>NC_138882.1:155762272-156299772 GCF_965194825.1 Balaenoptera physalus | reverse complement strand
GCCACAGCTATATTTGAAGGTAAATTTCAGAATGTAGCAATCATTACTACCACTATATGACTAGACATTAACTACATCTGATTATTCATTCTACATGTCCAAAATCTACAGAACTTTATCAATTCCAATGGCTTTTGAGTAGGAATAGGGTAAAGGTAGGGATGTATATATAAAACAAAGGACAAATACACATGAACTAACGATAGTCTAGTTTATCTATGAGGCTAAACAAAACAGAATTCTAGTCCTCATACTCATTCATTGCTTCATAATAAATCAGGGTAGATAAATGAATAAATTCCTACCCTTGTAGAACTTATATTCTAGTAAAATTTACATTCTAGTAAGGAGAGAGAGATTTAAAAACACACACCTGGAGTCTGTCATACAGAGTAAAGTAAGTCAGAAAGAGAAAAACAAATACCGTATGCTAACACATATGTATGGAATCTAAAAAAAGTAAAATAAAATAAAAATGGTTCTGAAGAACCTAGGGGCAGGACAGGAATAAAGACGGAGAAGTAGAGAATGGACTTGAGGACATGGGGAGGGGGAAGGGTAAGCTGGGACGAAGTGAGAGTGGCATGGACTTATACATACTACCAAATGTCAAATAGATAGCTAGTGGGAAGCAGCCGCATAGCACAGGGAGATCAGCTCGGTGCTCTGTGACCACCTAGAGGGGTGGGATAGGGAGGGTGGGAGGGAGACGCAAGAGGGAGGGGATATGGGGATGTATGTATATGTATAGCTGATTCACTTTGTTATACAGCAGAAACTAACACACCATTGTAAAGCAATTATACTCCAATAAAGGTGTTAAAACACACACACACACACACACACACACACTCACACACACACCTGCCCAACCAAAATAAATAGGTAAAATATACAGTATATCGAAGGATGGTAAATACCATGGGAAGAAAATAAAGTAGATAAGAAGTGCTGCTGGGTGGAGTGGCAGGGGTATGTAGGGCAGGAGCTGTAATTTTAAATAGAGTAGTCAATGGGGACCTCACAGAGAAGACTGTCCTAGTAAAGATCTAGGGAGTAAAGGCCTGAAGACCCTAGTGAAGCCATAAGCCAGGGCGACATTTGTGAGAAGAACATTCCAGAAAGAGAGAAAAATAAACACAAGATCCTGTGGATGGGGTAGGGTGCATGCCTGATAGTTAGAAATAGCAAGGAAGCCAACAGGGTTAGACAGAATAGTAGGAAATAAAGTAAAAAAGGTAAATTTTAAGGATTTAGCCTTCCATTCTAAACAGAAGAAAAATAAGCTCTTTTTTTTTTTTTTTTTTGTAAATAAGATCTCCTCGGCTACTGTATCGAGAAGAGTCTATAGTGGGTCCAAGGGCAGAGGCAAGGAAATCAGCTAAGAAACTATTACAACAAAGTATGGAAAGAATGCTGGCTTGATTCTGAGTGATAGCAGTGGAGGCAAAAAGCGATCAGATTAAGAAGTCATCTGGAAGATACAGCCAACAGGATTTGCACAGACTGACTATCAATGATAACATCAAAGTTTTCTGGTGAAATCAACTGGAAGAGCTGAGTTTGTATGAATTAGCTATACTCTTCCAACTGGACAGGTGGAAGAGTAAGATATTAGGAGTCTGGTTTTGGACACGTTGAGCTTCACACATCTATTAATCATCCAAACTATTAGAGCAGAGGTTCAGGAGAAGAGTCCAGGAAAAACGTACAAGCTGGTAATTTCCAGAGTCTAAATGGCATTTAAAAGTATGGCACTAGGTGATATAACCAAGGAAGTGAGCATAAATAGGAAACACCTGAAAACTGAGCCCTGGGAAGACTCCATTGTTTAGAGGCTGGGAAGATGAGAAGGAAACAAACTGAGGAAGGGCCAGGGAAGAAGTGGAAGAAAAAGGAGAATGTGTTATTCTGGAAGTCAATTAAATAATGTATTTCAAGGAAGAGGAGTAACTAGCTCGGTCAAGTACTGCTGAAAGGTCAAGGCAGAAAAGGCTAGGAATGAACTTCTGGATTTTAGCAGCAGGGGGGTCATAAATAATATTAATAAGAGTAGCTTTGGTGGGGGCTTCCCTGGTGGCGCAGTATAACTGATATAACTGTATAACTGATTCACTTTGTTATAAAGCAGAAACTAACACACCATTGTAAAGCAATTATACTCCAATAAAGATGTTAAAAAAAAAAAAAAAGACATTAGGTAAATACCAAGGAAATCTGAGTAAATTAAGGACTTTAGTTAATAATAATATATCTATATTGATCCATTAATTATAACAAATGTACCATACTAAATAAGATGATAATAATATGAGAAACTGGGTATGGAGTATATGAGAACTCTCTGTACTATCTTTGTGTTTTTTATGTAAATATAAAACTGCTCTAAAAACAAAAAAAAGAACTGCCATTTTAAAAAAAAATTAGAATTAAGCTATGCCAAGTAAAATTTAAAAATTTTAACTTGCCCTTTTTCTTACATTTATTTTCTTTATGCTTCCAATCCACCAATGTTCTTTTTGTTACATTTTTGTCTTATGGTTTTATCCCATAGTTCAGGTATTGTTTTATAATGCACATCCTTACTACATCATGTACATATCACAGAGAAAGTGGATTAGTTGTGTTGTAACACACAAAAACATCACCCTTGGGCAGACTTTTCATACCAGGCACATCTCATAGCCCCATCCTTTGTTGGTTGCCTTTGGGTTCCTATTCCTGACCCAATGGTGTCTGGATGATAGTGTTGACGTAACTCAAAACATGGTGACACATGGTTGCATTTTCACTAGAGGCCCCAGAGATATGGCAGTTATCTGGTAAACCTAACCATCCTAGATCCTGGTTAGGGTAGACTTCAAACCCTCTTTTGTATTGACCCAGCTTTCTTATCTCTTCTCTGGCATATATTCCCTGCAAATACTATGCCAATGTACCCAAGACACTAAATGCTTCTAGAAAAAAAAATTAAATTAACCATATAGATTGGTTAGTTTTATTATGAATTTATTATTGTCAGTATGATATGGACACTCAAATTACTCTGACATTCTCTAATGCCAGCATCCTCATTGGAATTAATACATCCTTCCCATAATGTTCTTTAAATCCTCTGACACACTGTCACACAGATGTTTCTAACATGCTGCCTCTGCTCTCTTGTGAATCTACTGAGTCCACACATGTATGCTCCCTTCTATCTAATCTCAGAAGTTTCTTCGATCCAAGAATAACACCTACCTCCATCTGTGCTTCATCCCCATTCTTTTTCACATCCTTTGAACTTCCCTCCATTAATTATTAGCATGCTATCTGTATTTCCAGCTTCTTCACTTCAACTGGCTCCCAACTTTTAATGCAATTCATGCCTGATCTCTCCCATTTTTATCTTTCTTCTTTTGTACATTAAAAAAAACTCATTGAAGGTGCAGACTAAACATATTGCTGCTATTTTTCTACCTTTCCTGTACTTATAATGTTTCATCAAAACCTACTCTTCCACAACTTATTTTATAAATCCTGTCCTTTCCTCCCAGTTCTCATACTACTTGGCCTCTGCAGCGTTTGTCACTGGTCAGTCCTCTTTTAGTCTTCTCTCCTGAATTTCTCCTCCTCTGTTTCCTTAGTCACCTCTTTTCATGGTCCAGTGGACATTCTTCATCCTTCATCTCATCACTGAAATCAGTGGCTGTTCTCCAATGTCACACTTTCTGCCCCTGTCTCATGTACCTTCTCTTTGGTTGATTTCCTTTGCTTCTATTATCAAGTGTATAGTAATCTCTGAAACACTTATCTCTGGACAAGACTTAGCTTTCCAAGACTTATCTCTGGAAATCCAGATCTGAATACCCATTTCTCTGTTAGGCAGCTCTATTTGGATTTTCCACATGTAACCAAAACTCAGTAAATTTAAAATTTTTATCTCCACCATGCTCTTACCTCTGCTATTCCAGATTTCATCATTATCTTAGACCTAAGCTAAAAATCTATAATTCATATTTCCACAACACCAAGTATGGTCCACCTCTTTATTCACTCCAGAGCAAGCTATTTATGGGCAACATACATTTTAGAATTCTGCTGTCTTGAAATGTCAATTCTATCAATGAAAAAAAAAAAGAAAACTGAGATGACTGATTGAAAATTTAGGGGACTTGTCAGATCAAATGAAAGAATTGAATAAATTAATAACTCTATAATATCATTTAAATGGAATTAGACATAGGAAAAAGTAAAATTGGCACTGGCTTTATCAAATTGACAACGTAACGTGCATAGTTTTGAACTTTCCCAAAATATAGTGAAAGAGTTAAAAATTCTCAGAGTAGAAAAATTATTGAAAGACAAAATAGAAGAAAAACTTTCCTGAACTAATGAGATACATCACGGGGGCTATTATGAACTAGCAACATTAATTAAAAGAACAAAAACACCACAAAAAAAAAAAAAGAGAGAGAGAGAGAATGAGAGAGAGGAACTGAATTTATTTAATGAATATTTAACTTCCAGTCACCATGTTAAATGTTGGGATTACAACAGTGAACACAACGAAGTCCCTGCCTTTATGAGCTTATGTCCTAGCAGTTACTATCAAGGAAATATTTGACCTTTTAAGAAGGTCAATTTGACCTTTAATCTTTCTCAGACTCATTTCCCTTGTATGTAAAACAGGGTTAATAACAGTTACTTTATAGATCTTCAGTCATTTATTTAAAGTATCTTGCAGAATGCCTAGGTGTGTGAATTAGTTATACAACAAATATAAGTCCTTTATTATTAAGATACCACTCCAACACGGCTTCTTACTTCAACACTACCACAATTTTCACTGTTTTCCAGAATTACAGCAACATATGGTGAGCCAGCAGACAGCTGAGAGAATCAAGCTTTCATCCCAGAACCAAACAGCATGTAATTCAAATGACTCAGTCACAGTCCCAAATAACTGACCAAGAAATATGTGATCCAGATTGAATAAAATAAAAAACTGAA
Source organism: Balaenoptera physalus (assembly GCF_965194825.1). Lineage (NCBI taxonomy): Eukaryota > Metazoa > Chordata > Mammalia > Artiodactyla > Balaenopteridae > Balaenoptera > Balaenoptera physalus. The sequence continues at coordinate 156,294,777 of NC_138882.1, read as the reverse complement.
AAGTGCTCTATTGTTAGCTGTTCACAGAGACAAAGTAAAAACACAGTGAATGTCAAAAACAAGATCAAAGAGGTCCATGACCAACAAATACAAGTATATATATTAAGAGACTGATAGAAAGTGCTATAATGCTATTTCTAGAATTATATCCAAATATGAACCACTTGGCTTATAGTAGAGAGATTATTTTCTCTTCATTAATTTCAATGCCATTTGAGTCATGCTGGCTGGCAGACCATTTCATTTTTTGTTTACTAAAATTTCTCCACAAACTAGTCAGCAACGCTTTAAATAAAGCCTCTTCTAGGTGACTACAACTGACTTTTTTTCTCTTTATCAGAATATTCACTGAGAATCTCTTGAACAACATGTTAGCTAACACACAGATCTAGAGAGGTACAGGGATTTGAACTCACAAACCAGATGAGACAGGGTATTAACACAAAGAAAACTGACAGTGAGATATGCTAGGTGGCAAATACATCCTAACGACAATATCTGTAGAAGGACATTTATAGACTTCTAATGGTCTAAATGGTGGAGGTCTCATGGAGGAGGTGAATTGGAATCAAGGCCGTAAGCAGAGAAAAGGGGGAGATAGGGCATTCCAAGTAGAGGAAAAGGCACAAGGAAAGATAAACAATGAGTACAGTCACTTGGCTAGTTCTGTAGGAAAGTAATCAGAGAGAATATCACAGAGGTGGAGAGGGGCCCACTGTAGAGAACCTTGAACACTGCAACTCAATACTATCCGACATTTATTGAGCATCTTCTATGTATCAAGTACTGAACAAGGTAGGAGACAGTAGTCACAGGTAAATATAACAGGAGACTTCAAAGATATTACAATCCAGAATGAGAGACATGAAAAAACAAGTAATGATAAAACAATGAGGAAGGAAATTAGAACTAAATAGGTATACAATAAGTAATTGTGCAGTAGGGACACAGCTGGGATGTATTCCTTCCATGGAATTAGAATAAATATTTGTTTTGGAAAATTATTTATCTAAATGGGGAATGGAAGGTATAATAAGGGGGTAAATCTTTGATAAGAATCCACTTCAAATCTTCAACCTTAAAACTCAGCTTAAGAAACGTTTTCGTAGCTCTTGTGAGTTTTCCATAGGTTGCTTATTCACTTCCAAAAACCAAATGGAATGTTATCTCTTTGGCTCATAACAGAAGAGTTACATTTCTTGGATGACTCTTCAAGAACCCTGCCTTAGAGTGTTCAAAGAACAGGGTTCAAATCCCTGCTTGTTATGTGACCCTGAGCAAGTCATGCACTCTAAGTTTTCATTTCCTTCTCTATAAGCTGGGGAAATTATCTTACAGGTTTGCTACAGAAAATAAAGGAGACAAAATTAGTACAAACACAAAGCAGAGGGCTCGAGTTATGAAAGACAACAGTATTTATTTCCTCTGTTGACAGCAACCTTCATATTTCAGCATAAACAGTTTTTTTTTTGTTTTACATTTATGGAGATAGCTCTTTAAATGCCATTTCTAAGATCTCAGAAATGTAATAATTCCAATATTGCAAATGTTGCAATGTATCAAGATAAAATCTAATATTTTTAAACCAATCTGAAATTGTTACAGGTAGAAAAGAAAATTTCATACACCAAACTCATAATTATATAAATGTAATGTAATTAAATGACATACTTTTCAAATATGTGATACATAATGGTTTGGTTATACCATACTTATGAAATAAGGTTCCTGAAAAGTTGTTTACACAATAAGTTCATAAGTTAAATAATATTTTTGCCCATGAAAATTTTATATTTATAAGAACTTCAAGGTCAAATTAATGGAAGAGAGAACTACTAAGTATAAATAGGAACCAGGAAATTCACTTATCCAACAAATATTTGTTGAAAGCCCATTTAGTGCCTGGTACTACACACCATGCTTTAAAATTTCTCCTTTGTCATGGGACATAAAACTTAAGAAATAAATAAAAATAATTATATGGAATTTGCTGGGAAGTAGTTGAGAATGAAGACTATAGGAAAGAAGTGCAGTTGAGGTACTATTTTCAGGATAGTAAGAACAAAGCACAGTTCTGATTCAAAAGGGAGAGAAGCAGATATTGGCAACTGAGACCAGTTTCTCAATTTTGCTGAAAACATTCCTTTTGAATCCTACTGAAGGGAATGATCCATTCCTACCTTATCCAATTTAAAAATACACATGCTCAACTATCTGGTTTGGTTTAAGGAAAATGTACTTTCTTTACACTGAAGAAAAATTTAGAAGAAATTCCAAAATAATGCAATGAAAATGATAAGTAATTCCTAAGTATGTCCATCTTTAGGGGGTAGGGGGAAATTCCTCCCTTCTTAGAACACTCTTCAATGCACTTATATAAATAACTTGTTTAATCCTCACAACGACCCTATGTGGTATTTTTATTACCTACACTTTACAAGAGAGGAAACTGAAGCAAAGTCAAACAGCTATTAAGTCGTAGGGGTCCCAGGCCAGTGAACTATGAGAGATCCATGGCAGAAAAAAGTGGAAAATTCCCACAGCCCAGGCCTCACAGGATGCCTATGAGGGAAGTTCCACAGAAGATGCGCTAACAATCTGATTTACTAACAACCCAATGAAAAGAGCCAAGGAACAAACTGACAAACTGTTCCCAAGGAAGAAATAAAATATCCCCCAATTAATTTTATGATGTGATCATAACATTGCTACCAAACCACTCAAGAAAAGTAGAAGAAAGGTAATTAGAGACCACTCTTACTAGTGAGCATATGTGAGAAAATATCTTAAATAAAATATTAACAAATTAAATTTAGTGATGTTCAAAAAAAGAATACAACATGATTACATGACACATTTGTACATTCAAAGAATACAAGAATGGGTTATCAATAGAAAATCTATTAATTCACTATAGAAAAATCATTATCAACTCAATAGATGCTGAAAAAATTATTCAATAACATCCAACATCCACTCATAATTAAAAAATATACATACTTTGCAAACAAGGAATTTCAAAGGGAACTTCCTTAACTTGCTAAAGGATATCTAACAAAAATCTACTGCAAATAACATTCATAGGTGTGAAAGCTTCGACATGATCTTATCAAAGACAGGATCAAGACAACACAGTATTAGTTCATGCTGCAGCATATCAGGCTGCATTGCAAGAGCAAATTAAGTTTGAAACTTAGTGGCTTAACATAATAAAGGTTCATTTTTCCCTGTGCTTTATGGTAATATAGGTTAGCAAGAGAATCACACTTCACAAAATTGCCCAAGGACCCAGGCTGATGAGACAGGCTGAACAACTTATAGCTGTACCATCTAGAACATGAGACCTCATTATCACTATAACAAGAGAGAGTTCATATCAATTCTTCTATGCTGCACCCTGGAAGGGATCCACAGAATTTACATGTAGAGTCCATTGGCTGGAACTAGGCCCCATACACCTGCAAGAGGGCTTGAAAATATGGGAGAGGACATGAGTAGCCAATAAGCAATAAATGTCTCTGCCACATCCTGATCACCACTTTTATTTAAGAATGTATTGAAAATCCTAGTAAGTCAAGACAAATAAATAATTTGAAAGGCAGAAATAAAATTCATTGTTTGTTGAGGATATGGTTTCCTCTATTAAAAAAATTCAAGAATATCTAAGACAAGAATGTTATACAACAATGTATTGCAGACCCATACATCAGTAAAACACATAAAAATGTAATTTTACATAACAGACCACTTACAATGGAAACCAAAACTATAAGGTTTCTCGGAATAAATCTACCAATGTGTTAACACATTAGTGGAAAAGTGTATGTAACCTTAGTAAGACATGTAAGAACTGAGACCACCTACATTCACATGGCTTAGCTAACAGAACAAAAAAACTGAGGCCCACCCACCTCAGCATGACTTTATCATGAGTTCCGGGAAATTCTTGCCAGGAAAATAATGCTATAAACCAGTAAATAGCTTCATTATTTGCTTCAGGACCTTCCCATAAATCATTTGCCTGAACAGCAGTCTGCTCAGTCATCAATCAGCTCCCTTCTCAAAACAACAAATTCTTAATCTGGGCAAACAGTCCCCTTCTCAGGACAAATCACTCAATAGGACAAATCCCTTCCCTATCAAATACCTGTTTATTTACCAAGACTTGCTTTAAGACTCTAACCTCTGTGTCCATTAATCCTAGACTTTTATATCACAAACTCTGCTAATTAGATTCCCTCATTAAAAGCCCTACCTTAAACTACTGAAGCCCAGACCCCAAAACTCTATAAATATCTACCGTTAACCTTTCAGAGATACTACAAAGACTGTAAAGGTGGTGCTCTACCTTACTGCATAATCATAAGCCCTGCTTTGCTTGGTATCAACAGATCATTCAGTTATCATGGTGGTCCTTTGGTGAGTTGGCAGTTGACAACCCTGGAAGTCCAATAAGATCCAAACAGACCCTCCTGGCTGCCACATCTAAGACGCTCAACTTAAATAGAAATAGCTTTTTCCTCTGAGACACTTGGGCCTCCCTCCTGGGGGTCTCTCTAACTACAATGGTGCTGTAAGTGAATCTTCCTGTTGAAGCTGGACTCTGCTCTCCTTTTGTTAAGGCTCCCAAATGCTGAGTTACTTTGTCTTGTAGGAATGCAGAGCCCTTGTCATTATTTGGTCAAATTTGAAAACTTGTAACCCAGGCGGAAATCTATCTTATTACTAACAATACTAATATGTCTCTCTCTCTTTGCCACTTTTTGCTCTGAGTCTGTAAGAGGAAGTTCATAGAGAAGTAACAGGCATTAGCTACTAAAGCTATCCTGGAGCCAGACCTAAGGATTGACAGGTTCAGATGTTCTCATTATACCATTTTAAAATCCTTAGTAGAAACTTTGCCCTGGGCCACTTGTCAGAATATCATAAAAACTTTCCTCAGTTTCGTCTTTTTTTTTTTTTTTGCCATGGGAGAAAACGCCTCTGAGAGAAATCACTACCAAACCTTCCATCTTCCTAGAATTACAGATTTATCAGGTCTCCAATTTAAGAAACCAACCACTAAGTTGGGGCCCAAGACATAAGGTGTACAAGCAACATACTGACCGACACTGCCAGACTCTTATACCTGTGTTTCAGGTTAGGCCCATGCCCCCTCCAAGTTAGATTCAAATTTTCCATCATCTTACATATATTTATACTATAATTTAAAATTTTACACTTATTGTTCCAAATAGCATAATTTCACTAAGCATATTTTAGAATTACAGTGGCCACTTTGGACGGTTTTTTATATGAACAAAACTGTTCATGTGAAAGATGCATTAGAATAAAAGGGAGCAAAATCCTACACATCCAATGGTCTGCACTTCTTAACTGGCCTAACAAAACTTCCAAAATATTTTTGAGTCCACGAATTGCTTCCATAAAAGATTTGCTGGCCAAGGTAAATTTTTAAAAATGTGAAAATGTAAAACTATGTCTTGTTTAGATACCCTCACATCCCATTGAGAGAAATGGCTTTTATCCCACTATTTCTTATTTCCTGTCCTATGCTCCTCCATTACCTCAGATCTCTATCCTTCTTTCTGTCTGCTTTCATTCCCATCTGACCTGCCAGAAACAAAAGCTCAATGACTTCTTAAAATTAAATCCCCTTCAGAATACATCAAGTGCCATACGGTTGATTTTTAAGCTCTGGTCTGTTTCTGAGCTGAATAGTCAGACACTCTCCAGCATCTAAACAAGATAACCAGGAATTTGCAGCAGAATTTAGAGTTCTGTGAACTTTAAACTAGCCTTTGCACGTTTCCTATCCCAATAAATGGTGTCATCAAACACTGAGTTGTGAAAATTAGAAATATAAGAGTCATTCTTAACATTGCATGGCTAAGCCCCTTCCAATGCTCTCTGCTTTCAAAGTTTTCCTGCCTATTTTTGCCTAGTTCCTGAAATTAAAAAAAAAAAATGCCTGGAGATATTTTTATTGAGATTTTGTTAATTTTTGAATTACCCTACATAGAAGAATATCTCTATGATATTGACACTCTTTCTCTAGGAGAACATAGTATATCTTTTCCATTTGTCAAGTCTACTTTTCTGTCAACATTAATCCTAAATGTCTGTGTAATATCTCCACTGCAATCGACCTCCATTACTATCACCCCAATCCAAACCATCATCATTTCTCACATTGACTATTCAATAGCCTACTAACTTGTATATTACTATCCATTCTTTTCCTAGTCCATACTACAATCAAGAGTAATATTTGCAAAGTACAAATCCAACTGTATCATCTTGTTGTTTAAAATAATTCCATTTGCTTCCCATTGTACCTAGGATAACTATCAAAATTCCTAACATGGCGAAAAAGATGTGATCCCTATCTACTACTCCAGCCTCAATTTATATCATGCACCTACCCATGTCTTTCACTCCTAGCAACACTGGTCTTTTAGTTGCCTAGCCACTGAACCTTTATAAATGCTACTTCCCCTTTTCCCTTGCACATGTCCTTCCCTCCTTTTCACACAGTAAATTCTTATTCACTTTCAGAGCTCAAGAGCAATCACCAGTCCTCAAGATCCTTTCTCCATTCTCCTTCACCAGATCAAATCCTCCTAATATATAACTAGTCCAAGCTAGCATGCATGTCCCCCATGATATTTATCACAGTTCCAAGTATATATTGATTTTTGTGATTTTATTATTACCTATCTCCCTCATCATCATGAAATATCCATGAATTCAGGCAGAGATAGTTTCTAGTTTTGCTAATTTTTTATTTCTAGCATAATAGAGTTTCAGTCATATCATCTTTCCTAACGGTAAGAGAGAAGTTGGGAGTGGAGAGGGACAAGGCATTCTAGATGTGACAGAAGAAATGACTAGCTTTCCATCACAATTCATCTTTCCCTCCTCCAGAGCAGAATTACTGCTGAGAAGCAATCCTTGCATCTAGGTGTGGCCATCTGATTAGTTCTTGGCAAACAGAGTGTAGGTAAAAATGTTATGTGTCAAATCCAGGCCAAGGTTTTTAAGAAAGAGATATGCCTCTTCAGGTTCTCCTTCATTTTCCACCATGTGAAGAGGACAGCAAAGCTCTAGAGTAAGGCAAAGGCACAGAATGGGGTCACTGCACGGAAAAATAGTATGCAGATTAGAGGCACCCTAAATTAACTATTATGTGAATAAAAACTAAATTTCTATTATATTAACCTTCTGAAGTTTGTAGGTTTATTTCTATAGCAAATAGCATTACCCCAAACAATTCAGAAATCAGTATCTTACTGTACTGGTCTTAACATAGACCTAAATATGCATTGGCCTGTAAGTCAGGAGCAGGAAGCAAGGGAATGGATACTTGAGGATTGAAAATTTAAGATCCAATAATGCAGTAGCAAAATAAAACTGTGGCCTGCAACAGCTTGGAAGATAGACCACATAACTTTCAAGCTTATTACCTCTAGGAAAATAGCTGCAAAGGGCAAGAGATGTAGTGTGTGTTGACTTTTACTTATACTGAGCAAGGGATTTCAAGAATGACAAGCTCAGGAGAGATTGATTTAAGAGCAGAAATGAAATAGTATAGAAAGATTTTAGTAATCGAGGGCCTCTCAGGGCCAGGAAAAGTGAGTGTCAACTGCGTGTGGACACAAAATGTAGAAGGTTAAGACAGAAAAAGGCTTTGAGCTTTGAACAAAGGGCCATTAAAACTTTTTAAACAGAGAAACGAAATCCTAAGACAAAAATCAGATTGAGGAGGTTGCTTCCCATAAGCAGCCTACTTCAAAGGGCCTCAAGGTAAGCCATTAAAAGGCATAAGAACTAAAGAAATAAATCAGACTTTAGAATTATATTTAGAGGGAAAAAAACAACTTTGTGTGTATTTACTGAAACATTAAACTGACTGGAAGCAAATAAATGAGAAGTTGATACTTGCCTAAGTCTATATTGCCTAAGAAATCAAGAACCTGGCCTTTAAGAGCCTAAGTCTATAAAATAGCTCTCAGGCCCCAAAACTTTTAACAGCAGGAAGTGGGCTAGAAAACTATGCAGTCCCAAGAGATCAAATCCTCCAAACCCATTTCAGAGAGGATAGCTCACTGCCACGTAGGATAATAAATGGACATTTATTATCTACCTTAGCTGCAGGGTAGAGTCAGGGCCCATGGAGAGTAAGGTCTAAGAAAGGACATTCCTCTACTATCAGGGCAGCGGGGCACCTGCCTGTTAGGGTCACAAAGCTTGCCCAGCAGCATTTATCATTGCTGTAGACTAGTAACTGCTCTTCCTTCTCTATTTCTCCCTTTTGCAAATAAGAGCACCATTTTTTTTCCAGTTATCCTATCCCTGCTCTAACAAGACATACCAGAAATGAGGTTCAGGTAGGGTGAGAAGGTGAAGGAGGGGAGAAGTAACTTGTCTTGGTTCACAGGTCACTGGATCACAGGGAGTCTATCTGGATCTGGCTCATCCAACACTCAAAGATCCTGAACTTCAAGCTAGATTCAAGTGGAACTTGAATGATGGAACTTCAAGTGATTTTCCTGGAAGAGGACAAGAGTATGTTGTGTGTGAGGGAAGAAAGGGATATTTGGTGGCCAGACGGGCAGACTATGACAGATATGGTCAGTGGTCTACTAAAATCTATGGCCCCTCTTCAGCGGGAAACAGCTGCCTAACTAGGATCTCTATTTGCTAGCCACTTTCCTCATCTTGCTTCTAGATGGGACTAGTTCTTGTCAATGGAATATAAGAAGTGACTTAATTCACTTCCAGGCTTTTTTTTTTTTAAATTAATTAATTAATTTTTGGCTGCGTTGGGTCATTCATTTGAATGTCTAGCAATGAAAGGACAAAGAAACAGGGAACAATAAAGATATAGGGAGGCAGGTTGAGAGGTGTGCTCTTTTTCTGGAACTTTGTATTTATAGAACAGCTGATTATAATGCATCCAGGGTGAAGAGAGGTGACTTTGGCCAAAAGAACAGCTAACGACCAAGTAACTAGAAATCTTAAAGAGGGAGGCGGCAGATATAATAGGTATGAAGGAGTAGGAAAAATAGAAAATAAACATGTTAAATAGCCATTATCTCTCAATATATGCCCTCCACTCAAGCCAGACCAGTAGTTTCCCCCCCCCGCCTCCAGGACAATGTACTTATTCTAAACTCCAAGGCTTTTTCATGTTGTTTTCCTTTTAAGATATTCTTCTCTCTCTTCCCTTGCCTCTGCAGAATATATTTCTCAACAGAACTCAGGCCAAGTCCCACTTTTCTAAAAAATTTTTGCAAGCACTCCTAGTTTCATAACTCTTCTCCTTGTAGAAATCCTATAGTGTTCCACTACCAGTTATTATATGCCTATAAGAAAATAGCCCTTTATTTTTTTCATACAAAAGACAGCGCTGTTCAATGTTGCATATGTATTTCTGTGAAAATCTACCTCTTCGATACAGAAATAATCCTGTGAGCTCACTTACCACCCACAGCCTTACAAAGGTAGTATGAATGATCAACTTCTACTCTAACTCTAAAAGTGAAGAATACAGAGGTGAGGGTGGGTGGGTATTAAAGATAAATAGAAGTGAAGCTCTTTTAAAGAATTCATTTAGAAAAGAGGATTCTAAATATATCACCTACCTTTAAATGGACCAGTCAATGTAGAATTGGATTATAGTTACCTTAGGATAAAGATTAGTGTCCTAAAAACTTTATACCTTTCTCTCCATTCTATACTTTTGTATATTTGGTTTACTTGTTTTCTCTTCATAATCCACTCACACAACACACATATTTTAGGAATCCACACTGTATATCAGACAATATCTAGCAATTGTCAATAAGCAAGATCAATAAGATCCTTGCCATTCTGGAACTTACAGATTAGTTAAAAAAAATAAAGATGCAAATAAAGAAGAAAATAAATAAAACTTGTGAAACATGACTTGAAGATAGGCTTGTCCCGTAGGTATTACAACTAAGGTAGCTTCCCTGGGCCCCATGCAAGACAACAAACATTATGCTTCTTGACACGTGTGTGTGCGTGCGCATGCATGCACATATATATTACACAGATCAGTACCCATGTATGTGTTTGAATAAGTTCCACATAATAGGGTAGGTCTGCACCAGGGGAATTATGCCAGGCCCACACTCCTCTAGGGACAGCCTTAAGCAAGGGCATGACCCTATACAAACGCTATACAAGGAACGGCTGTATTCAAGTGCTGTATCCACGTCTATACTAGTAGTTCTCAAATGCCAATCCTTGGGTAGACAGCAAAATAGTTGCATAAGAATCACCTGGAAACTTGTTTAAAATAAAAATTTCTAGTCTACAGTCTCAACAATTTTAATTTAGTAGGCCTGGAATAAACTTATATAAAGTTCCGCCTCGACAATTCTGACACTCTGGTAGATCTGGCCCCTTATTCACACGGTGCCTTGACTTGTTACTTAACTGTTCCATATTTCTTTTATCACAATCAAAGCATGGCAAAGAGCTATGCTGTTCAGTGCCAGTAAGCATGGGATAAATTGTTTCCAAGTAAATAAACAAAGGTATTATAAGGAATGCTATGTTTTTTGTTTTGTTTTGTTTTCCCAACTATGATGCCTCTTCTTATTAAGAAGCTTACACTTAGGGACAGAAAAGAAAAACTCTGGGGCAGTACTTCTCAAAATGTAGAACATGAACTACTAGTGGTATAGCAGATAACTTAGTATGGTACCCAAAATGAATTTAGATGATACACAAGATTATTTTACATAGCACATGGACATACACTAAAAGATACTGAATTCCAAAAGAAAAAATATATTTTCTTTTCAATTCTCTTTCAATCAGAAATCTTCAGTTAGCTATTGGTATGTCTCCTATACCTGTCTATGATTGCTTATCTCATTTTAAGAAAAAGAGAACATGTCTCAGAGCCTTTGGAGAACAATAGTTTTCTAGCCAGAATTTAGTAACGTTGTTTTGTTTTTGCTGTATTTTTAAGGCTATCATCCATTTAAAGTATATGATACTGATTTTTCATTTACACTGGTGTAATAAATAAAAACAAGGTGAATTTTTAAAAGACAGCATAAATTACATGCAGGTATTGTAAAAATTATGAGGATGCTCTATGAATGACTGAAATTTAGAAATACTACTGTGTGAGGTATCACTAAAAGTAGCAACCAATTTCTCTCTGTCTCTGTCTCTCTCTCACAGACACACACACGCACATATACACATACACAAACAAGTAATGAACAATCAAAAGTCACAAAACATTTGTAGCAAGACACTCAATGAAAAGTCTATCCTACCACCTGACAACATAGACAAAATAATGACATTCCATAATATGACAATTATTGTTTGTATATTTCTTGACTAAATGAATATGATAATATCTGACCATACATATAAGAAATTTACTAATGCTCTAATCTGAAAGCCAGGATAATTATTGTTCTGCAATTTATACTACATACCTTATAATCCTTGGGTCGGTAGCAGCCAAGATGAGAATGATCTAAACAAGGATGTACAAAAGAAACTATAAATATTTCCTATCAAAAAGAAGAAATTTGTCTTCATCTTTGATTTCTCCTACAATCACTCTGTTTCTACGATTATAATTCATACAGCAGTTTTCAGAAATATCTTAAAAATCCTTCAGTAATGTTACAAAGATGATAAGCAACAAGTTAAAATCTGTATCAGTTCTTCAGCAATTAAGTGATTTCAAATAGTATTTTCATTAGAGTAGGAGATAACTGATACAGGCCAGATTAATTATTAGTTGATAAACCAATATGTCTACATGAAATGGATAATTTTTAGTTGACAAACCAGTTTATGATGAAATGTAATTTGAATATATAGATTTGATAGATACTGCCAAACTCCATGTGTTCCTAATCTTGGAGTCCATGCTTGAATTAAGTGAGTGTAATGGAAACAGGACCAGCTTTAGAGGGCGGGAGCATACTGTCCTGTAGTGTACAGATCTTGCTGACAAATAGATGTGCATTACAGTTCAGGCTCCAGCAAATCCAATATGGCCCTGGGCACATTATCTAATCTTTCTAAGTCTCAGATTCCTCAATTTTCTAATGCAGGTGTCCCCAAGCCCCAGGCCACAGACTGGTACCAGTCCTTGGCCTGTTAGGAACCAGGCCGCACAGCAGGAGAGGTGAGCAGCGGGTGAGTGAGCAAAGCTTCATCTGCCACTCCCTATTGCTCCCCATTACCACCTGAACCATCCCCCTTCCCCACCCCCCCACCCGGTGGAAAAACTGTCTTCCACGAAACCAGTCCCTGGTGCCAAAAAGGCTGGGGACCACTGGTCTAATGTACCTCTTTCGTAATATTGTTTTAAAGATTACATTAGATATTACATGTAAGGCAATACAATAAATGTTAACTATTATTACTAACAGCATTATCAACATCATTACTATTGAAATCTAAGTCAAACAAGGCCAGGTTCAACTTCCACCACTTATCATACATGTTAGTTTGGTCAAGTTATACAATTAATCTGTTTTTCATTCCTCATTTTAAGAGTATGAAGACAATGCTTACCTTACCTCAGAGAGTTATAGTGATGATTAAATTATACAATTTATAAAAGTACCTAGCATAGCATCTACAACAGTGGACTATAAAGCTATTCCAAATCTCTCCCTAAGACAAAGACCACTACATTGTAGATGCAGATTTGGGGTTTTACTCATTACTTGAAGGAGTCAAGTTTTAAGTATTATAATCTCTGTTATATTGATAGATAAGAAAATCAGAACCATAATTTGCAATTCTACTTCTTTACTAATACATTCCAGTCAAAAACATTCTAACATTCTATATTTTACCTTCCCAAACCACCTTGTACAGAAAAAAAAAAATGCTATATGGATAGAGACCCAGGATAGTCTATATTTAGTCAATTAGCTTTCATTTATAGCACAAGATGTTTTTTCTCCAAGTGTCCTGAGCCATTGTAAGAGGGTAGCTGAATCGTTAATGTCTTTCACACAAGGTCAACTTCACCATTTAATTCAGTAAGATCCAACTTACTTCAACTGCTTTTCAAAATTCAAAATAAAAGTAACTCCCAACCTAACTCCTCTTCTGTAAAGTCTAATGTACAACATGGCCACAAGTAGCAGAAGAAATAAAAGAATGATAAGGACACACTGAGTCTAATTCTCCAAACATGCTAACTTTGAAAATTAAGGTAATAATTTCTATACATAATATATATTCTTTCTTGTAGCTAATATAATATTCAAAATATCAATATATTAAAACACAGGAATGTCTTCTGCTCTCCACAAACCATTTATAAACTTATCCTAATTCAGACAAATTTATATAATTTTCTTTCACTTTTATAAATTAAGCTATTACTTTGATCTGAGGTTTCCTAATGTTCACATTTAATCACCTTTACCAACAATTAGGTACTTAACTATATTCTAAATGCAGGAGATAGAGGAGATAAAAGCCACGACCCATGGTTGTGAAGTGCTTATAATTTACTTTAGTTAAGTTATAGGAAGTTGAATAACAGCAGCATAAAAGAACAGGCTAAATCAGAATGGTATAGGCAATTAATGCTATTAAAAAGTCATATCAGAGATCGATCTCTCAAAGTTGAAGGCCATCAGGAAAAACTTCCTAAAGGAGGAAAAAGTTGAGCTGGGTCTTAATGAATGGGTTACACTTAAGAAAAGTATGAAGATAAAGAGCTAATTTAGATCGTGTGTGTGTGTGTGTGTGTGTGTGTGTGTGTGCACGCGCATGCACGTCCACGACCTTGAACAACTTACTCTACTTCCTTAAATCTCAGATTTCTTCATCTGTAAAATGAGGATAAATAATAGCATCTAAAATTCTTGAGGTTACTATGAGTAATTAATCAATGAAATATTAAGCATTTAGAATAGTGGCTAGCAGAAAACAATAATATTAGTTATTATTTGATTCTCCAATAATCTCATGAAATCAGTGTTACAAACTGAATATTTGTGTCCTCCCAAAATTCATATGTTGAGGCCCTACCCCTCAAAGTGATGGTATTTGGAAATGAGACCCTTAGGTGGTAATTAGGGTTAGATGAGGTCATGAGGGTGGGGCCGCATAATGGAAAGAGTGCCCTTATAAGAAGAGACAGTCAGATCTTGCACTTGAGCTCTGGTGTGCTCACTCATTCACTCATGCTCTCTCTCCCTTTTTATTCTAAAAATAGATATTAGTGATTTCACAACTGTGCAAATTTATTAAAAATTATTTAATTGTAAACTTATAACAAGTGAATTTTATGATATATAAATTATACCTCAATAAAGCTGTTAAAAATCTTTTATAAATAATAGAGAATTAAAGAAACTAAAAAAGGAGTTCCTAAAAATGCCACTCTGTAAAACAAGGAGGCACACAAACAAATGAGATATTTTGCTGATAAGTATATACATGATGACTACATGCATTTTATTCAGAAAAGATGAAAATATTACCATTTATTGCTACCTACTCAAGATATGACCTATTAAGATTTGGGATGTTATTTCCAATTTATTTGACATAAAAATAATAACCATCTAACAAAGGGACTAGTGGAAGCTCATAAAAGATTACAGTCTTGTGTAGAATTGAAACTCACGACAGAATCTTCAAATGAAGAGAATAAGAGACGCTTCCTCCAAGGGGGAGACAGAGTCTAATATCTTTCCTAAATCCTAAGCAAATTTTAAAAAGGCCAGGATGTTGCTCTTGATTTCCTCTTTAAAATGCACAAATGACTGAATAAAGCTTCCATATATTCTTGAGGTGTAAGAGATACTGCGTTTCTTCAAAAGGACTGCACAAATTACAATTAGAATTATATATCGAGGAAATTCCAGACAGAGAAAATTTGAAAATTTTATTTAAAAAAATACACCTAAATGAAAGTAGGAAAAGTGGTAGGAGAGTGGTGGAAAAGAAAGGAAGTTGGGGTTAGAAGACCTGGGTTCTACACTGTACACGGCTATTCTGTAGCTCTCCAACATATCATGTAACCTCTCTAAGCCTCTGTCACTCTTCCTGATCAAATATAGTTACATCCATCTTCACATTATTATGAGGACTAAATAAATCAATGCTGGTGAAAATGGTAACCTATAGGAACTTAAGAATTATTAGGCAAGATAATTTGGTAAGAAAATGTTCAAGAAGAATTTTCATTAAAGATAGTCATAAGTGAAAATTCACTATGTGTAAGACATTCTATCATAAGAAATTCACATATGTATTTAAATAGCTGATAAGAACCCAAAGCACAATTGCTCAACTGCCAACCAGAAAAAGAAAAAAAAAAAAAGTAGTCCAAAGAATAGGGGCATTAAAATTAGAGAAATGAGAAGGGAAAACTCTTTATAGTAAAAGGCAAATAATAAATGTATAAAGAAAAATGGAATTTTAAAAAATATTTGGTAAACATCACTGTAATAAATTGTTTCGGGCAAGAACCATCAATGTATGCTAAAGGGGTTGAAGTCGAAGAGTATTACATAGTCTCAATCTTCCCATAATTACAAAGGGAACGAAGAAAATAGCACCTTCATGCTGGAGAAACTGAGCAGACCCCATCTTAATCAAGTGAGCAAATTAACATCACCAGTAACAAAGCAACATCACATACATCCTGACATGATGCACTGAGAGTAATACATCACTTCTGTTGTATTCTGGGGAAAAATGAATAAATCTAATCATGAGGGGAAAAAAATCAAACAAACCCAAATTGAGGGAGATCTATTAAAAAACTGGCCTTTATTCTTCAAAATTATCACATCATTAAACACAAAGAAAGACTAAGAAACTGATCCATATTAAAGAAAACTAAAGAGACATGGCAACTGAACCTTATGTATGTTGTGGAATTTCTTTTGCTATAAAGATATTATTAGAACAAGTGGCAAAATATGACTTAGGTTTATAGCTTAGTTAACATTATATCATTAATTTCCTGTTTTGATACTTGCATCACATAAGAAAACAACTGTATTAGTTTCCTCAGGCTGTCATCTACCATAGCCTAGGTGGCTTAAACCACAGACATTTATTTCTCATAGTTCTAGAGGCTGGAAGTCTGAGATGTGGGTGCCAGCACAGCCAGGTTCAAGTGAGAGCTCTCATTCTGGCTTGAGGATGGCTGCCTTTTGGCTGTGTCCTTACATGACAGAGAGAGAAAGCAAGACCTCTGGTGTCTCTTCTTATAAGGGCACTGATCCTATCATGAGGACCCCACCCCATAAACTCATCTACACCTAATTACCTCCCGAAGGTAATGACCCATCTCCAGATACCATCACTGGGGGGTTAGAGTTTCAACATATGAACTTTGAGGGACACAATTCAGCCCATGGCAATGTCCTTGTCAAGAAAAGTTTATACACAGACACTCATACAGAGATGGAGGCAGGGAGGAGAAAGAGAGAGAGGAAGAGGGAAAAGCAAATATTGATATTTGTGGACTCTGAGTAAAAGGTGTAGGGGAATTCTTTGTACTATCTCAACTTCCTGTAAGTCTGAAATTATGTCAAATTAAAAAGAAAAAAAAAGTACCTCATTACTGACCTCTCTGATTGTACCTCATTACTGACCTCTCTGATTGTACCTCTACACAGGCAGCTGGCTGTTTTGATTAGAAGTTACTAGAAACTATAACAGTTCTGCTGGTAAATACATAATAATTGTCAAGGGAAATCAGACATTTAAGTGCATTCTAAAAACATCTTCCAAAGAAATGCCTATATTGAAACTATTTTCAATTTTCTGGTTCTGAAAGCTTATTTACTCTATGTCTATAAATTTAGTCCAAGAGGGGAAACATCTGTTGGATGGGGAACATCCCTTGGAGGGGAAAGTCCAAGAGTATAACATCTGTTCCTAATTTCATATAATCTGCTATTCTGAGTATGAAAGACTTATTGATCACCCCATTTATCTCCCAGTTAGGGCTAAAAAAGCAAAATAAGTGAGTACAAACTGTTCATGTTCTCAGATAAGAATGTTTCATATCCCAATTTTTAAAAACAGACAGATTATACACTAGCGTTTAGAAACAAAAAGAGACAGCTCGCTACATGTTGATTGTATTTTTTCACTCTCACTTTTCTATGCCTTTTTTTTAGTGTGCAGTAAATTAACTTAAAGGTGAATACTTGGTGAACTGACTAGCTAATGTCTACAGATATTAACACTTACATATCTCTAATTATAAAATACTATTTAATCTTCTTCATAAAAATCATCTTCATATTGAACTTAAGAAACAACTTATCAACCATAAGGACCAGGCCTAAAAATGAAAAAAAATATATTATAAACTAAACCTAAAGGATGTTATCTTTCCAGAAATATAAATAATAAGTATTTTGACAGCTGATATTTATTAAGTATCCTGTGTGCTAGAGCATTTTACATGGTAATATTTATCATGTTATCTTCATTCTTCAATAAATTAACTGATTATCAGAGTAGTTAAAGTGATTTGTTCAAGAATGCCCAGTTTAAAAAAAAAAAAAATGAATGCCCAGTTTATAAATAAGTGGTAGAGAAGGTATTCAAATATATGTGTAAATGTATGTCCAAAACCTATAAACGTGAACTCTTTTTACAACGGTGTTTCCCAAAGCCTGTTCCAAAAACTAAGTAATGTATGTTAAGGAGAGGAAAAGGTTTCATGGTCAAATAAATTTAGAAATTGTTGAGCAAAACAAAATAAAACGTTTTTTTTTTTTTACTAAAAGGTATCATACTCTTTAATATGCTAATATGTGCTTTGAATCTCAAAGATGAAGATGGTTTATAGCAGCACAGAAATTCTATTATTTTTAGAGAGTACCGACATGGGTGTCCCACAGGTTGTAAAAAGTGGCATTATACCATATTTTCCAATGCAGCAAAGATTCTGTTTTTATTAATTGATGCCAAGATAAAGACTTGCATGCAGCCAAGAGAACTAAAACAGATGAAGAGAGATAACTTGTAGCTTACCATTGTGCACCCTGGACCATCCATCTCTTTCACAGTCTCTGCCAGAAGATCCAAATAAAGCATCAGCCCTGGGACTTGGGGGATCAACCTAGAATAAGGAAGATTTCAATGTAAAAAAGAGCTTAAATATTTTTTTCAGTCTCATGGTGTCAGAAAATCAATTGAAGTACATAGATCACATATCATCAAGTTAACATGATACTGCCTATACAGTTCAAGGATGTTCCAAGATCAGAGCTTAGCCGAGTATTTTGCTGTTTGTTTTCAAATAAAATTTAAGGTAAACTCCTGAAATTTTTAATTATATTTTGAATCCACTCTAAAATGAACAGATTTACAGTTGAAATGTCCATTATTTTATTGCCTAGTTTGCTTCCTATTACAAAGTAAAAAAAAGGGAACTCTTACTTTGCCACATTAAAAAAACAAGTTTAGCCATTTACTAATTATCTCCTTAGCATATAGATTTTGAATTTAGTGTCTTTACTTGGCTGTGTTCAGGAGTCAGCATTCTGAGTATAGTAATAAAAGATATTAACAGTTATCCACATTTTCTAACAAAAAAAAAAGTCAGAATGATATAAATCTGTGCAAAAAAGACAGCTCTACTTACCAAAATTAAAAACTTTGTACATAAAAGGACAATATCAAAAAAGTGAAAAGGCAATCCATGTAGTAGGAGAAAATATTTGCAAATCACTATCAGAAAAGGCATTAATATCCAGAATATATAAAGAAACATCTAAAACTCAATCTAAAAAACTCAATTAAAAGTTGGGCAAAGAACTTAAGAAGACATTTCTCCAAAAGATATACAAATGACCAATAAGCACATGGAAAACCATTCAACATCACTAATCATAAAGGAAGTACAAATCAAAATTCTAGTTTACCCCCATCAGGATGGCCATTATCAAAAAGCAGAAAATAACAAGTGTTGACAAGGATATGGAGAAATTGAACTGCTTGTGCACTCTTGGTAGGAATGTAAATTGGTGCAGCCACTATGGAAAACAGCATAGTGGCTCCTCAAAAAACTCAAAATAGGATTGTCATATGATCCGGCAATTCCACTCCTGGGTATATACCCAAAAGAATTGAAAGCAGGGCCCTGAATAGATATTTCTGTACTATTTTCACAGTAGTATTATTCACAACAGCCAAAAGGTAGAAGCAACCTGTATCCACCAACAGATGAATTAATAAACAAAATATGGTATACACATGTAAAAGATCATGCAGCCATAATAAGGAAGAAAATTCTGACACATGCTGTAACATGAGTTAACCTTGATGACTTTACGCTAAGTGAAACAAGCAATTCACAAATTGACAAATATTGTATATATTAGGTAGCACTTATATGAGGTACCCAAAATAGTCAAATTCATAGAGACAAAAAGTAGAATGGTAGCTGCCAGGGGCTGAAGGGAAAGAGGAATGGGGAGTTATTGTTTAACAGGTACGGAGTTTCAGTTTAGCAAGATGAAAAATGTTCTGGAGATAGACGGTGGTGATGATTACACAATGTGAATGTACTTAATGTGTACACTTTAAAATGTACACTTAAAAATGGTTAAAATAGTAAGTTTTATATTGTGCATATTTTACCACAATTTTTTAAAATTTAACTTTAAAAAAAGGAATGT
Organism: Balaenoptera physalus; assembly: GCF_965194825.1. NCBI lineage: Eukaryota > Metazoa > Chordata > Mammalia > Artiodactyla > Balaenopteridae > Balaenoptera > Balaenoptera physalus. Next base: position 156,275,080 of record NC_138882.1, on the reverse strand, counting down.
GAAAAGACAAGCCACGGAATGAGAAAAAATATTTGCATATCATATAACTGATAAGGATCTAGAATCCTAAATATATAACAGAAAACTTACAACTGAATTCAACAAAAAGGCAAACAACTCAATTAAAAATGGGCAAAGGACTTGAATAGACGTTTCTCCAAAGAAGATATGCAAACAGCAACAAGCACATGAAAAGATGCTCAGCATCATTAGTCATTAGGGAAATGCAAGTCAAAACCATAATGAGATACCACTCCACACCCCTCAGGATGGCTACAATAAAAATAAAACAAAACAAAATGAGAATGTGGTGAGAATGTTAGCGAGAATGTGGATAAATTGGAACCACCACACATTGCTGGTGGAAACAAAATGGAGCAACCACTGTGGGAAACAGTTTGGCAATTCCTCAAGAAGTTAAACACAGAATTACCATATGGCTCACCAATTCCACTCCTAGGTATTAAAGCAGTTGGGAATTAAAACAGGTATTCAAACAAAAACTTGTGTATGAATGTTCATAGAATTACTATTCACATAACTAAAAGTTGAAAACCCAAATGTCCATCAACAGATTAATGGATAAACGAAATGTACAATGGATTATTCAGTCATAAAAAGAATCAAGTACTGATACATGCTACAACATGGATGAAGCTAGAAAACACTGTGCTAAATGAAAAAAGACACAAAAAGCCAAACACTGTACGTCCATAGAGATAGTGAGCAGATTAGTGGCTGCCAGGGGCTGGGGAAAGAAATGGGGAGTGAATGCTTAATGAGCATGGGGTTTCCACTTAGGGTGATGAAAAAGTTCTGGAACTAGATAGTGGTGACAGTTGCACCACAATATGAATATACTTGATGTCACTGAATTATACACTTTAAAATGGTTGAAATGGTAAATTTTATGTTATGAATATTTTACCACAATAGAAAAAAATCCTATTCTGCATAAATAAAAAAGCAAAGAATGCAGTTTAACTCTTATAGGATGGTTGTGCCAGTTTGGGAGACTACTAGTTAGATTCTTGAAATGGCTTCTTATTCTTTAAGATTACTTTTTATACAGTGTTTGTAGAATTAGAATGTCTTTCCTAAACGTATTACATTTTGCATATTCATGTATCAAATTAAAATTTTGTTTGGTTACCAATTTTGTTAAGTGCTTTTAAAATCATGAATGCCTATGGAGCCAAGAGAGGCATACATTTATAAATACAGTTGGAAAAAATCTAGTCCTATACAATAACGTAAGCAATTTTCTAACTATAAGCTTAGAAGTATGTATTTCTTTCTGTTCAATGGAAAGCTGAAGGGGAAATCATTTAAATAAAAATGTGAAGATTTATACCAAGCATTATTAAAATTATTCTATTTTGAACAGTGACATGAAAATAATAATAAACATTTTAAGAGCAGTTATTTCCCTAAGCAACTTTTATGTGGCTAACACTCAAAATATTCCTGGTTACCTTTGTACATAGGCATTTTAATTAAAATGCTAATATTCCTTCAGATTAGAATTTAGCATGTCCTTTCTTTTCAATTTAATTTGCAATTATGAGCAAACAGAATTAAAGGCATTCTGAAACTGCCGTCAAACAAGCAAGTAAACATATCTGGATGTTGTTCAAACAACAAAAAAATGTGACCAGAACCTATAAACAAGTTCTATAGGAATAAGACAAGTATAATCACAATAATCTCAATAAAATATTATCATTTAAAAGTGTCCATTATATTATAAATTTTCTTTTTTACAATAAAAAATCTATTACTTAGGCAAAAATAATAAAGGATTCATAGTCGAAATATGAAAATGGAATGAAATATTGCTTAAGGCACAGCTAAAGTTTTTAAAAAAGGTATCACAAAGAAAATCTGAACTTTTAGGTGGTGTATGTTAAAAAAGCTATTCGACCATCAAAGGAGCATGTTTACATGTTTGTATTGATATTTACGTTTTAAAATTTGGAAAAAAATGCATTAGAGACATTAAAGTCAGAAAGTGTTTTATAGACATCCCAGAAAGTTGTTTTGCTTCTATAGGCACTTAAATCTTCAAGTTTATTATTATATAAAGCAATTTTACTAATTTGCAAGCTTTTCTTAAAGAAATACTTTTAAGGTAAAATATTTTGATAAAAATTAAAGAAATTATGAAGATTCTGAGAAAGTCTTTTATTAAATATTCTGATTATAGACCCTTAAAATTAGCCAGAGTCTATTTGACTATCATATGGACACAAGCTCTAAACTCAAACCATATCAAAACAGGCTTCCATATAGAAAGATTAGAAACTATAGTTACCCTTGAAGTTAACTCTTTCTTTCAAAGGCCTTCCTCTTCCCATCAAATAAAGATTTACTTCAAAGATCCCTTATATAAGATTTATCCAAGGGACATAATTTCAAGAGAAACTGACTTTTCCATTATAATTTTTTAAAAGGCTGGGGGAGGAGGGTGTCTTCCTTTCCACAAAGAAAACTTGGTCCTCTTTTAATTCCCTACTCTGCCATTTTAGAACTAATGTCAATTACATCTCAGTTCAATTTGTAAAGTTATTACACGGTCCACTGTATGAGAGGAAAGGAAATGGCTACTGAGAGGATTTAACATGGCATTCATAATGGAGCTTGATCTCTGTCAGGTTTAAAGGCTGCAAAAGAATGTTCTTTTATCAAGTTAATTTTCCATTTTAGATTGCTAGGCTAACAGTTCAGGAAAGAAAATTATTAATATAAGCTAGAAGTTGAAAGAAATTTGAGAATAATATTTTAGTGGAAGGACAGATTAGATCAGTTTCAAATGGAAATGTTTCAGAGAACACATACATGTCTAATCACAAATGGAGGTTTATCTGTTTCTTTTTTGAATTCATAGGGGCCCAGATTTAAATGGGCCAGCCGCCGCCTAGTGTCTTCAGATAGCTCACACATGCGTCTTTTTGTGTAAGGAGATGGAGAGTGTGATTTTGAAGAAATTGTAGGCTGTTCGTAGTTCTTTGCATTTATGCAATATTTATTTCTCTCAGGTGACTTGGATTTTTTCTTTTGTGACCTTGGTGTTCTGGTTTGCAGTCTGCCGTGTGATTTTTCAACTGGAGCCGTATGGTGAATAAATTTATCCTAAATATAAAAAATAAAAATTCATTTGGTCAGGAGAAATATATTTTATACATATTATGACCCTTGGGTAAACCATATACATATATATATCTATATATGTAACTACAGGTAGAAAAAAACCTTAAAAAGTAATTTAAGGCACATATAATCTATCAAAGCCAACTAGATCAGTCTCTCCTATCCATGTAGATCCTGAGGGAAGTCAAATCCATATTCTCCTAAATAACTCTGTCTAGTAGTTAATAAAATATACTGTACCACACTTCTTAAGTATAACAAGTACTTTAAGAAAGTTAAAGCCCAATATTTAATCATTTGAAAAATCTAAGAAAAAAGTAAAAAAAATTATTTTTCAGTATACTAAAAAACTAATGCAAACATTGGTTTATCATTTATAATTATGTATTGAAATAACTGGCTATATAATTTAAGAGGGTTTGTTTAGTAATCTTAGCAACACACATGTCTAATTAGTTGATTATAAAATCTTTATGGAGAAAACTGTACGTTTCAGTCATACTATTATGATTACATACATTTGCACAATGTGAAAATCTGAAGAAAAGCTTTATACGTATTTTCATAAAATGTATAATTTGGATTATACAAGGTGATTAGGATTTTTTTTAAGATCTCTTCCAAACTAAAACTTTACAATTCAATGACAGATAACCATAACATCTTAATTCTGTATTTTTATAAAAGTAAAAATGTACAAAAGACACGTTACAAACTTTAATGACTAGTACTCTGTCTTCTAGTAAAACTGGCTAACACTCTAAAATTTTAAAAACAAATGATATTTCTAATTTTTTTGCGTTATCAGGATACTTTATTCAAATAGTCTCTGCCTTAAAAAAGTTGGATTACAAGTAAATAATTTAAGACCTCTTCAAGCTTTGTCTAGATTTATAAGCTTTCCAATATTAGAGAAAATGGACAGTTGAGAATCTTTGAATGTCCTCCTAACTTTATCACATTAAAAACCCACCAATCCTACCTCCCCTCTTCTCTACTTTCTCAATCCCCCTCCCTACTTGCTAAGGGTATCTATTTCTAAGTAAATAAAATACAAATGTGAAATAGGAGAAGAGTCAAGTATTTTTTAAAGTAGATAAACAGGAAAGAAAATAGGAAAACAAGAAAACATATTTTCCTGATTAGAAAAATAAGTCCACAAGTCTCATACAGACCAGCAGCATCAGATTATTTCATCATCTTTCTTTCTTCTCTAGCTCTTGTTATGCTCCTGGACCTTCTCCCACCTTGTTCAATGACTTCAACAAGTAATTCAGAATTTTTCATCCCATTTCACCCATCTCTATGACATCACACTGACTCACAGAAGCAGCATTATTAACACATGAAAAGAACCTTTGAGGTTTAATAAAATGTTCAAGCAATGAATCTTTCCAAGAACTTAGACTTAGACTTTCTATTTCTGAGCTTTAACTGTCTTTTTCTACTTCATCTTAGATTTTATCACTATACAGATCCATTGCACCCTAAACTCTGAAAACCCCTTGCTGACCAAACCTTTTCCTCAACCTATTTCTTTTATTTTCACTGAATCTGTTACTTGTCCTCCTCATCTCCCCCAGCCCCTAGATCTCTTTCCCCCAGATCTTCATACATCTTTAGGATCTCTTACCTTTAGACCCGGATGAACCCATCATCACCTATTTCAGCAATGCTGTAAAGTTCCTTCTTGACCACCTCTTGTTTATACCAAACTGAAAGGAACTCCATCTTCTTTTTTGATTACAGCTTTTGAATGCTGAATACCACTAGAGGAAGTTAGAAACGGTGCTGTATCTACCACAGATTCATACTTTCTAACCTAATCAATCCTTAATGCATCCTATTAATGCCCAATAAAACTTAAAATAGTGGCTGTTTCATACTGTCTTATACAAAATGGCTCCCTACATCGGCCACGAGGACAATAGCACTTGTGACAAAAGGAGACTTGAAAAGTGCTAGTCTTCTTTTACTCCAGAAAACCTTCCTGCCACATGTGAATGAGCTGAAATTAGCCTGCTAGATGATGAGAGTCTGTGGCCATCACCCCAGCTGAAATCAAGCCAAACACCAGGAATGTAAAGTCCCTCTCACACCAAGAAGTCAGCCAGCTGCCAGACATGCAAATGAAGCCCTCCTAGACCACTCAGCCCTAGCCTAGGCAGCCCAGACCAAAAGAATCACCCAGCCAATCCACACAACTGTGAGAAACATCTTATTTTAAGTTACTAAGTTAGTGTGGCTTGTTACACAGCAAAAGCTACCTGATATAGATTATCAAACATATTAATAAAGTTACTAGTAATATTTAACTATTTACTAATAAATTCTACTTTGCAGTAGGTAAAAGAGACTACAGAGAAAACTAGATATATTCCAGAAAATCCCAATAATATATTTATTTTTTTCAGTCCATTCAACTGGTGGCAAAACATCAACTGTGACAAAAAATTTGAAAATAATGTGCCAAAAGGAATAAAGATCATTATAAATATTTATAAACCTAAATGATTTTAAAGCGTTTATTTCACTCACTCCTCTCTTAAAAACCAAAAATGGTTTGTCTAATTCTTAAACTGTATTTGAACCTGAAAATGCTGTTTTATAGCCATTAAAATTTTAATTGTAACTAATATCCACTTGGAAAAAAAGTGGATTTAGCATGTTCTCAAATAAGATCAAATAAGATTAAAATTCTGGCTGTTACCATTCAGAATTTTAATGTAAAAGTGTATACTCTGTTGTGCCTACCAGACAATATCTTCATCTTATATTTCATCTATGTCTTCTATATCTCAATTATCTTAATTAAAAAACTAATAACCTAACAGCCACAAAATTTATTAATTATATGTTATGTGCAGACACATATATTCTCTAGTTTAATCTTTAAACCAGTCTCTTGAGGAACTTGAACCCAAATCTGTCTGATTCTCAAGAATGTTTTCTTAATAATACCAAAGCCTATTCTCTCACATCTCTGTTCAACAAAAAACAAATGACAAACATTGAAATAGCAAGTTAGCCAAAACTTACAGTGGAAAATGCTAGTCCAATGAAACTACTAGTGGGGTGGCAGTTCTACATTTAGTAAGGAATCTTCCACCAAGCTGTACACTTAGAATGTGTGTACTCTTCTGTGTGTATGCTACACTCCTGACAAAAAAAGAAATTTCTACCCACCCAGTAAAGGCATACCCCAGTGTGGAGAGGAAACTTCTGTGAGTCCAGAGGAAGCATTTCTGACAATTCACAAATGTGCACAGTGCATATCTCCAAACAAGTCAGTAACCCAGCTCTGCATTTGGCAAGCATGGATCATTAGATCTCTAGTAGCAGTGTTTCGGCTTGCATTTAAAAGGTAAATAATTAGGCCAAACTCTAACATACCAAATGTCTTGCTAAACAAAATAAGAAAGATCCCCTTGATAATCTTACAATTATATTTTACCTTTGTTAGCTTGTCAAGTTACCACCCTGAGCAAATTCACTCTGAAGCTGATAATGCAGGAGATTAACATTCTACTTTTTCCACCATAGGTCCAGTTCTGCCCTGTTTGGGTCCTCTAGGATTTATATATTACTGGCTCATCATCACAGGCTGGCCACTGTTACCTGGTCATAATGCAGTCACATATGTATGAGTGATGCCTAGACATTATTAGATAACCTGTGGTCAGGGTAGCAAGATGATCCTGGTGACTCAGTAGGAAGTTAGACCAGAATGTAATATTAGATCCAGATATCTGAGTCTACTGAAGGCAGTTTTTACAAACATAGAAGGTACTTCTTAGGCCGAAGTATCGAAGCTTCTCTTGATCTGATAACACTAGAACAGCCACCAAACTAAGCAATAGTCCCTTAAGGAATTACAGACACTCAAGAAGCTATACCCACTAACCACCTATATCCCAGCCTGAGAACCTCTGGTCCCATTTGCTAAAAAGGTATCCTTTGAACTTTAACTTCTTTAAGATTCATAGAAGCCTCCAATTAAGTTCTCTGTGGAACTTCTTGAAACCAACATCTTTCAGGAAGCCTGATTTCTTTCCATTAAAAAAAATAAAAGTACCATCTACCATGTATACCAAGCTTTTCACTTCCACACTTATTAACATGTAACCAAACTGCTAAATACCTATGATAATTGTTTTCCTTAAACTAGAGATTGATCAAAAAATTGTGAAAAGAGTTGTAGGCAAAATAAAAGAATAATGCTTGCCAAATGCCCAGTAAATACGAACAAATAAATTAAACCATTAGATATTTTAAATAAATGATTTTAACCTGAGTGTGGCACTTCCTTGAACTTATCAGACATTCGGTAATCACTGAGGTTGTAGAAAATTCCAGCTTTGGAGCAATTCCCTGAGGAAGAAAGAGAGGGTATTAGACATTTTAATTTTTAAAAAGCTAATTATTACTGGTGAAAACACGACCTACAGTAACAAACACTTACCAAGGTTCAGCTGCTTTATTTGTTAGTTTGAATTTCTTATTAAGGATAAAGACAACAAACGAAGGTTAAATGTTATCAAGAAACAGTTTCATTGCTGATGATTCACTTACAAGTGATTATATCACTTTTATGGAAAAATTCAGATATTTTTCATTTTCAAGTATTTCCCTGTCAATTTTTTAAAGATTTTTAATAATATTAAAGTCCTAAATATATGAAAATACTTAATGGATTCTGGCTCTTTTTACTTTTACAGATTAAGATGTACTTAACTACATAATCCAGAAATACTTTGCATAGTCTCCACATGTTAAAAAAAAAAAAAAAAAATCACAGCTCCTGGGTATGCAGCTCTTGAAAACAGAAGAGAGATAAGTCTCTACCAATTCTTCCAACAGTTTTTCCCATAATGTAGCTTACATTCAGATATATGAATGAATGAATCTGGTTTCTATTTCTTGCAACATTTCAATCATCAGCTTAAACACTGTTTTGAGATAAGCAGAGACAAATAGTAAAATTCAAAGGAACAGTCAGAAAGCACCTGAGAAAATATTTGGAAGCACACAAGTTACATACTCACCAAAACACTAAAAGATACAGTATTGTCTGTGCCCAAGGCAGCTTCACTCTAATATATTGGAGGTCAGATATCTTACCCAGTCTTTGACCTACTAACTTTAAAGTTTCAAACATTACACACTACAAAAAGGTTAAATATGAGTTACCTATGAATTAAATGGATGACTGTTTTTCTGCAAACATACTTTTATTAATAATGTCCTCTATGCTTACTTGTTAGTTATCCATTGCTGCAGAGCATATTACTTAGCAGTTTAAAACATCAGTACATACTATCTCACATAGTTCCTAAAGGTCAGGAATCTGGCAGAGGCTGAACTAGTTGGTTCTGGCTTGAAATCTCTCATGAGATTGCAGTCAAGATGTTGTTTGGGCTGTAGTTTTCTGAAAGCTTGACTGAGGCTGGAGGATCTGCTTCCTGAGATTCACACAGCTGTTGGCTGGAGGACTCAGTTCTTTTCTATCTTTTATCAAGAGAACTCAGCTCTTTATCACACAAACCTCTCCATAGGACTGCCTGAGTGTCCTCATGACATGGTAACTAGTTCTCCCAAAGCAAAGCAAGGAGGAAGACATAATCCTTTTTATGACTTATTTCAGAAGTCTAACACTGTCACTTCTGTCACATTCTATTCATTAGAGCCCCTAAGTACAGCCCATGTTCTAGGACAAAGGAAACTACCTTTTTAGCAGAGGAGCATCAAAAATTTGGGGGACATGTTTTTAAAGCCCACAGTTCACTCTCTGACCACAAATTAAATTCCTCTCATGTGTAAACTAAACTCATGCCCTACTGAAGAAAAAGGAAAAGGAAAAGGAAAGGAAAAGGGAGAAGTCTCATCCTTTTATAACTTCAGCTTGAAATCCAGGATATTGGCATCTAAATCAAATTGTTATTCAGCTGTCTCAGGTATGGTTCTTTAAATACAGTTTCCAGGATACGGTTCCTCACAATTAGAAGACCTATGAACTAAAGAAGGAAGTAATGTGCCCCACATATATTCAAGGTACACATGTGCAGCAGGCAGAGGATAATCACTATAGACATTCCTATTCAAAAAAAGAGACTACAAGAGGCAAATAGAAATCACTGGTCCACAGCAATTCTGAAATCAGCCAGGAAAATGTTAGAAGTTTCCCACTTAGAAGTGTAGTCCTATTTCTGCTCAGAAATAACTATCCATAGTTTTTGGCTCCACTCTCTGGGCTCTTGCTTCCATCCTTTGAATTATCATTCCTTTGCAACAAGAGGTAGACAATGTTTAGAGCTATACAGTGTTCTGAGCTTGGGTCCTGTCAATAGAATTTTGAGGGTCCAAAAGCCTTTTCATTTTGTAAGGTCTCTCTCAATTTCAGACCATGCTGGTGGTGCTTCTGCCAATATAATGCTCTTAAAAATTTATTTGGTTCTCATGTGAACATAATTGGAGTTCACTTCCTTAGACAAAAGCCACACCCACCTCTACAGGGCTTCTGCTGGTCTTCAATCATCTTCAAGAACATATGTTGAAGCAGCATTATTTACAACTGCCAAGATATGGAAGCAACCTAAGGGTCCATCAACAGATGAATGGATAAAAAACATGTGGTATATACATATATATATACACACACACACAATACACTACTACTCAGCCATAAAAAAGAACAAAACTTTGCTATTAGCAGCAACATGGATGGACTTGTAGGGCATTATGCTAAGTGAAATAAGTCAGACAGAGAAAGACAAATATTGTATGATATCACTTATATGTGGAATCTAAAAAAATACAACAAACTAGTGAATATAACAAAAAAGAAGCAGACTCACAGATACAGAGAATAAACTAGTGGTTACCACGGAAAGGGGGGAGGGCCAATATAGGGGTGGGGAAGTGGGAAGTACAAACTACTAGGTGTAAGATAGGCTCAAGGATGTATTATACAACACGAGGAATATACCCAATATTTTGTAATAACTATAAGTGGAAAGTAACCTTTAAAAATGTGATAAAATTCTACATCTTTTTATGATAAAAGCTCTGCCAGAAAGTGGGCATAGAGGGAACATACCTCGACAAAATAAAGGTCATATATGACAAACCCACAGCTAACATCATCCTCAACGGTGAAAAGGAATGCTGAAAGCATTCCCCCTAAGATCAGGAATAAAACAAGGATGCCCACTCTCATCACTTTTATTCAACATAGTTTTGGAAGTCCTAGCCACAGCAATCAGAGAAGAAAAACAAATAAAAGGAATCCAAATTGGAAGGAAGAAGTAAAACTCTCACTATTTGCAGATAACATGATACTATACATAGAAAATCTTAAAGACACACGAGAAAACTACTAGAGCCCATCAATAAATTTGGTAAAGTTGCAGGATACAAAATTAATATACAAAAATCTGATGCATTTCTATACATGAACAACAAACTATCAGAGAGGGAAATTAAGGAACCAATCCCATTTACCATTGCGTCAAAAAGAGTAAAACACCTAGGAATAAAACCTACCTAAGAAGGCAAAAGACCTGTACTCTGAAAACTATAAAACATTCTTGAAAGAAATTGAAGACAACACAAACAGATGGAAATATATACCATGTTCTTGGATTGGAAGAATCAATATTGCTAAAATGACCATACTACCAAGGCAATCTACAGATTCGATGCAATCCCTATCAAATTACCATTGGCATTTTTCACAGAACTATAACAAATAATTTTAAAATTTGTATGGAAACACAAAAGACCCAGAATAACCAAAACAATCTTGAGAAAGAAGAATGGAGCTGAAGGAATCACACTCTCTGACTTCTGACTATCCTACAAAGCTACAGTAATCAGTACAGTGTGATACTGGCATAAAAACAGACATATAGATCAATGGAACAGGATAGAAAGCCCAGAAATAAACCCATGCACTCAAGGTCATTTAATCTATGACAAAGGAGGCAAAAATATACAATGGAGAAAAGAGTGTCTTCAATAAGTGGTGCTAGGAAAAATGGACAGCTACATGTAAAAGAATGAAATTATAACATTCTCTAACACCATATACAAAAATAAACTCAAAATGGATTAAAGACCTAAATGTAAGACCAGATACTATAAAACTCCTATAGTAAAAACACAGGCAGAACACTCTTACATAAATCACAGCAATTATTTTTTTGGATCCATCTCCTAGAGTAATGGAAATAAAGGCAAAAAGAAACAAATGGGACCCAATTAAACTTAAAAGCTTTTGTATGGCAAAGGAAACCATAAACAAATGAAAAGACAATGTACAGAATGGGATAAAACATTTGCAAACAATGTGACCAACAAGGGCTCATACAGCTCAATATAGCTCAATATCAAAAAACAAACAACCCAATCAAAAAATTGGCATAAGATCTAAACAGACTTAAACTGCTATCTGTATGTCATCCAAAGATGACACAGATGGCCATCAGGCACATGAAAATATGCTCAACATCACTAATTATTAGAGAAATGCAAATCAAAACTACAATGAGGTATCACCTCACACTGGTCAGAACTCCCAAATTAGGAGTTTGGGATTAGCAGATACACACTACTATACATATAATAGATAAACAACAAGGACCTACTGTATAGTACACGGAACCTATAATAATCTATAATGGAATAGAATCTGAAATAGATATATATATATATATGTAGATATATAACTAAATCACATTGCTGTACATCTGAAACTAACACAACACTGTAAATCAACTATACTTCAATTATAAAAATTGTATGAAAATTTTTTTAAATTAAAAATTTTTTTTAATGTAAAAAATAAAGTAAAATAAAACCTATGTTTAATTAAATTATTTTCTGAGGCAACATCTTGGATCTTTTGGAGATCTTAATAAAGGATTTTACAGTTACACCCTTGGTTTCAACATCAGACCAAAATTTCCTGAACATACCCTAGAATGATTTTTGCTCATAAGTCATTCTTTAATTTCAACATTATTTGCCATTGGGGAAGGCTGAGAATTCTCAAAAACAGTAAGTTCCAACTCCTTTTTGTGTTATTAACAGGCTTTCCTTTTGCTTCTCTCTCCTCTTCTATTTTGCTATAAGCAGCAAAAAGAAACCAGACAGTCCCTCTAATACTCTGTCTGAAAGTCTCCTTACAAAGACCACCCGTTTCATCAGGTATTTTTTTCTATATCCCACATTCCAGCTAAACTTTACACCATTACATAACAAGGGCTCCTTTCTCCCCTAATTTCCAATAACATTTGCCTCATTTTCCTCCAAACACTCATCTGACAGTTTCTTCAAAGCTCTTCAAGCTTTCATACATACTCCAGCAAAGCTGTCCCAGCTTCTGCCCTCTCCAGAGGCTTGAGTGTCCTCACACATGGCAGTTGGCTTCCCCAGGAGTGAGTGATATAAGAGTGAGAGCAAGGAGGAAGCCACAGTGCATTTAATGACCTGGTCTCAAAAGTCTAAAACTGTCACTTCACCACAGTGTATCTGTTAGAGTCACTAAGTAGAGTCCATACTTAAGAAACTCTGCCTTTGGAAGAGAGGAGTGTCAAATCATCTGCGGACATATTTTATAAGTACCACAGCCTGGACTGCAACTTACCACTTTACCCCTCCCCATATATTGCTGGTCATATAGTAAATACTCAGAGCTTTAGCCATTATTTTTAGATCTTTCAAAACCCATGTGTATCAATTGGGGTTTCAGGGAAACAGAACTAACAGAATATGTACACAGAGAGATATTTCTTTTAAGGAATTGGTACATGCAATTGTGAGAGTGACAAGTCCAAAATCCACAGGGAAAGCTGGCAGGCTGGAAACTCAGGCAAAGTTGATACTGTAGTCTTGAGTGTGAAATACGTAAGCAAGCCAGCAGGCTGGAAACTCAGGATTTCTATATTACGGTCTTGAGGCAGAATTCCTTATTCTTTTGGAAACTTCAGTTTTTGCTCTTCAGGTCTTCAATTAATTGGATGAGGTCTACCTACATTATCAAGGGTAATCTCCTACACTTAAAGTCAAGTGATTGTAAATATTAGTCAAATCTACACAATACCTTCACAGTAACATCTAGCCACAACCTAACCAAAATAAATTTAATCATCACACATCAGAAATGTCAGTTTCCTCTATGAAGTCTACAATAAGATGTAATTCATTCAATTCAATCAAGAGTCATTTAAGTACATACAAAGATCTGTGCTAAGAGGTAAGATCAAAGATGAGAAAGTCACAGATTCTGATTAACATCACTGCCACCAACAACAGCACCTTGTCATGACCTCCACGGCCATCATCGTATCACTAACATTTACTGATCATTCTCTATGTGCCAGGTACTAAAATAACCATTTACAAGTTTTCATTAATCCACCAAACAACGTTATCTCCATAGTATATTGATAGTAGTAGCCTGTGACAGTGCCAGGATTTAACCCCAGATGTGACTTGAATCCTTGCCACAGTGGTGGGTTCAGGAAGACAGCCTAAGACTCAGATGTCTATGCAGAATCATCTGAATTCTGAGGAAGGGTGCATTGTTGCCTGCCAGGACAGCAAACTACTGATGGAGTGTGTTGTCCACTCACATTTAAATACAATAACTGATATGATTGAATTTACAACTGCTATTTTGCTGTTCAATTTATATATATGCCATGTCTTTTTGTTCTTGTATTCATTCTAGTGGTCTCATCTGAGTATGCATAGCTTAGTGGTCATCCAATGAACCTGTAAGGGTTTCACTCTTTGTTGATTATCTGTGTGTGGGTTGGGGAATGCACTCAAAGGTACAGCAGGTCTCTAGTCTCCCTTGGCTTTCACTTTTTTGCTGGACTCCCACTGTCTCCCCTGAACGTGCATAGTTTCAGTCGGCCAGGAATGAGTGGAAAGCTCATCTCAGCCCTTCTTTGCTCCCTTACTTCCAGGGTCTCCTGTCAACTTTCTGGCAGGTGTGCTGCTCACTCTGATTGGAACTGCAATCGGCCTAGCAAAGCTGCGGGTTTTTCTCATGCGCTTCTAACTGAATCCACCACATTTAGCTGGCAAAGACACAATATTTGCCCCTATGATTGTGACACCAATTCCAATGTGTGGGTTTTCCAACACCACCAAGAAAAGTCTCTGCGACACCATTTGGGTGTCCTGCAATTTAACTCAGCTCTGACACTACCTGGAGATAGTGTCAGATCCCACAGGTTAAGGGCTCAGTTCCACAAGACTGCTCCTATCTGACTTCAGATGCTAATCACAAGTCCAGGTTGTCACTCACAGGCTACAAATAAGAGGTTCCCACGACCCACTCCTTGGGTTTGATCAATTTGCTACAGCTGCTCAAAGAACTCAGGAGACAGTTTACTTAGTTTACCAGTTTATATAAAAGGATATGATGACATCCAGATGGAAGGGATGTCTAGGGTGAGATATGTGGGAAGCGGGAGAAGTGTCTGTGCCCTCACCAGGTCAGCCACTCTCCCAGTACCTCCACGTGTTCACCAACATGGAAGCTCTCCAAACCCCATCCTTTGGGTTTTATAGCTGCTTCATTACACAGGCGTGACATTAAGTCACTGGCCATTAGTGACTGAACTCAATCTCCAGCCCCTCTACTTCTCAGGGGTGGGGCTGAAAGTTCCAACCCTCTAATCACCTGGTTGGTTCCCCTGGCATCAAGCCCCCATCCTTAGGTTCCCAAGGAGCTTTCCAAAAGTCTCCTCATTAACATAACAAAAGACACCTTTATAGCTCTTAAACACAGGAAATTCCAAAGGTTTTATGAGCTCTGTGCCAAGAATGGGGCAAGAAGACCAAATGTATGTTTCTTATTACAAATCACAGTATCACTGCCCAAAATTGATTCTGACCTCTCTCGTAGCAAAGCTACTAATTTTTGCAACTTGCCCCAGGCTTAGTGAAGCTACAATTCTCACTGGCTATGCAGGGTATAAGAGTTGTCCTAGGCAAGATGACCACATACTTCTGCCATTTTTACCCAAAGTTTTAGCAGCTATTCAAGCACGGATACTTCTTAATTTGCCTTAATTGTCTTAACTGCCGATCAGTTTCCAGTGCCCTAAAACTGCAGCTTGTGACAATTTTGTCCAGTTTTATACTTGTGTGGAGAGAGTAATTGACAGCCCCTTCACACCATCATCACCAGAAGTCTCACTTTTTATATTGTTAAAAACAACAGGCCCAAAATTGAGTTGCTTACACTAAGCCCCATGTCACCAAACAGATTTAAATTAATTACAGTTTCGGCTTTCCCAGAAATGGAATTTTAAACCAGTCAATCAGGAATTGCCTGATTAGCACTCACTAGGTAATCCATCTGATTAGACCCTCTGCCATCCCCTAAATGAAAGGAACCTTGCAATAATCAACACACTTTTTGGCCTAGTATAATTTCCTTGTTCCTGCTCCCTTCTGGATATAAAAATCTTTCATTTTGCACAGCTCCTTGGAGCTTCTTTCTATCTGCTAGATTGGATGCTGCTTGAATCAAATCAATTTTTGCTCAAATAAACTCAAAATTTTTAATATGTCCCAATTTATCTTTTAACAATATATATAGACTTTTTGCCTTAGTAATCCAAACTTTTTTGATATATGTGAAAGTAACTCAAATTCAATAAAGAAAAATACCTGTTAATGGTCCATATTCTTATGCTTATATTACCAATTTGGTGTAATACAGCATTTTAAATTACTTTTTAAAAAACTTTAATTTTAAAATCAGATTTTTTTTCATTGCAGGCTTCTAGAAAGTCCCTGAAACATTCTTGGAAGACTTTTTGGGCTAATGGACACTGAAAATATTCCAAAGGAGGTATATTTTAATAGATTTGCTAGTCAACTTTTATACTTTCAGCAAGCTGAAATTTGCTATTTCCTACAGGAAATACAGGAGAAGTTACTTAATTCACCATATTGGCTCATGTAGCACCCCAATTTCCTTACTGCTCTAATATCTCCTAAAGTTAGTGAAAAATATTTGTCCAAATAATTTCAACCTAGACAACTTTCACTTTTTTCTTCTTTGAAACAGCAGGGGCTTCACTCAGTCTCTCTAGGCAGAAGGCATTTTCAGGAATAAAAATATTATTAATTATCCAATAAAACTGAAGAAGTTGCAGGAAAAGCTGAGAGTTGGCTATCACTTAATGCAGCTTTCACTTTTAAGTGTATGAATACGTATTTCCATTACATGAACATATAATAATTATTCTATCCAAACTCCTACTAATGGACATTTCAATTATTTCCATTTTTCATTATTATGAACAATGCTACAAACAAACATTCCTAAGAAGGCTCTTAGTATGCCAGACAGAATACATCTTAAAGCTATATACCTAGAAGGTCATAGGCTATGAGAATCTTGGCCTTCACTACATAATCCTAGATTGTGGTTGTTCCAATTTACATGACACAGCAACATATACAAGCTTCCATTTTTCCATGCTTTTGACATTTGTCAGATTTATTAAATTTTACCAATCTTATGGCTATAAAAATGAAATCATATGATTGTTTTAATCTGAATTTTCCTAAATGCTAATGGGATTGTGCATGTTTTCAAATATTTATTGGCCATTCTTTTGGGAGAAAAATAAAGAGAAGAGAGACAAAGACATAGGGACAGTGGGGAGGGGAGGAAAGGGGGAGAAGAAGAGGAGAGAAATCTGAAGAATATAAGGCAAAATAATGCTTGTTAATTTTGGAAGGTAGATGCATGCATTTTGGTAAAGTATTTTCATTTAGATTTCAGTATGTTTAAAATAACATCATAATTTCATAAAGCAATTATGTTTTAAACTAAATTAAACTTTGAATTAGGTCTTCACATTTCAGATATTGAGGGCTATGTGGTGGTTTTTGACAATGATCCTGCATCACGATTTGATTCAGAAAATAGTAAGCACTTACGCGAAGGCAAGAAATCCTCCTCATGGTAACCTGGCGGTTTGAGTCATGGTGTCCAGAAATTTGATTTGGACCCGGGAACATGAAATCTCGTGTATTCTCATCATATGTAGACAGTGTTTCACCCACTACAAGAAAGATATCCTATGATTCAAATTATAACAAAATATGCTATTTAGAAACAATATCATCAAGTACAAATATATAATGCCTGATGCCTTAATGAAATACCTGCTTCAGGGTCATGGACTTAATTTTTTTTCTATGAAAGGGAAATTAAAATAAAGTTATGTTAAACGAATTAACACATTTCCTTATTCAGAAATGTCATACATACTACTAATTCTCCCTCCCCCTTTTGTAGAAAGGGGATGTTCATGTAAACTTTTTAAGTACATATGAGTTCCTAGAAAAGAAAATCCTTTTAAACATATCAAACTGACATAACATTTATACATATAAAACTTAATTACCATCTCCAGAATTTTTTTTTTCTATCTTCCATTCTTTTCTACCTGCCATTATGAGATATTAGGTTACATATTGAAAAAAATATAGACATTTTATAGAATTTGTGGTTACCGGAATTAGGTATATATGTGATATTCAAAAATTTTAGACTACTAGCTTTCAACAAAATATAGTTCCCTATTTCTCACATAAAATAAGGATTTAAGATAGAGTCTTCTATAATCATAGAAATCAATAATAAAAATAAAACTATCCTTCAGATTTTAACTCTACCTACTGCAGGGATCTGTACTGTTTATTAAACAGGTACAGTTTTAATTCCCCTACATTCCCAATAACAGTCAATACACAAAAACAAAGATAATGAACTACTTTATCAGCAAAAGCATATTGGTTTAGAAAAATCACAAAAACTTAAAGAAGTTAATTTTTATGAATGTCACAAAATATGCTAGGATCATATCGGGTTATTTCCCACTATAAATTATGACTATTCAATTTTAGAACAATATGTTCAAGTATAATTTATGTCAATCTTTCTGTATATATTATTTTGGCCTACTGACATTTTACACATAGTAGACCAATGCTAGACACTCAACATTGCTCTTAATTTGGGAAGAAGGGGAAAAGATGAGATTTTTTAAAAAGCATTTCATTGAAATGAGTTCAGATGTCAATTACCTTATCAAATTACAATACAGTACCTGGTGGAACTAGCTGAATCAACTCAAACAATGCTGTATCATCTGAAAGTTTAAAGAAAAATTTCCTTAAATAAACAAATTTATAATAAACAATAACTAATTACCACAGAAGTACCTAAAAGCCAAAGTAATTGCTCAGTAGACTACATATATGTTTATATCTTAGTATACTGTGTATATTTTTTGGTTGCTATGTATCTTGTGGATTTATTAATCTCTGGTAGAAATTAATCTTTATAGGTTTTTTTCTGATTTTTTTAACACCTTATTTTTTTAGAGCAGTTTTATTTACGTTGACAACAAAATTGAGAGGGAGGTACGGAGATTTCCCTTATATCCCCTGCCTTCCAAAACATGCATAGCCTCCCAACTATCAACATCATTCACAGGAATGGTACATTTTTTCCCAAGGATGAACCTACACTGACAAATCATAATCACCCAAAGTCCACAGTTTACCTTAGGGTTCACTCTTGGTGATGTACATTCTGTGGGTTTAGGCGAATGTATAATGACATTATCCATCTTTATAATATCATATGAAGTATTTTCACTGCCCTGCTCCTCTGCTCTCTGGTTATTTCTCTCTCTCCTCCCTACAACCCACCCTCTGCCCACCACAACCACTGTCTTTTTATTGTCTCCATAGTTTTGTCTTCTCCAGAATGTCATATACTTGAAATCATACAGTATATAGCCTTTTCAGATTGGCTTCTTTCACTCAGTAATATGCATTTAAGTTTCCTCCATGTGTTTTTATGGCTTGATAGTTCATTTCTTTTTAGTGCTGAATAATATTCCATTGTCTGGTTATTCCACAGTTTATTTATCCATTTACCTACTGAAAGACATTGGTTGCTTCCAAGTTTTGGCAATTATGAACAGAGCTGCTATAAACATCCACATGCAGGTTTTTGTGTAGACATAAATTTTCAACTCTTTGCATAAATACCAAAGAGCAGTATTGCTGGATCATATGGAAAGAGTATGTTCAGTTTTGGAAGAAACTGCCAAACTGTCTTCCAAAGCTGCTGTGCCATTTGGCATTCCCGCCAGCAATAAGTGAGAGTTCCTGTTGCTCTGCATCCTCACCAGCATTTGATTCTGTCACTGCTCCAGATTGTGGCAATTCTAGGAATGTACAGGTATCTCGTTTTAATTTGCATTTCCCTAGTGACATATGATGTGAAGTATCTTTTCATGTGCTTATCTGCCATCTGTATATCTTCTTTGGTGAGGTGTCTGTTAAGGTCTTTAGCCCATTTTTTAAAAGGGCTGTTTGTTTCCTTATGGTTGAATTTTAAGAGTTCTTTTCATATTTTAGATAATAGTCCTTTATCAGATGTGATTTTGCAAATACTTTTTTTCCAACCTGTGGCTGGTCTTCTAATTCTCTTGATTTTGTCTTTCACAGAGCAAAAGTTTTTAACTTAACTGCAATCCAGCTTATCAATTATTTTTTTCATAGTTTCTTTCAAAGACGACACTATGGTGTCTTTGGTGTTGTATCGAAAAAGGCATCACCATACCCAAGATCATCTAGGTTTTCTCCTATGCTATCTTCTAGGAGTTTTACAGTTTTGCATTTTCCTGTTAGGTCTATGATCCATTTAGAGTTAATTTTTGTGAAGGGTGTATGGTCTGCATCTGGATTCACTTTTTTTTTTTTTTGCATGTGGATGTTCAATTGTTCTAGCACCATTTACTGAAGAAACTATCTTTGTTCCATTGTATTGTCTTTGCTCCTTTGTCAAAGATCAGTTGACTATATTTATAGAGGTATATTTCTGGGCTTTCTGTATATTTTTATAAAAATAAATGATGTCTATTTCTTAAGCAGAGTGGTGAGTACAGCTAAGTAGATTACATAACTCACACTTTTAATATGTCTGAAGTACTTTAATAAATTTTTAAAATAAAAATAAAATATAAATTATGCCCTTTCTACCTTCTAAGAACCCATGAATATAATCTTTTTCTTTCTTTAAATTCTGCTATTTTCATCCAAGGGAAATCTCAGTCATTTAACCCAATATTTATACGTCCAGTTTTTGAAGAAATATTAAATTTTCCTTGTAGCTTATCATTCGGGGCTGTAATAAGAAAAAAAAAACTGATAACAGTCCTATTCCTCAAGCACCTGACATTCTGTTGAAAAGGCAAACATTAAATGAAATAAAGACACAAATAAATATATAATTATAAACTACAAGTACAATAAAGACATTCAGGTAGTGCTATAAGAGAGTATATAACAAGATAATCTTGTCAGGGAGTCAGTGAAGGCTGAGGAAGAGCTCTTCAGGACTTGACCCATAGCATGAATAAGTGTAAACTAAGAGTTAGGGGGGTGGGAAACTAGAGGTTTTCAAGCAGGAGGAACAGGGTGTATGAAGGCTCTAAATGGAACATAGCAGGGTAATCTGAGAGATTAGAAGGTTCAAAAACAAACCTCCTGCTAAAATCGACTTGAAAAGGTAGATAACTAAAAGATCTGCTTGAAGGCAAGAGAAACTTAAGGTGATAAAAAAATTACAAGTCTGAAACTCAGTATATGAAGTAAACACAGGACTTCCCTGGTGACGCAGTGGTTACGAATCTGCCTGACAATGCAGGGGACATGGATTCGATCCCTGGTCTGGGAAGATCCCACATGCCACGGGGCAACTAAGCCCATGCACCACAACTACTGAAGCCCGCGCACCCTAGGGCCCACATGCCGCAACTACTGAGCCTGTGTGCTGCAACTACTGAAGCCCGTGTGCCCAGAGCCCATGCTCCACAACAAGAGAAGCCACTGCAATGAGAAGCCTGCGCACCGCAATGAAGAGTAGCCTCCGCTCACCACAACTAGAGAAAGCCCACATGCAGCAACGAAGACCAAACGCAGCCAAAAATATATACATAAAATTTTTTAAAAAATTATCTGTATTATTTTTAAAAAAGAAGTAAACACAGAGAGATAATCCTGGTATTTGAGGTTACTTTTCCTTTTGGGTATCTGACAGTTCTGACAGAGGTAGCTAAGAGGCTAAGAAGCTGAGTATAGCTTTTGATAAGCTCATACAAAAATTGGAGTATCATGACCTTGGGAAGAGATGAGAAGGGAGGTCTTCAGGTAAGAGAAAATGGCCTGATAAAATGGCTAGGCTATAGGACTGAATCTTGAAAAGGTAAACCAATTCAAAAAGACACATGCACCCCAATGTTCATTACAGCACTATTTACAATAGCCAGGACATGGAAGCAACCTAAATATCCAGTGACAGAGGAATGGATAACGAAGATGTGGTACATATATACAATGGAATATTAGCCATAAAGAGGAATGAAATTGGGTCATTTGTAGAGACATAGATGGACCTAGAGACTGTCATACAGAGTAAGTCAGAAAGAGAAAAAAATATCATATATTAATGCATATATGTGGAATCTGAAAAAAATTGCTATAGACAATCTTATTTACAAAGCAGAAATAGAGACACAGACGTAGAGAACAAACATATGGATACCAAGGGAGAAAGGGGGATGTGGGATGAATTGGGAGATTGGGATTGACGTATATACACTATTGACACTGTATAAAATAGATAACTAATATGAACCTACTGTATAGCACAGGGAACTCTACTCAGTGCTCTATGGTGACCTAAATGAGAAGGAAATCCAAAAAAGAGGGGAAATATGTATACATATAGCTGATTCACTTTGCTGTACAGTATAAACTAACACAATATTGTAAAGCAACTATACTCTAATTAAAAAAAAAGTAAAAAAAAAGAGAGTAAAGAGTAAACTAAAAATAGATAACCAATGCTATACACTGAATATCTGTATTCCCTCAAAATTCATATGTTGAAATCATAACCCCCAATGTGATATTTAGAGTTAGGGCTTTTGGGAGGTTATTAGGGCAAAGCCTTCATTAAAGAGATTAGTGCCCATTAGTGCCACTGGTGCCCAAAAGACCCCAGAGAACTTCCTTGCCCTTTCTGCCACATGAGGACACAGAGAGAAAATGGCATTCTATGAACAGAAAGGGGACTCTCACCACACACCAAATCTGCTGGCTCCTTGATCTGGGATTTCCCAGCCTTCAGAAGTATGAGAAATAAACTTCTATTATTTATAAGCCACCCAGTCTATGGTATTTTGTTATACCAGCCCAAATGGACTAAGACAGCCAACTAAGAACTTAGGCTTAAATCTGAATCATCCCAAATCCTGTCTAAATTAAGTTGATCCAGAACTGCTAGTGCCCTCTAGAAACAATCATAAATCTTGTCTGAAGGAAAATATCTTCATCTAAGGTTTCAAATTATTTCTAAAATTCTTACATACAAAATCTGACATTTAATGAAAATTGACCAGGTATATAGGAAAAAAAGACCATTGGGATCAAAACACAAGAGAAATACAGGAAATAAAAACAGATCAACAAGAGATCCAGAAAAATTAGTTATCAGACTGCAACTTAAAATATGCTTAATATGCTCAAGAAAATAAAATATAAGATTGAGAATGTCAGCAGAGAACTAGAAACTGTTACAAAGAACCAAGTGGAAATTTTTTAGCTAAAAAATAACCAAAAATTAACCACAACGAACGGATTTACCAGCAGATTACAAATGACCCAAGAGAGAATTATGGAATTGGAAGACAAAAATAAATATCTTGAAAGAGGCACAGAAAACCCAAAGGTTGGAGTAACAAAAAAAAGAAAAAAAAAAAAGGATAGAGTAAGAGGATCTAACAATGTGCAATTGGATTTGTAAAAGGAGAGAAGAGAAAAGGGCAAAAGAAATATTTGAAAAGTTAATATCTCAGAACTTATCTGAAGAAAGATACCAAGATACAAACACCAAGCAGAACAAATTTTTAAAACACACACACACACACAGAGTTGGGCACATCAAAGTAAAACTACAGGAAAACAAAGACATAAGAGAATATGTTAAAAGAAGCCAGCAGAAAATGACAAAATACCTTCAAAGAAGTAACAATAAAATTAACAGATGATTTCTCAACAGAAACTAAGGGAGCAAAAAGACAATGGAATAGTATTTTCTAAGGGCTTGAAGACAGTCATACCAATATTCAGCAAAAATATACTTCAAAAAAGACATTTTCAGATAAATAAATCAAGATAAATAAAAATCAAGACATCTATCATCAAAAGACTATAAGAAAGGAATTATGAAAGGATATTCTTCAGAAAGACACAATAAACTGAGAAGCTCAAAAAATGAAAGGAAATAAAGAGCAACCAAAAAGGTAAAATACAGTTGTAAAGTGAAATGAATGATGCCTATACAATAATAGCAATAATATTCTGTGTAGTCTCATTGCACACTAAGTTAAAATGCATAACAAAAAATAACATATAATCTAGAAGTTAAGTAGTTGTAGGTTCTTCATTGTCCTAGAAGAGGTTAAAATAAAAATATGTACACAACTCTGAAAACTCAAGCATGCATGCTGTAATCTCTATACTAACCACTAAAAAAACAAAATAGTTAAAGAACATGTACCCTCAAGCTAATAAAAGTGTAGAAATGAAAAAGCAAAAAATAATTCAAAGAAAAGTAGAGGACTTCCCTGGTGGTCCAGTGGCTAAGACTCCGTGCTTGGGTTCTTTCCCTAGTCAGGGAACTAAATCCACATGCTGCAACTAAGAGTTTGCATGCCACAACTGAAGATCCCGCATGCTGCAACTAAGGATCACAAGTGCCACAACTAAGACCTGGCACAGCCAAATAAATAAATAAAATTTTTTTAAAAACTATTAAAAAAAAACAAAGAAAAGTAGAAAAGAAAAGCACTAATATTCAACAATCCAAACAAATAAAAAGTAGATATCAATATGGTAGATTTACACCAAAATATATCAGTAAAAACATTTTTTTAATTTAACGTTTTTAGATAATGAGGATTCACAACAAATTGTCAGACTTCAGAGATCCCATATACCCTTTATCCAGCTTCCCCCAGTGGTAACACCTTGCAAAACTATAATAAAATATATCACAACCACTGTGACACTGATACAATCTACTTATTTTATCCAGATTAAGTTTTAATTGTACTCATTTGTATGTGAATGTGTATGTCTATATTTAGTTCTATACACTTTTATCAGGTGTGTAGGTTTGTGTATTCACCACCACAGCCAGGATACAGAATAGCTCCACCACCACATGATCTCTTATGTTGCCCTTTTGTAACCACATCCACCTCCCTCCCCAACCTATCCCTAACCCCTGATAATCACTAATCCCTATAATTATATCATGCATTTTTAGAAATACTCTAAATCATCCAATTAAAAGACAGATTAGATTAAAACAAAACAAAACAAAAACCTGTCTCCAAGTACCACTCATAAGATACATGTAAAATGTAAGAATACAGAAAAACAGAAAACAAAAATATAGACAAATATATAACATATGACAACTAAAAGAAAGTTGGTTTGGCTATACTATAAAAGATAAAGTCATCATTAAAGCAAAAGCATCAAAATAATAAAAGGTTCAATTCACCAGTTGATAAATGCCTGGCAAGACTGGTCAAGAGAAAAGACACAAATTACTAATTTCAGGAATGAAAAGAAAGACATAGAGATATTTTAAAATCTTAAGGCATTACAAATAATTTCATGCTACAAATGTATTGAATGTGTCTTATCTGAATCACTGTCAAACAAAATATGATTAAACAATTATAGAACAATTGGGGAAATGTGAACTGAGTGGATATTTGATGATACTAAGAAACTGTTAATTTTTAGGTGTTCCTTTACTTTAGATATCCATATCTATAAATGAAAGGATATATGATATCTGAGATTTACTTCAAAATAATCTGATATATTAAAAAAATCAAGTTCCTACAAAAAGGAAACTTAAAACTTATGCAGATATAGAAAAAACTGAATAGTTGTGTATATATGTGTGTATATAGAGATATGTGTGTAGATGCACACACACATACACAATCCATTATTTAAAACCTTACAACAAAGAGAACACTAAGACAGATGACTTCATTGGTGAATTTTCAAACTTTTAAGGAAGGAAATAATGCTGATTACATGCATACTCTTTTGCAGACCAGTAAAAGAAGGAACACTTCTCAACTTACTTTATGAGCCCAGCAAAACCTTGATACTAAAACCTGACAAGAACCTTATAAGAAAGGAAAATGACAGGCAATCTATTTCATAAACAGAAATGTAAAAATCCTATATAAAATATTATCTAATCAAATCCATCAATATATTAATATGGTTTAATATTAAAAACTAAAGCAACATAATTCACCACCTGAACAGAATAAAGAAGTATTTCATAAAAGTTAATAATCATTCATTTTCAAATAAAAACGTAGCAAACTAGAAATAGAAAAGAATTTTTTAATCTAATAAAGGCTATCTACCAAAAACCTAAAGCAAACATCATACCAAGTGATGAAATGTTGAAGCTGTCTCTGAGATCAGGAATGAGACATTCACTTCATTCACTGCTATCACTACTATCATTCACTTCAACATTTTATTGGAGTTCTGAACCAGTGAAAGCATAATAAAGCAATAAAAAAAAATAAAAAATATAACTATAACAAAAGAGAAACTATAATTCTCATCATTTACAATGTGATTGTGTACATAAAAAGTCCAAAGGAATCTAAAGACATTTTTTAAATCAATACATATAGTGAGGTTGCTGGAAACAAGGTAAATATGCCAAATAATATATTTTTTTATATATCAGCAACAGTTAGAAATGGCATTATAATCTTGTTTAAAAGTGTGAAATACCTAGAAAAATAATGAATTAAAGATATTAAAGATGGCTACACAAAAGAAAAAAATTAACAGAGGAATATACATGCTTGAGAGACATCAACCAATCATAATGTATGGACCTTATCTTTATCCCAATTCAAACAAAAGATTTATTTTTTAAGTTATAAGATAGTTGAGGAAATATGAACTGAATTGATATTTAATATTAAGAAATTGTTCATTTTTAGGTATGATATGGTACTGTTCCTATATTTTAGATATTGATATCTAATAGATAAAAGCATATGATGTCTAAGAGTTGCTTCAAAATAATCTGGAAAAGGGTGATGAAGTAGAGAGATACAGTTAAAACAACATTAGCCATGAGTTGATAATTATTGAGCTGAGTGATGAGTACAAGGGGGTTCATTATTCTCTTTTAGTGTCCACTTTTGTATATTTATAAAATTTTCTCTAAAAAAGTTTTTTATGTGTTTTTGATTAGAGAAAGTTGTGTGCGTGTGCTCTAATAGCCTCACCGTGAGAGCTCCCATTATGCTGTTTTTTGTTAAAGTTCTCTTCTGCCTTTTCCATCAGAAATTCTAAAATAAGAGACACACATTCTACATGTTCAACTTCACATTCCTCCTTCAAATGTTATTTAGTTAGCTAAATAAAATCAGTTTAAAATTTTCAGAATTCCTCCATATTTCCTGTAATTTGTAAACTGAACATATATTAATTTTTCTTTAAAATAACAATAGTAAAAGTTTTAAAAAGAGGATAGTAGAAGCACTAGGCTCTTAACAAGAAGTTAATCCTCTCCTTTTAGTCTCATGCCATCTGATTTTGTCAACCGCTCATCCTCCTTCTCACTACAATCTCTTAACTTCAAGGTCCCTACCACTTTTTCACCAAAGATAAAACAGGCTTATCTTCCTCTCAAACCTAAGACTTGCCATAATTTTGAACAACGTCAACTTCCATGTGAATGTTGTATCCAACAGTTCTCTGACCTCCTTAAATCCAGTGCACATATACAAGGATTCTGATTATTTATTTACATGTCTGATCCTTATTTTATTAAGATGGATACTCATTTGAACAAACGGTCTATATTTTATTCACTTCTGAATCCCCTATATTCTCTCACAGTGACTGAATCTGCACAGGCAATCAAAAAGTTTTAAAAAACAAATTTTATCATAAGCCAGTGGATAAGCAACTTTTGTTTTGGAAGACTTTTCTATCACCCCTTGAATCACACAGCATATTCCATGAATACATCATGCTGTTTCTCATCCTATTATCAATAAATGGAAGAACAGAAAAGAACTAATGCTAAAGATGATACTGAAATAAGAGACTGGCATTTAAGAAACTTGGTCTATTGCACTTACAATAATTATAATATCTGATCACAAAGTAAAACCCTATCCTTTAGAAAATATCTGAACATAAAATTTTATTAGAAATCAAACAAATTAAACAAACTTAGGATAAACATACTAACACTATATTTTTTCTGATGTCACTTATTCTGTAATCTCAACTATTTGAAAAACATTATTACAAAGCAGAAAACTACATTTTTTAAAAAGGGATATGGGTAGTCAAAATAATAGTATTTACTACCATTTAGAGAACATCTTCTGTGTGTCAGGACTGACTGAGCTCCTATGAGCTTCAAACAAATCCCTAAAACAACCCTAACAAGCCATTATTTCCATTTTACAGATAAGAAATAGAGGCTAACGGTTAAGGTTACCAAACATAAATTCCTGAGCTGAGATTTGAGCTCAGCCTGCACTGTTTTCATTAACAACTCTACTAGAACTAGAAAGCAGTAATTTACAAAATATACAGTGAGGTAAGGAAGTTATATTTTGAATGAGGAGTAGAATAAAGAGATAGGATAGTAGCTAAATGAGGGTGAGGATGAAGACAGGAAATATCTTTTAAAGATGTAAACATACAACATATTTATACAGTGTGAGGGTTAGCAAGAGAGACATTGCAAACACAGAGGGAAAAAAATCTAATGATCAAGATACTAGAGATGGCACGAGGAGATGAATAAGAGGGACAAGTAGAATAATCTTGAGCAGGATGCAGAAACCTCATCCTCCAGGACCAGGAGAAAGGCAATAAAAATGAGAAACGATGTAGATGACTTTTGGGACAAGGGAGCAGTAAACTGAAGTGATTCACTAACATGGCCTCAATTTTAGTCAGTGAAGTAGGAAGTAGTCATCTGTTCATCTTAAGAAGGCTGGAGTTTAAACAGAGACATCTAATAAGAGAAATGAATATGTTTAAAATATCTACAAGATAAATGAAAAAGGAAGTTCTCCAAGAAGTAAAAGGACTGAAAGGTAGCACTGAGAAATAGCTTGTGTTAGCATCGACCTGAAGGTTATGAGAGCCCATCAGCAATACCAAATTAACCTAGCATAAAAAGCCAGGAAGGCAAGTTGTAGCACTGACCCACGAATGGACATTTATTAAGAATCTCCTATATGTCAGCTTTGATGTAATACCTGACATAATGAAATAAATAAGTTAAAGTAAGATATAGAAAGTTTCAAATGTTTTAACCAACACAAAAAGGATATACCTTTTTAAGCAACCATGTCATGATTATATTTGATTCCTATCCCAGATGCTCAGGGAAAACATCAATAAATTCCAAGAAGCAGTAACATTATAGGCTACATGCTCTGATTGAAAGACAAATTAACAATATTTTTTAATATTTAAACTAATCATGGATAAATATTTGAAATACACTGAAAAGACATTAGCAGTCTTCAATATGAAGGTTCAGCAAAATGACTGGATACACAATAAATATTTTTATCACTTTCTTGTGTATCAACCATAAAAAAGGGAAAAAAGGAAAATTAGGTGAAGAACCTTATTCTCTAAAGCCACAAAATACATAAAAGTTAGAAATAAACATAATAAGAAATGTATGGCAAGTATACGTATACACACACACACACATACCCCAAAACCTTGGTAATATGTTGAAAGAAAGCATAAATTTAGTAAATCAATATACATCACCTATCTACATGGGAAGAATGAATAATGTAAAAATGCCAATTCTCCCAAAATATAATTAAAATTAAAATTCAAAGAGGTTTATCTTAGACCTTAAAAAATGATTTTAAGTTCATCTAGAAAAATAAACATGTAGGAATATAAATATGTGTTTATTAAATGAAAAGAACATGGATTATATAAAGCTGTAATAATTAACTGTGCACTACTAGCCCAAATACAGATACTTAGAATAATTAAACAGATATAATAGGGGTGGGGGACAAAT
The DNA here is from genome assembly GCF_965194825.1 of Balaenoptera physalus. Taxonomy (NCBI): domain Eukaryota; kingdom Metazoa; phylum Chordata; class Mammalia; order Artiodactyla; family Balaenopteridae; genus Balaenoptera; species Balaenoptera physalus. The sequence continues at coordinate 156,245,661 of NC_138882.1, read as the reverse complement.
GGGAGAGTACACAGAGACAGGATGAGGGTAGAAAGGATATTAAGGGGGAACAGATTTCTGCCTCAGATAATGGCAATTTACATAAAGCAGACCAATCGTCTTACTAGGAAGACTAAGAAAATCAGGTCAAGTTATTTTTTAAAATCCGCTTGAAGGCACAGAGAAGATAATACGGCAGTGAAGAATTACAGGGCCAAGTTCTAGGAGAAGAAAGAAAAGCCAGGGAGATGAGCCAAACATTGGAGCTGCTTTCTCCCCAAGGGCATCTGCTAATTCCAGAAATGACAAATGAAGGATTGATAAACTTAGCTGAGATTTTGATGGTCTCACAGACCTAGAAGCAAAATATCACTACAGGGGCTATACCAAGAAGGACAGGTCTTCATAAATTCTCCACAGTTTGGATAGAGCCCGTAAAAGACAACATCACAGGAATAAGGATGAACTGGAAATACCCTGGTCTTGTACACGGATTGAAACCCAACGTCAAATCATCTTCATCTCTGACATTAGATTGACATGACAGAGGATTCTTATTATCACTAGCAGCCTACCGAAGGGAAATAAAAGTCAAACATAAAGCCTACCTGGAGAATGACAGCATGATGTTATGCCTCCAATTACTTCTATACTTTTTCACATACAATGTTCAGTACTCAAAAGGAATTGTACAATTATTTTTAGGGAACTGTTCAGCGGTATCAACAAAAGCTAAGTATACACCTATTCTATGACCCAGTAATTCCACTCCAAGAGAACTAGTATAAATGTTTACCAAAAGATATTTATAAGAATATTCATAATAAGCCAAGACTAAAAACCATCCTCATTAACAAGAAATGAATAAAGTACAGTACATTGATATAATGGAATACTAAAGAGCAATAAAAAAGAACGGACTACTGAAATACAACAACATAGGTGACTCTCAGAGACATTTGGCTGAGTCAAAAAAAAGCCATATTCAAAGGAATACATATTTATGATTTAATTTATATGAAGTCCAAAACCAGACAAAAGTAATCAATGCTGACAAAAGTCAGAAAAGTGATTATCTTGAGGGGGGTTGTGACTGGTAGAGGCACAAGGAAACCTTTTTGGATGCTGGAAATGTTCTCTATCTTGATGAATGGTGCTTATGGATGTACACAAATGTGAATAATCATTGAAGGGTACATTAAGGATTAAAATTACTATACTTTAGACACTAAGAACAGCTAAGAAAATCTTCAAAAAGAATAAACCTGGGATAAACAACAAAGTCCTAACGTATAGCACAGGGAACTATATTCAATATCTTGTCATAAACCACAATGGAAAAGAATATTTTAAAAAAAGAATGTATATATGTGTATAACTGAGTCCCTCTGCTGTACAGCAGAGATTGGCACACCAATGTAAATCAACTATACTTCAATAAAAAAATAATAAATAAGTAAAAGTAAAAAAAAAAAAGAATAAACCTGGAGGGCTTAAACTACCAGATACCAAAACTGAAGCTCCAGTAATTAAGAAAGCATAATATTTATGCAAGGACCATGAAACAAAATAGAAGATCTATTTAAAAAAATCCACATGTATGTAGGCACTTAATTTGTGATAAAGTAAACATTACAGAGCAATGGGAATAAAAGTTTCTTCACCAAATGGTATTGCCCAATTAGATATACATAAAATAAAAATAAAATGTTATCCCTTCTTCATACCATATATAAAAATAAGAGCCAAGGGGACTGTAAATCTGAATGTATATGGTAAAGAAATAAGGTTTCTAGAAAATTATATAGAATATCTTCATAACTTGGGGTAGGGAAAAAAAATTCTTCAACATGACCCAAGAAAAGCACTAAACATAAAGGAAAAGATTAATAAATCAAACTACATTATTAAGTCAGACTATATTAAAAATAAACTTGTTCACCAAAGGAACAAGAATCACTAATGGATTAAAATGCAAGCCACAGAGTGAGAAGCTACTTGCAACACATATAACTGACATAAAGCTTATTAACTAGAAAATATAGAGAAGTCCTACAAATTTGTAAGAAAGTAATAAACAACCAAAAGGAGAAATGAGCAAAAGACAAGCATTTCACACACAAATACAAAAAGATGTCCAAAAAAGATGATGTCATTTATCTTCACGGAAATGCAAAATGAAACCATTGTTCACTCACCATAATGACTAAAATGAAAAAGTCTGGCAATGCCAGGAGTTGGCAAGGATGTGGAGAACAGAACTTTCATCAATGGCAGAGTGTATACTGATAGAGAAACACTGGAAAACTGTTTGGCATTGTCTACTCATACTGACCCTAAGACTCAGCAATTCCGCTTCTATATATATACCAAATAGGCGTGCATGCTCATGAACATCAAGGCATGTAATCAAGAATGTTCATAGCAACTTTATTCATAACAGCAAAAACTAGACATAACCTAAATGCCCAATAATATCTGTAAATAACAGAATAAATGAATTGGAGTAGAGTCACATAATGAAGATGCTATATAGCAATAAAGATAAATGAATTAGTTATCAAAACACAAATCAATTTCTCAGCAAAATGCTGAGCAAAAGAAGCCAGGAACAAAAGAATTTGCACATTACAATTCCATTTATTTAGTGTTCAAAAATAGGCCAAAGTAAACGACAATATTAGACATTAAAATGGAAATTCCTTTGTGGAACACAGAGGAAATAGAGATTAGGAGGTGGTATAAGGAAGGCTTTCTGAAGTTTTGGCAATGTTCTAATTCTTGACCTAGGTTGTAGTTACACGGGTATTCACACCGTAATATTTCAGTGAGCTACAAATGAATGCTTCCAGTTAGAGATAGTAGGTTAAATGTATGCATTAGCTTTTGTCCCCTTTTGAACCCTCACTAAAAGAATAAAAGGATTAAACACACACACATACCAACTCACAATGACAAAACTAAAGAGAAAACAGTTTGAACAAAAGTGGTAACTGAGTTAACAGCCTGGAGAAAGAATCTTAAGCCAATAGAGAGGAAAGCTTAGAAGCAAACCATTTTATACTAAGGAACTCCTAAGAGACGTAGCAATTGGTGGTGCTAGGTACCTCTGGAAATGACAGAATCAGTGGGGCTAAAAACCAGAGTAATAATTGAAAGTTGAAGAAGCAGTCAAACCCCAGATCCTTCTTCCAATTTACACCGCTAGGAAACTGCCCTTCCCCATTCCCAGGCAAGTGACTGGAAGTTATTCTCTAGAGAGCTGGAGGAGAGGTGGGAGGGAGGGGGGGAATGGAAGTTGATTAGAGGAAGGAGAGGGAAGAAGAGGGTTAGGAGGAAGAGAAGGAGGAGAAGTAGTAGTAGTAGTAGTTGTTGTCTTCACTGGAATGGAAACAGCAGGTACAACTGAGAGCAGGGGTAATACTATACGAAAACAGGTAGATTAAGAGTCTGGGCTATACAACGAGATTTTACTACAGCTTCTTCCACTACAAGGTTCTATAAACAGGTCGCCAAGTATATAGCCTCTAGGAGAAATATGTGAATGATTCTTCTACTGAATATGACTAGCTGAAGAGAAAAGACATAAAAAGATAGTGACATAATTTCCAATAAAATGACCCAGAGAAATCACCTACAATAAAGTACACATTGACAATGTGCATCCAGGAGGAACCCCAACAGACTTAGCAATTAGTGGTACCAGGCACCTCTGGCACATAACTTCCAAAAGCATTTCAGTCTTCTACTCTTAAATATGAACAGATGGCCAATAATTTGACGAAATATGAAAGGCAGAATATGAAAGGCAGAAGCAAAAACACAAAACACAAAATAAAAGCGAAGACAAGAGTTTTCAAGTCTCTCCAAACCTCCGTTCCATAAAAACATATGCAGCAATTACACAGCAGAAAACTACAGACAACATTTACAATAAAATAAGATGACAAGATATCTCCACAAACCCTAAGATAAAGCAGATGATGACAAACCACCAACAACCACAAAACCTGTGAGGTATCAGCATCTATCTATGCAGCAGAAGCAGAAGAAAGTAAGGGAGTACCTAAAGGACCTGAGAAGAGATACCCTAAATACCCAACTGGTACTCAGTAGGAAGCAGTAGATCAATCTGAGAAAAGCAGTGGAAATTGGAAGGGTGTTTGCCCATTCCAATAGCAGGTGAGTTCAAAAGAGTACAGTAAGGTCCAAAGGTGGTAAAGTAGTCTGGTAGCCTGTAAGAACTATAGAAACTGAACACCCAGGGTTCCTGGACAGGATGGGGCACAAGAAACAGGAAAAACTGTAGAGAACAGAATGCAAAATAGACAGGATAAAAACGTAGAAAGAGAAAACCCAGAAAAAGAAACAACAGCAGAAGAAAACTAACAAAAGTGGAAAGGAACAAAGGCAGAAAATTCCAGAAAGCAAGCCACCATACTTTGAACACTACATAAGGGAGCTTGGTGAAGCTATAAAAAATTGTCCTAAATCACGCTTCCTTCTAAGAATTCACGGGAAAAAATCTAAATTAAGAATGAGCAAAGAAAAGGATCACAGTCAAACACATACCAAGTTCTTGTTTAAAAGATAATAATAGTGAGCAAAGAAAAAAGTTCCTACAGTGAAAGCATCCAAAAGACATGCTTGCAAAATAAATAAAAACTATAATCTACTACTTGAAAATGAAGGAAGTAATATAAGATATTAAGCAACTACATAAATCAAATTTAGAAAAACACAGAAGAAAGATGGTATAACTTAGGAAAGAAGCAGAAATAGAGAAGGAAGTTGTTTCAGAAATGAAGATTAAACTAAAACAAAAGCAAATAATCACAACAGATAGTATCTTAAAAGAAATAAAAGAACAAAAAGTTTTTTTAATCAAAAAGAAACAAAAGGATTTTAAAATACGAGTAAAAATAACAAATACTAAACATGCAAAAAATATCCAACATAGACCCTGATGAAAAACACTAAGGCAAAGAAAGAAAATAAATATTAAACGGTATATATAGTTCATGAAACTTTACAGAAATGAAAAAAGATTACAAACTACAAATGAAGGAGAATGCACTGTACCTAAGAGTACCAAGCCATAAAAAGCAACTTCAGGACATATTCTAGTAAAATCACTAGACTTTAAAAATACATAAAAAAATTTTAGGCCTCTAGGCAAAAAAACAAAAATGATTCATAAGTGAAAGAACATTAAACTGTGAGAATATAATGTAAATACCTGAGGGAGAATTGGGGTTAAGTTAAGCAAAAACAAAAAAACTAAAACTATAAAACTAAGCAAAGGAGAGAAAGTAATTATTAGTTCAAGTGAAAACAAAATCCTTGCAGAAAATGTATGATAGTATATATACCACATGGTTCAGCTATAATACTTTTTACATGATCTTAACAATATAATCTAAAATTATGATATAACTGTATTAAGAGAAGAGAAAGACAGAAAATGGGCATGTATATATTTTGAGAGCAAAGAGAGAACATATGAAAAGTATTTAAATCCTCATTTTCCATAAGGGAAAGTAGAAATAATGTCCAATATTTAAAAATCAAACGTTTCAAATGCAGTATAAGCATGTTGGAGACACGGAGGTGAATACAAAGTAAAACAATTTTTAAAAAAAGAAAAGCAGTCCTTAGGGGAGTAGGAAATGATGGAGGATAGGGATGTTACAGGACTGCTGTTTGCAATCAGCAATGTAGACTACATGTAACTCTGCTATGAAGAAAAATAAAATAATTCTATAACCAATTAAAAATATAATTTCAATATAAGTAAAAGCCAGACTTAAGGTAAGACATTAATATTTACATATATGCATATATATGTATGTATATACCTTGTCTGAGAGCAAGTCCTACAGAATAATAAAATTAATTGCCTGGTAGTTCTCTGGGTGAAAAGTTCTAACACCATGTGCACAATGTGCTTACCCTTTCCAGTCTGAAGAACTTGCCTTGCTTTGACGCTGCAAATTCAGTACTTATAAATTGGACAGAAGAAAAAGTTCCACTTTCTTTTCAAATAAATAAATAAATATTAAAAACAAAAACCATTTCATAAAGGAAAGTAAAAGGCTAAAAATAAAGCCAAAGAAGGAAATAGCCCTTTTAGAAGGGATATAAGTGAAACAAAAGTACCCCACACTAGCCAGAATCATTCTGGAAGGGGCCAAACACAAGCAGAATATAGCCAATAAAACATCCATCAAAATATTACATGGGTGTTTAGTATTGCCAGGTATTATTTCTGTGAACAATTTACAGTGAAGAAAGAAAAATAAACACAGCTGCTAACAAAATATATTTCCAAATATAGTTTTTAATTCCAATAAGTTTGCTAAAGGTATCAGTGGTCTCAGAAGTATCAGTGATCTCAAGAAGAGTATAAAGTTTAAAAACAAAGGATTTAAATAGAAAACAAATTTAAGATTTGTGTCAATATACTATATACCTTCTGAATCTACCACTGACACAATGAATCACTGCCACACAAAGTGAAGTAATGAAATAAACAATACAGGTAGAATTGTTATTGAAACTCCTCAACTGTAAAGAAGTGGCCTGAAAAATAATTGCTTGGGTTTAATTAGTTTATATTTTATCACAAGAACATAGATTAACTTCTAAAGAGAAAATTATTTCCTAATTTCTATAAACAATTTTCTATTCTTTTATATTTAAAAATATGTATTTTGGCAAAAATACTTCAAAAAGAAAAGACCTTAAATTATTAATGGAAAAGTTTTTAGAGAACTAATGTTCCTGGAAACCAAATAGTAGGTTCATGTAAATTACATCTCCTGGAACATACAGTATAATTAATCCCATTTTACAGTTGTTCCTTCTTATAACTAATGACAATTTCCCTCCTTCTTCTGTAAAAATTGTCATTTTCACATGTACTTTCAACGCAAGTTACGAAGTAAATGTACTACAGTACTCCAGAAATCTTAGTCACATGGAGCAAATCAAAAGCTACCATAAACACCTTGAGAGAGAGTGCCAGAATGCCATTAACACTCTGTACCAGCAAGAGTAATTGCTATAACAATTTCCAGTAAATGCCTATTTACTTGCCCTAACTGCAAGGGCGAACTGCTGGGAATGCATTTGCCATCATGGATTTAAAATATGAATCCTGAGTCCTACAAGCTCTCCTGACCACTGAGGCAGGGACTCTCTCATTCACAGACACTGAAGGATTTATTCTCAGCCTTCAAATCTTCACCTGAAAGCATTTTGAATACCCCAGACACCAGGTAAGCACTAATTCCCAGAAGCTGAAAAGCAGGGGCTATAATGAAACTGCTATTTTTCCCTACAGGCGAGAGAAAACAATAGGGACAGCTAGTAATCTACTGCAATATAAATAAAGATCGTATCTTCTCTTTATCCAAACGTTGAAGAAAATGAAGCCAGAGCAGCTATTACTATATTACAAATTTTCAAATACAAAATACATTTCCTAATCAAAGGATTATATACTACAGACAGGTATCTCTCAGTAGGACAGTTCCAACACTCATGAAAACAGTAATGAGAGGCAGTTATACGATGCATTTATGATATTTTATTTAACTCCTTGAACATCAAATACCTAGTATGTGCCAAGTATTGTCATATGCACACAGCAGCTACAAAAAAGGAAGAGTCAATGCTCTTATGAAATTATCATTCTAACGAGAGAGAAAATAAAAAATAAATAATATATCAGTGCTAGGAAGAAAAACAGGAGGACCGTTCATCCCTATTTGCCCTGAGCAGTACCCTTTTCACAGCTGTTGTCTTGGTGGAAATACTAAAAACACACTCTTTTACTCTCAAAGTATTCTGGTGTAGAAGATAAAATAACCTTAAAGATAATGGGATAGAGATTGAGATATTGACCAAAAGGGGGGAGCTATTTTTAAATACTTTGGTGAGAAAAGATCTCTCATAATGATAAATTTGAGGAGTGACTTGGAGAGAAGTGAGGGAGCAGGCAAGTCCATATCTGTAGGAAGAGCTTTTCAGGCAGTGTATTTGTGGCAGTACGTAGCTGACCCCTGAACAATGCAGAGGCTAGGGGTGACCATCCTCCTGCAGCTGAAATCCGCATATAGATTATAGTCGGCCCTCCATATCAGTTCCTCCATATAAATGGTTCCTCCATATCTGCAGTTCCTCCGAATCTGCAGTTCAGCATCCACAGGTTCAACCAACCACAGATCATGTACTGTAGTATTTACTATTGAAAAAAATCCATGTATAAGTGGACCTGCACAGCTCAAACCCACATTGTTCAAGGGTCGAGTGTACTGTGTACGTGTGACAGAGTATGTTTGTGTGTGTGTGTGTGTGTGTGTGTGTGTGTCTGTAGAAGAAAATCTACAAACCTTCAGTGAGAAAGGATGAAAATCCAGTTTCAACAGAGTAGTCTATAAAGTAGAAAACTTTTCATCCTCTTTCTTGCCTAAAAATGGTTCCCAGGAAATGGCTTTAGTCATAATTAATTTTAGTCTGGTAGATTCCAGGATTAAAACCATTTCCCTAAAGAGAATGCCTTCTCTATGAATGTAAAATACCCCTATCTGGCTTTTAATGTCATTGGCCCTTAATATCAGTTTATATTTATATATCATAAATATATATTTCCCCAGAAGCTTGGTGATTCTGGGGTGCAGATATGGTATGAATGGAACTTGGCAGTTCCCCAATATTAAGAGTAATAATAATAACACACCACCAATAAAAATAAACAAGGGACATTTTAAGTGTTTACTGTGTGCCAAGGACTGTTGTAAGCATTTTATCTGAGGTTACTCAAGTATCTGACCATTTATCAGACTGCCCAATTAAGGGGGTCCTTGAATCTCCTTGAGCATTTGTACCATCTACCAAAGAAAAAATAGATCCTTACCTCTCAACATACACAAAAATTAACTCAAAGTGTACCACTGGCCTAAATGTAAGGGATGAAACTATAAAATTTGTAGAAGAAAAGAGAAAATTTTTGTGACCTTGGGTAAGGCAAAGACTTCGCCAAAAACATGATACATAAAAGAAAAAAAACTGATAACCTGGACTTTATAACTTTTGTTCTTCAGAACACACCATTAAAAGAATGAAAAAAATAAGCCACAGACTGGGAGAAAATATTTACTAATCATATATCTGATAAAGAACTTATATTTAGAATATTTTTAAAAACAAAAAAAACTTACAACTCAGTAAGAAGACAAACTACCCAGTTCGAAAATGGGCAAAATATCTGTACAAGCATTTTATAAGAAAAAGTTACATGAATAGCTCATCTGCACTTGGAAAGATGCTCAACATTATTAGTCAGTATTAAAATGCAAATTAAAAATACATTGAGATATCACTACACATCTATATATTCCAAAAAGACTAACAATATCAAGCCTTGGGGATGATATGGAAAATCTTCATACGTTGCTGGTGGTAATGTAAAATGGTACAGTAACTTTAGAAAACAGGCTGACAGTTTCTTAAAAAGTTAAACATATACTTAGGATACAACCCAGCATGTATCCATATACTCATAGCAACATTGCTCATAATAGCCAAAAACTTGAAACAATCCAAATGTTCATCAAATGGTGAATGGAAGGGGAAAAAAATTTCCACACACGATGAATATTATTCATAAATAAAAAGGAATGAACTACTAATATGTAGAACAATATGGACAAACCTCAAAAACATTATTCCAAGTAAAAGAAGCCAGGCACAAAGGACTAAATGTTATCAGAATCCATTTATATAAAATTTCTAGAAAAGAAAAACACACAAAGATAGAAAATAGATCAGTGGTTGTGGGGACTGGAAGTGGGCATAGAGATTGAGTACAAGTAGGCGTCAGAACTTTTGGGGTGATGGAAACATGCTAAATTGGATTGTGATGACGGCTCATAACTATATACATTTTCTAGAAATCACTTAACTACAGTTACAATGGGTAAATTTTGTGATATGTAAGTTATACCTCACTAAAGCTTTTAAAGTAAGGAAAGGAAAGATGACACTACCTTTCCTATAAGAACAGTATTTCAGGGTCATCACATTGCTGATAAGGAAAATATCTTTTACAGAAGAATTCCAGCTAACACATATAGAAAAAATTAACAGTGTTAGAAAAATCACATTTGGTAACCCCTAATGAAAAGACGGGTGTCAAGGAATGCTGAAGCTGTTCGATGAAAGGCTGTAGAGGAGGTTTATCATGGAGGAATCAGGCTGATGCTGTCTGGAGCCAAAAGATAAATCTTAATATCACTAAACTTAAGACAATCAGACACTATATGCCACTTGATATGATGCAATAATAAGTTCAGAGCACCAATTATGAAGGATTCTTGCCAAAAAAATAAAATAAGCCTGAATCGAACCAAACCTTTAGGTCTAATTATCAGTTTACATAATATAAGTGATGAATAAGCTAAACAACACTTTAAGGAAGCAGCAGCCAAATCCAAACTGTAGGACATTATAAAGGACCTGATTTTTCTAAAAAATTCATAGCATTAGGAAAACAAAAACTGAGGGACACTACTACAGAAAAAAATAAACTTAAAAGCTAAACAGCCATATACATATGTGAACCACACCTTGATGGGATCCTGATTTTTAACAAACCAACTGTATAAAGACATTTTGGTGGCAACTGGAGAAACCTGCATAATGACTAAGTATTCGATGTTATTAAGGAATTATTATTAATTTTGTTAGGTATGATACCAATATAGTGGTTATATCTTTTTCAAAAAAGCCTTTATCAATTAGAGGTCATGCCAGAATATTTGCAGTGAAATAATGTATGTATAGAATTTGCTTTTAAATATTTCAACATTTTTTTAAGTGGCAGGGTAAACATATAATACAATGGGCAAAATGTCAAAAACTGTTGAAGCTGACAGGTATATGAGACTTCATCATTCCATCTTTTCCACTTTTAGTATAGTTTTAATTTTTCATATTAATAAGGTTAGGGGATAACAAAAAACTGCAAAGCTGAGGGGAAAATAAAAGTAAAAGAAAAGGGGCCCAAAGCTTACAAGAGAGATCAGGGATAAAGACTGCTGTGGAAGTCATCAGAAGATAGGTAAAACATGAAGCCAAGTCTTTGGAGAATATCATATAAGGAGAGAGTAGAAACTAAGTAAAAAGAGATCAGAGAAGTGAAGCCAGAGGAATTTGAGAAAGATACCAAAAAGTGGAATATCAGTGATGAAGGAGGAAACCTAAGAGAAAAACTGAATCAGGGAAATCAAGACAAGAAAGATTCCAAATAATAATAACCACAAAGTACTCTTAGAGACCCTAAATTTCAAATAAAATAGGAAAAATTATGTTTTTTAACAAAAGAATTTCAGAATGATAAGGGAAATAATTATCTTCATATTTTCTAAGAAACACAATTTCCCAGATACTGAATAAGATGTTCAAGAAAATTAAAAGTGATTACGCACTGGCACCAAGTTGCCACCTCACTAGTCTGCCATAGTGGAAGACAGAATACCAAGTGCAAGAACAGTTATAAAAAATAAATACGATATTGACATTAGCCATAAAAAGTTCTTTAAACTATTAACTCCCTGAAGGTAAAACAATGAGCCAGCCTTATTTCTACCCATATGCCCAGATTCTAGCATGGTTCCAGGCTGCACGTTTCTATATTTCTAGAGTCCCAACGGGGTGCAAAAGGTATGGAAGGGACAGTTGACATTGACAATGCTCAATATTGTTGGCGTTTTGAGCCACAATTATATATTAGACCAATATGGTAATCCCTAATCCCTTTCTGATTACAAGGATAAATAACAGAGCTTTTCATTTCATACTCAGAGCTCGAATAACGTATTCCCAAACGTATACCTCTGCATTGCTGCTCTCACAAAAAATTGGATCTTTTTATAGTTGATCCCTAGTACTTTGAAGAATTTACTGTTAACCACAGCCTTGAATACGTCACTTTCAAACAATTTATTAACATATTGCATATAATACAAAATGCAAAAGCATATGTATTTTAAGCTACTATTACTTCCATCTTCTATTATTTACTCTCTTGATCTGCAACACAGTGAGGTTAAAGACATATTTTTGTTTGCAGGGCCAAGTCCCACCTAACATGAATCTCAGTTCTTACATCATTAACAGCCCATATCATTTTAATCAATAAATAGTTCAGATAAGTCTTTTTGTTATTCACAGATCAAACACAGAAAAAGGAAAAATTCCCCACCTCTCTACAGCACACGTATTTTTTATTATTTCCAGGTATATTCCAAAATTCTAAAAAGTGTAAAAAAATTCTCACCTCAAGATTTTTGAAGTTCTTGTTAGACCCTTTTTGACTTTTATCTAACTCAGGATTAAAGAGCATGATTCTAAAATCTCTTAGAATCAGAAATTAAAAGTTAAAAACTTACATTCAAGCTGTGCAACCACATCTCCAGGGTCTACTGCTTCAGGGAACACCTATAGTGAGAGAAGGCAGAGGGAAGCAGGATAGAGAAGAGAATGTAAAAGGAAGACATATATGAAATAGTTTTTGTGTTTTCCTTCTCATTCCCAAAATATTCCTTTCCCAACTAAAGAAACTTCTGACATTATTGAGAACTGTCACTTCCTCTCTGCTTCCCATGATCACTATACAAGATTTTACCAACAAACAAAAATTACAGCTGGCTCTGCCTCCCTCTCCCATTTGATCTGCTAGCAGTCCTCCCTTTGTTACCATGGTCATACTTGCCTTCTTGGTGTTCCTCCAGCTCATCAAGTTTATTCCCAACAAGATACTTTTATATTTTCTGTTCCTCTGCTTAGAATGTTTTTACCCTAGACCTTTAAATAACTGATACTGTCTCATAATTCAGGCTCAGTTTCAATGTTATTGCCTTCTCTGACCACCCTTTAAAATAAACAATCCCCCTAATCCTTCTGTCCCCTTACCCTCCCTTTATTCTCTTCATGACACTTACTATTTACTTGATTATTGTCTGTTTCGCCTATTACAATGAAAGCTCCAAGAGGGGAGCATGTTTGTTTTGTTTACCCAGTGCCTAGAACAGTGCATGGAACAGGGCAGGTACTCAGTAATTATCTGTGGAGAAGAGGAAGGAGAAAAAGGAAGGAAGGAGGGAAGGAAGGAAGGAAAGAGGGAAGTAGACAAGGAGAGAAGGAAAGAAAAAAGTGAGAAACACAATTGGTAATAATTACCCAAAAGCACCAGATTCGGGGGAAAAAAGAAAAGAGACTTACAGAAAGAAGCACCATATGACAGCCATAAGCAAAATATGACCTATTCTTACCTATTAATATCTCCCCCCCTCTCTTTTATGAAAATGATTACTTAGAATTCAAGGTGCTATATTTTACATAAAGACCACTAAGACAATTTTAGAAGTAAACTGATCCATCATGAAAAAGAGGCAACTGATTCAATGTATAATATAATGCATATTTATCTTCAAGCTTCCAGATTTAAGTTACAAATCTCCTTTTGAATTAAATCAAAGTGCATAGTCAACAACAGTAATATGTGTTATTCAAAATTTGGAACCACTGATTTTTTATTTGTTAACATTTGATTGGATATTTGAAGTCACCTTTTCAAACACCATTCTGGCATTGAAGACCAGTGGAAAATTGGCTGGGACACATTGTGTCTTTTTGTATTGGCCAAACACACAGATGCTAAGATAGATGTCCTCCTTGTCTTTCAGCACCACTCCCGGGCAAGTTACCTGAAAGAAATTAGACAGATGAATGTGACTGCTTCATGAATTCCCTGAACTACTGTATTAAAATAAACTTACCAAACATTACATAAAAACACTAGTCTGCTAAGCTAATAAAAATATTCACACGTTAAAAAAAAAAAGAGATTCTAGTGTTTACAGAGTTAAATGAAATGCCTTTATAACTTCCATCCCTCTGAGAAATCTATGATTTTCCACTTGGTTCTTTGTGTCACATTGGAAGCTCTATGTACTGGCTCTTGGGACAGACACTAATAGTTTTAAACAGTAAGCCTCAGGCTCCCACTTTATGTAGAATGCTGACATAAACTTTTCAGCATCATTTAATCACGAAGGATTAAGACTCAACAGAAATAAAGCACTATACTGGAGGACAAAAAAAATACCAAAAAAAGCACAAATCTGACCTGTATCACCCTAAGTCGCAGCCCATACACACCCTCATCAAAAGAAATATGACAAACTTTCAAAGCAAGTGAACTGTAAGTTTCTAGCCCAATGAAATATTTTTTAAATATAAAACTGCACTTAACTATTCTCAGGACTGACACAAAGTATAGGCATAAGATGTAGGGTTTCTAAAAAATACATAGCACAGTCTCTCCAGTTCCTGCCATATTTCATTGTCAGTGATCAACCATACCCTTAGTAGGCTATTGAAGATTCTCCAAGATTTGAATCCAACTTATCACATAGCAATATTACTTGACATCTCCTAAAAATACAATCAAAGTATATTTGTTATAGTTTTCTGAACACACACATTACTTTCTTGCCTGGCATTCTTCCATTATCTGGAGTACTACTCATTTCTACTCCATGCCATCTCCTCCTCATCTACTTCTACCTCCCAAGGCTTACATTAACTGCCATCCCATACACAAAACTTCTCTTGATTCACCAACTATCACTATTCAATTCAATCTAATTCAAACATTTATTGTGAATTTATTATATTCAAGTAAATAGTTTTAAATTCTCACAGCATTTTATAGTTCTCTTAAGGCTCTAATTATTGTCTCTATGCATTTTAATGAAGTGAGTATACCTCACCTCTTTTATTTGATTATAAATTCCCTGAGAACAGAAATTCTAATTTCCTCATCAATGTATCCAAAAACACAGACTTTCCATATTAAGAAGCAGCTTAGAAATTATCTAGTACAGCTTTGAATTTTTTATATAGGGAAACAATAGAGCCCCAATGAAGTGAAGGTGATTTACTTACTTAAAGTCACACGATAAATGAGTCAATACAATACATTCAAAGTGCTTAGAACATTGCCTGACAGTGCATTAAATAAATAATAGTGGGCTTCCCTGGTGGCGCAGAGGTTAAGAATCCACCTGCCAATGAAGGGGATACGGGTTCGGGCCCTGGTCCGGGAAGATCCTACATGCTGCAGAGCAACTAAGCCCATGCGCCACAACTACTGAGCCTGTGCTCTAGAGCCCGTGCACCACAACTACTGAAGCCTGCACGCCTAGAGCCCGTGCTCTGCAACAAGAGAAACCACTGCAATGAGAAGCCCGTGCACCGCAAAGAGGAGTAACCCCCACTCGCCACAACTAGAGAAAGCCCACGCACAGCAACAAAGACCCAACGTAGACAAAAATAAATAAATAAATAAAAATAAATGTATAAAAAAAATAAAATAAAAAAATAAATACTAGCTATAGTTATTATCAGAACGAAAACCACTATCATCTACCATCTTAATATAGACTATTGCACTGAATAAATGACTAAGACTTCATGTCCCTCTGTATACAGCAGTTAAGATTATTTTCTATGCTAGCTATTTTGACTCCATCTACCCCTTATTCTATTTTCTACTTTTGTCCTAATAATTCACTATTGATTATTAAAATCAAGGCCCTCAGAAATCTCATTCTGTCCATCAGCTTCATTTTCTACTCTGCCTCATTTAAACCAAACCTGTTAGAGTCCCTCTAAGGCTGTGTTATGTGGCTACAGATGTGGCTGGTCCAAATTGAGTTGGACAGTTAGTGTAAAATACAAGATTTTGAAGATTTTTGAAGACTTGTTCAAAAATATTTTAAAGAATTTTTACAAAAAAAGTGTAAAAAAACTCATTAACAACTTATACATTAATTACATGTTGAAAGGATAATACTTATAATATACTGACTTAAATAAAATTACTGTTAAAATTAATTTTATCACTTCTTTTAATTATTTAATGTAGCTAGGGGAAATTTTTAAATTACATCCTTGGCTCAAATTATACTTCTATTGGACAGCACAGCTCTAACTGTCCTCACTGGAAAATACTGAGTCTCTTTCCAATTTGTAGTGTATTTAAGAAGACATGACATTTTTCCTTATCCACAGTTCTATAAATTCTGCCATTCTTTAAAGGAATACCATGGAAAGTTCCAAAAAGAAGGCATTAAAAAAGGGGTTAAAGAAAATCCGACAGAACAAATATAAAATAAATAGCAAACTGGCTGGCTTAAACCAATCATATGGATAATTACATGAACGTAAATGTCTTAAGTAATGTAACTAGAAGGCAGAAATTATTAGACTGGATAAAAAAGCAAAACACAATATGCTAGTCTGCAAAAATACAATTTTAAAGATTAAGACATACATAGAAAAAGTATTTTCATAATAGCAAATATCTCCAAAATCAGCCCCTCCACAGAGAAGCTGAATAGACATTTTTCCAAAGAAGATATACAGATGGCCAACAGGCACATGAAAAGATGTTCAACATCACTAATTGTCAGAGAAATGCAAATCAAGACAACAATGAGATACCACCTCACACTCCACAGAATGGTTATTACCAAAAAGACAAGAAACAACAAGTGTTGGTGAAGATATGGAAAAAAGGGAACTCTCACACACTGTTGGTGGGAATGTCAACTGGTGCAGCCATTATGGAAAACAGTATATCGGAGGTTCCTCACAGAACTAAAATAGAACCACTTATAGGATCCAGCAATTCCACTCCTGGGTATTTATCTGAAAAAAAAAGAAAATACTAATTTGAAAAGATATATGGGGACTTCCCTGGTGGCGCAGTGGTTAAGAATCCTCCTGCCAATGCAGGGGACACGGGTTCGAGCCCTGGTCCAGGAAGATTCCACATGCCATGGAGCAACTAAGCCCATGAGCCACAACTACTGAGCCTGTGCTCTGGAACCTGCGAGCCACAACTATTGAGCCCATGAGCCACAACTACTGAGCCCGCGCTCTAGAGCCCACGAGCCACAACTACTGAGCCCGTGTGCCACAACTACTGAAGCCTGCGCACCTAGACCCATGCTCCACAACAAGAAAAGCCACCGCAATGAGAAGCCTGTGCACCACAACGAAGAGTAGCCCCCCCCATCACAACTAGAGAAAGCCCATGCACAACAACGAAGACCCAACGCAGCCACAAATAAATAAATATAAATAAATAAATAAATTTTTTTTAAATAAATATTTTTAAAAAAGAAAAGATATATGTACCATGTTCATTGCAGCACTATTTATAATAGCAAGATATGAAAGCAACCTAAATATCCATCAATAGATGAATGCATAAAGAATGTGTGATACACACAAACACATCCCCCCGCCCCCCACACACACAGGGATATTACTCAGCCATAAAAAAGAATACAATATTGCCATTTGCAAGAACATGGATGGACCTAGAGGATATTATGCTAAGTGAAATAAGTCAGATACAGAAGGAAAAATACCATAAAAAAAACAAAACAAATGAACAAAACAGAGACACATAGACACAGAACTGAACTGGTGGTTGCCAGAGGGGAGGTGGGGGTGGGGGGACAGACAAAGTGGGTGAAGGGGATTAAGAGGTACAAACTTCCAGCTATTAAGTAGATAAGTAATGGAATTAATGTGCAGCATAGGGAATATAGTCAATAATATTATAATAACTCCATATGGTGACAGATGGTAACTAGACTTATCCTGGTGATCATTTCATAATGTATAAAAATATTGAATCACTATGTTATACACCAGAAACTAATATTGTATGTCAATTATAATAAAAAAATTATTGTAACAAATGGTGAATATTTACTATGAGCCCTAAATTAGACACTATTGTTGTATAAATGCTAAATTTATTGTGTGGGGGAATTGTATTATAATTTATATAGGAGAATGTCCTTGTTCTTAGGAGATTTACCCTAAAATATTTAGTGGTAAAGTGTCTGAATGTAAGCAACTTCAAATGTTTCATCAATATATTTTTATGTCTATATCTCTACTTGTATCATAGAGAGAGATAAATAAATCAGATGTGAAACAAACAAAAAATCAGCCTTCTGTAAAAGCTATGACAACACCAACAAAACCTGTCAAAATCAACTTTTTAGAGGCCTAGAAATTAACGAGAAGTTTGCAACAATCTGAGGAGCATTTATTCAAGAAAAATAGCTGAATTTTGGTAAAAACAGTGATATTGTGGTGTTTTAACATACTTTATTCCCAATCTCCTCTACTCAGGTCTGCTATAGCCTTGACAACCAAGACCCTTACAATCATGGTAGCCATGAAAACTAGCAGCCCTACAGCCACTGTAGGAAATCAGGTATAAAGCTACCCAAGAGCCCTACGCCTAAGGAATTGTCAACCCCCATTCACAGGGCTTCTCTTTATTTGACTTGAACCAGAGCTTAGTCACAACAAACATCCTTTACCTCCAAGGCATTTGTCAAAAAAAAAAAAAAAGCAGCTATTGTTTAACATCATGGATGCCTGAGGCAGTGCCAGTTGGAGCAAACAATAAGTGACCAAAACACTTAAAAGGCAAAGCTGGAGAACTGTGTGTGTGTGTGTGTGTGTGTGTGTGTGTGTGTGTGTGTGTGTGTGTGTGTTGGGGGGCTGTCTTTGACAAGCTATGATACATTCTTGGCAATTTAGAAGGTCATGCACATGTGCAGGGCTATGAGCATACCTAGAAATTACTTAGGGAAGCCCTAATCTCTCACCTCTGGTTGACCTTGAGGCTTTGAAAATGTTGGAAGTGAAGACTAAGACAGAGTTGTACATTACCTGCAGGGCATAGAAAGTATGTCCCAACATACACAGCAATAGAGATACTCAGCAAAGACTGGGGGACTCACTGGTTCAAAGCATTTAAGGAAATATAAGTCCTGTCATTAGAGGGCCATAAAGCTAACTGAGCAGAGACTTCAGTGGCCACACACAACAAAGAACACAGACTTTACAGAATATAGACATTGCCTCAGGAAAGTAAATAAACAAACAAAAAGCAACAACAACAGCAAGAAAACAATAAACTCTGGGAAATAGAGTAAGTCTGATTTACACAGTTCCATATTATATTATTTCAAATGTCCAGTTTTCAACAAAAATTATGACATGTAAAGAAACAAGAGTTAAAAAAAAAAAAGAAACAAGAGTATGACATATACATGGAGGAAAAGGCAGTCAGCAGAAAATGTCCTTCAGGAAGCCCAGAAGTTGGGCTTACTAAACAAGAGCTTTAAATCATCTATTATAAATATGTACAAAGGACTACAGGAAAACTTATCTAAAGATCTAAAGAAAAGTATGGCGATGTGGCAAAGACGTCTCATCAAATAAGGAATATCAATAGATAGACATTATTTTAAAAAATAGAGATTTTAGAGTTGAAAAGTACAAAACAAATGAAAATTTCACTAGAGAAACTCAAGAGCAGATATAAGGTAGCAGAAGAAAGAATAAGTGAACCTGAAAATTTGTCAATTGAGATTATCCAGTCTGAGGTACAGAAAGAAAAAAGAAAAATGAATAGTCTCAGAGACTTGTAGGAAACCATCAAGCACAGCAACATAGATATAATGGGAGCCCTAAAGTAGAGGAGAAACGGCCAGAAAGAATGTTTGCAGAAATAATGGATGAAAACTTCTGAAATTTAAAGAAAAACAATCTATACATCCAACAAACTCCAATAACTCCAAATCACACACATTGTAAACAGACTGTTCAAAGACAAAGATGAAGAGAGAATCTTGAAAGCAGCAAAAGTAAAATGATTCAGTAGGTACCAGAAATCCTCAACAGGAATAACAGCCAATTTCTCATCAGAAATATGAAGCCAAAAGAAAGTGGAAAGACTTATCCAAAGTACTTGAAGAAGACTTTCAATAGTTCAATATCCAGGCAATTCTCCTTCAAAAAAACGGAAAATTAAGACTTTCTCAAACAAAAACAGATAATCCATCACTAGCAGAACTTCCCTATAAGAATTATTAAAGAGAATCCTTCAGAGACCTTCAAGATGGCGGAGGAGTAAGATATGGAGATCACCTTCCGCCCCACAAATACATCAGAAATACATCTACATGTGGAAGAACTCCTACAGAACACCTACAGAACACTGGCAGAAGACCTCAGACTTCCCAAAACGCAAGAAACTCCCCCACGTACCTGGGTATGGCAAAAGAAAAAAGAAAAAACAGAGACAAAAGAATAAGGATGGGACCAGCACCTCTGGGAGGGAGCTGTGAAGGAGGAAAAGTTTCCACACAATAGGAAGCCCCTTCACTGGCAGAGATGGGGGTGGCAGCAGGGAAGCTTCAGAGCCACGGAGGAGAGCACAGCAACAGGGGTGCAAAGGGCAAAGCAGAGAGATTTCCGCACAGAGGATCAGTGCCAATCAGTACTCACCAGCCTGAGAGGCTTGTCTGCTCTCAGTGGGTGGGGGCTGAGAGCTGAGGCCTCAGCTTCGGAGGTCAGATCCCAGGGAGAGGACTAGGGATGGCCACGTGAACACAGCCTGAAGGGGGCTAGTGTGCCACAGCTAGCTGGGAGGGAGTCCAGGAAAAAGTCTGGAACTGGATAAGAGGCAAGAGACCACTGTTTCAGGGTGCGTGAGGAGAGGGAATTCAGAGTACCGCCTAAGCGAGCTCCAGAGACAGGTGCGAGCCGTGGCTATCAGCGTGGACACCAGAGACAGGCATGAAATGCTAAGGCTACTGCTGCAGCCACCAAGAAGCCTGTGTGAAAGCACAGGTCACTATCCACACCTCCCCTCCTGGGAACCTGTGCAGCCCGCCACTGCCAGTCCCGTGACCCAGGGACAACTTCCCCGGGAGAACACACAGCGCACCTCAGGCTCTTGCAACGTCACCGTGGCCTCTGCCGCCACAGGCTGGCCCTGCATTCCATGCCCCTCCCTCCCCATGGCCTGAGTGAGCCAAAGCCCCCTAATCAGCTGCTACTTTAACCCCGTCCTGTCTGAGTGAAGAACAGACACCCTCAGGCAACCTACACGCAGAGGCAGGGCCAAATCCAAAGCTGAACCCCATGAGCTGTGCAAACAAGGAAGAGAAAGGGAAATTTCTCCCAGAGCCTAGGAGGAGCAGATTAAATCTCCACAATCAACTTGATGTACCCTGCATCTCTAGAATACCTGAACAGAAAACGAATCAACCCAAAGTTGAGGAGATGGACCTTGTGTGATTTTCTCTGTATAGCTTTGCTTTTACCATTTGTCAAAGGGTTCTGTCTGTCCATTTTTTAGTTTTTTAGTATATTTTTTTAGCTCTTGTTATCATTGGTGGATTTGTTTTTTGGTTTGCTTGCTCTTTCTTTTTTTTTTATTATTTTTCAATATATTTTTTATTTTAAATAATTTTTTAATTTTAATAACTTTATTTAATTTCCCTACCTTCCTCTCTCTCTCTCTCTCTCTCTCTTTCTCTCTTTCTCTCTTTCTGTCTTTCTCCCTTTTCTTCTGACCCTTGTGGCTGACAGGGGTCTAGTGCTCTGGCCGGGTGTCAGGTCTGTGCCTCTGAGGTGGGAGAGCCGAGTTTAGGACATTGGTCCACCAGAGACCTCCTAGCTCCATGTAATATCAAACAGCGAGAGCTCTCCCACAGATCTTCATCTCAATGCTAAGACCCAGCTCCACTCAACGACCAGCAAGCTACAGTGCTGGACACCTGACGCCAAACACCTAGCAAGACAGAAACACAACACCACCCATTAGAATATAGGCTGCCTAAAATCATAATAAGGTCACTGACACCCCAAAACATACCACCAGATGCTGTCCTGCACACCAGAAAGACAAGATCCACCCTCACCCACCAGAACACAGGCACCAGTCCCCTCCACCAGGAAGCCTACACAACCCACTGAACCAACCTTACGCACTGCGGGCAGACACCAAAAACAGTGGGAACTACGAACCTGCAGCCTGTGAAAAGGAGACCCCAAACACAGTAAGTTAAGCAAAATGAGAAAACAGAGAAACATACAGCAGATGAAGGAGCAAGGTAAAAACCCACCAGACCAAACAAATGAAGAAGAAATAGGCAATCTACCTGAAAAAGAATTCAGAATAATGATAGTAAAGATGATCCAAAATCTTGGAAACAGAATGGAGAAACATACAAGAATCTTTTAACAAGGACCTAGAAGAACTAAAGAACAAACAAACAATGATGAACAACACAATTAATGAAATTAAAAATTCTCTAGAAGGAATCAATGGCAGAATAACTGAGGCAGAAGAACGGATAAGTGACCTGGAAGATAAAATAGTGGAAATAACTACTGCAGAGCAGAAAAAAGAAAAAAGAATGAAAAGAATTGAGGACAGTCTCAGAGATCTCTGGGACAACATGAAATGCATCAACATTCGAATTATAGGGGTCCCAGAAGAAGAAGAGAAACAGAAAGGGAGTGAGAAAATATTTGAAGAGATTATAGTTGAAAATTTCCCAAATATGGGAAAGGAAATAGTCAATCAAGTCCAGGAAGCACAGAGAGTCCCATACAGGATAAATCCAAGGAGGAACATGCCAAGACACATATTAATCAAACTGTCAAAAATTAAATACAAAGAAAAAATATTAAAAGCAGCAAGGGAAAAACAAGAAATAACATACAAGGGAATCCCCATAAGGTTAACAGCTGATCTTTCAGCAAAACTCTGCAAGCCAGAAGGGAATGGCAGGACATATTGAAAGTGATGAAAGGGAAAACCCTACAACAAAGATTACTCTATCCAGCAAGGATCTCATTCAGATTTGACGGAGAAATCAAAACCTTTACAGACAAACAAAAGCTAAGACAATTCAGCACCACCAAACCAGCTTTACAACAAATGATAAAGGAACTTCTCTACGATGGAAACACAAGAGAAGGAAAAGACCTACAATAACAAACCCAAAACAATTTAGTAAATGGTAATAGGAACAAACATATTGATAACTACCTTACATGTAAATGGATTAAATGCTCCAACCAAAAGACATAAACTGGCTGAATGGATACAAAAAAAAGACCCATACATATGCTGTCTACAAAAGACCCACTTCAGACCTAGGTACACATACAGACTGAAAATGAGGGGATGGAAAAAGATATTCCATGCAAATGGAAATCAAAAGAAACCTGGAATAGCAATTCTTATATCAGACAAAATAGGCTTTAAAATAAAGACTATTACAAGAGACAAAGAAGGACACTACATAATGATCAAGGGATCAATCCAAGAAGAAGATATAACAATTGCAAATATTTATGCACCCAAAATAGGAGCACCGCAATACATAAGGCAAATGCTAATAGCCATAAAAGGGGAAATCAAGAGTTATACAGTCATAGTAGGCGGCTTTAACACCCCACTTTCCCCAATGGACAGATCATCCATCATGAAAATAAATAAGGAAACACAAGCTTTAAATGATACATTAAACAAGATGGAATTAATTGATATTTATAGGACATTCCATCCAAAAACAACAGAAAACACTTTCTTCTCAAGTGCTCATGGAACATTTTCCAGGATAGATCATATCTTGGGTCACAAATCAAGCCTCAGTAAATTTAAGATAATTGAAATTGTATCAACTATCTTTTCCGACCACAACCCTATGAGACTAGATATCAATAACAGGAAAAAATATGTAAAAAATACAAACACATGGAGGCTAAACAATACACTACTAAATAACCAAGAGATCTCTGAAGATATCAAAGAGGAAATAAAAAAATACCTACAAACAAATGACAATGAAAACACGTTAACTCAAAACCTATGAGATGCAGCAAAAGCAGCTCTAAGAAGGAAGTTTATAGCAATGCACTCCTACCTCAAGAAACAAGAAACATCTTAAATAAACAACCTAACCTTACACCTAAAGCAATTAGAGAAAGGAGAACAAAATACCCAAAGTTAGCAGAAGAAATCATAAAGATCAGATCAGCAATAAATGGGAAAAAAATGAAGGAAATGATAGCAAAGATCAATAAAACTAAAAGCTGGTTCTTTGAGAAGGTAAACAAAATTGATAATAACCATTAGCCAGACTCATCAAGAAAAAAAAGGGAGAAGACTCAAAACAATTGAATTAGAAATAAAAAAGGAGAAGTAACAACTGACACTGCAGAAATACGAAGGATCATGAGAGATTACTACAAGCAACTATATGCCAATAAAATGGACAATCTGCAAGAAATGGACAAATTCTTAGAAAAGCACAACCTTCTGTGACTGAACCAGGAAGGAATAGAAAATATAAACAGACCAATCACAAGCACTGATATTGAAACTGTGATTAAAAATCTTCCAACAAACAAAAGCCCAGGACCAGATGGCTTCACAGGTGAACTCTGTCAAACATTTAGAGAACAGCTAACACCTATCCTTCTCAAACTCTTCCAAAATATAGCAGAGGGAGGAACACTCCCAAACTCATTCTACGAGGCCACCATCACGCTTATACCAAAACCAGACAAAGATGTCACAAAAAAAAGGAAAAACTACAGGCCAATATCACTGATGAACATAGATGCAAAACTCCTCAACAAAATACTAGCAAACAGAATCCAACAGCACATTAAAAGGATCATACACCATGATCAAGTGGGGTTTATCCCAGGAATGCAAGGATTCTTCAATATATGCAAATCATCAATGTGAAACACCATATTAACAAATTGAAAATTACAAACCATATGATCATCTCAATAGATGCAGAAAAAGCTTTCGACAAAATTCAACACCTATTTATGATAAAAACCCTCCAGAAAGTAGGCATAGAGAGAACTTACCTCAACATAATAAAGGCCATATATGAGAACCCCACAGCCAACATCGTTCTCAATGGTGAAAAACTGAAACCATTACCTCTAAGATCAGAAACAAGACAAGGTTGTCCACTCTCACCACTATTATTCAACATAGATTTGTAAGTTTTAGCCACAGCAATCAGAGAAGAAAGAGAAATGAAAGGAATCCAAAGTGGAAAAGAAGAAGTAAAGCTGTCACTGTTTGCAGATGACATGATACTATACATAGAGAATCCTAAAGATGCTACCAAAAAACTACTAGAGCTAATCAATGAATTTGGTAAAGTAGCAGGATATAAAATTAACGCACAGAAACCTCTTGCATTCCTATACACTAATGATGAAAAATCTGAAGGAGAAATTAAGGAAACACTCCCATTTACCATTGCAACAAAAAGAATAAAACGCCTAGGAATAAACCTACCTAAGGAGACAAAAGACCTGTATGCAGAAAACTATAAGACACTGACGAAATAAATTAAAGATGATACAAACAGATGGAGAGAAATACCATGTTCTTAGATTGGAAGAATCAACATTGTGAAAATGACTATACTACCCAAAGCAATCTAGAGAGTCAATGCAATCCCTATCAAACTACCTATGGCATTTT
The DNA here is from genome assembly GCF_965194825.1 of Balaenoptera physalus. Lineage (NCBI taxonomy): Eukaryota > Metazoa > Chordata > Mammalia > Artiodactyla > Balaenopteridae > Balaenoptera > Balaenoptera physalus. The sequence goes on along the minus strand of NC_138882.1, from coordinate 156,220,193 downwards.
TCACAGAACTAGAACAAAAAATTTCACAATTTGTATGGAAACACGAAAGACCCCGAATAGCCAAAACAATCTTGAGAAAGAAAAATGGAGCTGGAGGAATCAGGCGCCCAGACTTCAGACTATACTACAGAGCTACAGTAATCAAGACAGTATGGTACTGGCACAACAACAGAAATGTAGATCAATGGAACAGGATAGAAAGCCCAGAGATAAACCTACACACATGTGGTCATCTTACTTTTGATAAAGGAGGCAAGTACATACAATGGAGAAAAGAGAGCCTCTTCAATAAGTGGTGCTGGGAAAACTGGACAGCTACAGGTAAAAGAATGAAATTAGAACACTCCCTAACACCATACACACAAAAAAACTCAGAATGGATTAAAGACCTAAACGTAAGGCCAGACACTATCAAACTCTTAGAGGAAAACATAGGCAGAACACTCTATGACATAAATCACAGCAAGATCCTTTTTGACCCACCTCCTAGAGAGATGGAAATAAAAACAAAAATAAACAAATGGGACCTAATGAAACGTAAAAGCTTTTGCACAGCAAAGGAAAAAAATAAACAAGATGAAAAGACAACCCTCAGAATGCGAGAAAATATTTGCAAATGAAGCAACTGACAAAGGATTAATCTCCAAAATTTACAAGCAGCTCATGCAGCTCCATATAAAAAAGGAAACAACCCAATCCAAAAATGGGCAGAAGACCTACATAGACATTTCTCCAAAGAAGATATACAGATTGCCAACAAACACATGAAAGGATGCTCATCTTCACTAATCATTAGAGAAATGCAAATCAAAACTACAATGAGGTATCACCTCACACTGGTCAGAATGGCCATCATCAAAAAATCTACAAACAATAAATGCTGGAGAGGGTGTGGAGAAAATTTAACCCTCTTGCACTGTTGGTGGGAATGTAAATTGATATAGCCATTATGGAGAACAGTATGGAGGTTCCTTAAGAAACTAAAAATGGAACTACCATATGACCCAGCAGTCCCACTACTGGGCATATACCCTGACAAAGCCGTAATTCAAAAGGGTCATGTACCACAATGTTCACTGCAGCTCTATTTACAATAGCCAGGACATGGAAGCAACCTAAGTGTCCATTGACAGATGAATGGATAAAGAAGATGTGGCACATATATACAATGGAATATTACTCAGCCATAAGAAGAAACGAAATTGAGTTATCTGTAGTGAGGTGGATGGACCTAGAGTCTCTCATACAGAGTGAAGTAAGTCAGAAAGAGAAAAACAAATACCATATGCTAACACATATATATGGAATCTTAAAAAAAAGAAATGGTTCTGAAGAACCTAGGGGCAGGACAGGAATAAAGACGCAGACATAGAGAATGGACTTGAGGACACAGGGAGGGGGAAGGGTAAGCGGGGACAAAGTGAGAGAGTGGCACTGACATATATACACTATGAAATGTAAAATAGATAGCTAGTGGGAAGCAGCCACATAGCACAGGGAGATCAGCTCAGGGCTTTGTGACCACCTAGAGGGGTGGGATAGGGAGGGTGGGAGGGAGACACAAGAGGGAAGAGATATGGGGGTATATATATGTGTATAGCTGATTCATTTTGTTATAAAGCAGAAACTAACACACCACTGTAAAGCAATAATACTCCAATAAAGATGTTAAAACAAAAAAAAAGAGAATTCTTCATATTAAAATAAAAGGACACTAGACAGTAGCTAAAATACACATGAAAAAATAAAGAACACCAATAAGGGAACTACACTGGTAAACCTAAGACAGTATAAATGTATTTTCTCTCATTTAACCATTCTTATTTAAAACAAAATTACATAAAGCAACAATTATTAAACTGTGTTGAAGGGGGTATATGTATAAAGATGTCATCTGTATGACAATAAAATTATAAAGAAGAGGAGAGAGAACAGAACTAAATAAAAGCAAAGTTTTACGTATTATTCAAATTAAATTGGTATTAATCCATACTATACTCTTAAAAATTAAAATGTTAATTGTGAACCCCAGAACCATTACTAAGAAAATAACTCAAAAAATATAGTAATAGAAACAAGGGAATTAAAATGGTCCACTTGATAATAGTTAACACAAAAGAAGTCACTAATGCAGAAACAGAGAAACAAAGAAGACATTAAGACAGAGAAGACAGCAAAATGACAGAGGTAAATCCTACTTTATCTTACATTAAATGTAAATTGACTAAACACTCCAATCAAAAGGTAGAGTTTAGGAGAATGGATTACAAACTATAATCCAATTATATGTTGTCTACAAGAGACACACTTTAGATTCAAAGACACACATGGGAAAAAAATAATCTATGCAAGAAGTAACCAAAGGAGAGTTGCAGTGGTTATCCTAACATCAGACACACTAGACATTAAAACAAAAATTGATACTAGAAGCAAAGAAGGACATTTTATAATGATGTAACAATTAAAAACATAGGTAAATATATTCCAAGAAGACACAACAATATAACCATATATGTACTTAAATGAGCCCCAAAATACATGATGCAAAAACAAACAGGCATCTCTCTAAAGAAGATTCACAAATGGCCAAAAAGCACATGAAAATACGTTCAACATCATTAGTCATTATGGAAATATAAATCAAAATCACAATGAGATAGCTCTTCATACTCACTAGGATGGCTATAAATAAAAAGATGGACAAAACAAGTGTTGGGGAGGATGCCAAAAAATTGGAACCCTCCTACTGTGCTGGTGGAAATGTAAAATGGTGTAGTCACTGTGGTAAAAAGTTTGGTAGTTCCTCAAGAAAAGTAAACAGTTACCACAAGAACCAGCAACTTGCTAGGTATATACCCAAGAGCACTGAAAACATACGTTCACACAAAAATAGGTACAAGAGTATAACAGCGTTATTCATAATAACCAAAAAGTGGATACAACCCAAATGTCCATCAACTGATGAATAAGCAAGATATGGTATATCCATACAATGGAATATTACTTGGCCATAAAAAGAAATAAAGTACTGATATATACTATAACATGGATGAATTTTAAAAACATTATGCTAAGTGAAAGAAGCCAGACACGGAAGGCCACATATTGCATAATTCCACTTATAGAAATGTCCAGAGTAGGCAAATCCATAGACCTAGAAACTAGATTAGTGGTAGCCAGGGGCTGGGGGGAGAGGGAGATGACAGTAATAGGTATGGGATTTATTCATGGGGTGATGAAAATGTTCTGGAATTACTGGTGATTGTTGCACAACTTTGTGAATATATAAAAGTTTATTGAACTGTACACTTTAAAAGAGTGGATTTTATGATATGTGAATTATATCTCAATTTTTTTAAAACTTAAAAATTCAGGACTAAAGTAAAATTAGAGAAAAAGATACACCATGCATTCACTAATCATAAGAAAGCTAGGGTGGCTATCTTGATATAAAGTAGACTTCAGAAAAAGAAAGATTACCAAGGTTAATGTGGAACATTTCATATCAATTAAAAATTTGATTTATGAAAAGATATATAAAATTAAATTGTATGCACCTAATAATACAATGTCAAAGTAATAAAGCAAAAAAATATATAACTGAATTTTGACACTTCCCTGTCAATAACTGATAAAATAAGCAGTCAAAAATCATAAAGGGTATAGATGAGGACAACAGCATTCAAGTAATTTGACCTAACTGACATTTACATAATACTCCATCCAACAACAGAAGGATACACATTTTTTTCCAAGTGCACATGAAAACATTCATCAAGATAGATGATATCATGAACCATAAAACAAGTCTCAATAAACAAAAGGATATAGGGTCAATAGGCAAAAAAATCAACTTTATTTCTATATATTAGCACATTTTAAAACATTTAATACCATTTATAATATCATTAAAATCTTAGACATGTACTACCTAGGTATAAATTTAACAAAATATGTGTAAGACATGTATTCTGAAAACTACAAACATCATTGAAAGAACCGGAAAACCTAAACAGATGGAAAAATATACCAGTTAATGAATTGAAAGGTTCATTGTTAATTCTCCCAAAAGTGGTCCATAATCTCAGTGAAATCCCAAGCACTAAGAAAACCAACAAAATTGACAATCAGGAGATAAATCCACTTTACATGAAAATTAATTTACACAATCTGAAAATAATTTTAAAATAAGTATTTAGAATCTTTCATCTAATAAGGGGAGAAAACTCCATAAAAAACAACATTTATGAAATTAAAACAGGTAAAAATGTAAATATTTGGCATATGTTTAAAAAGAGACACTAAATGAGAAATCTTGGAATATGTAGTCAATGAAGTTAAAAATCTCAATAGAGAAAATTTAAAAATTTAATTTAATAAGTAAATTAGAATATAATACTGAAGAATTCTCCCAGAACAGGAGGATATAAAAATATTACACAAAAAAAAGCACTTAAGAAAGCAGAATAGATAAAAGTTCCAATATATGTCTAATAGCACTGTCAGAAGAAAAGAAAGAACAGCAGAAAAACAATATTCAAAGATATAAAAGCTAAGAGTTTCCCCAAACTGCAGAATTCCATAAATTCTCAGATGGAAAGTACAAACTCAGTGGAAAACAATAAACAGAAATGAATCTATAGTTCTATAATCATAGTGTACTAGAATACAACTAGGATAAAATGAAAATACATTATGATAGTAAAGATTTTAATATCTCCGTTACAATCTGGTAGAGGTTGCATGCAGACAAAAAATTTAATATGGAACTGAAGATATTTCAGAGAAAATAAATTTGATCTCATAATGGCAGATAGAGCCCTACAGCCAACAAATAAATTTATATATTATTTTCAAGTAAATAGAGAACATTCACAATAATTGGATTATTCATAAATATATTATATATATAATAATTGGATAATAACACATAGGAAATCACCAACAAAAATAATCAATATCGCACAGACTTCATTCAATACCCCTAATGCAATTAAATTAAAATACTACAATAAAAGAGTGTATGTATGTGTATGTATGTATGTATGGCGGGAAGGCGAGGGGGAAAAAGAGTATATACACACATATAAATCCTATAGATCTTGAAATTAAAACAAACTCCTAAATAGCTCATAAGGTAAAGTAAAAAGCATAAAATAAATTTTATAAAAATTATAAAATATCTAGAACCAAATAATTTTAAAACAGTTTCATCAATCCCCTTAGAATGCCAGTTAAGCAGCACTTGCAAGTAAATCCAATGCCTTAAAGACAGATATTAAAACGAGAAAAGCAATGAAAAATAGGGAGAATAACACAAAATTCAGAGTAGTGACTAGCCAAAGGAAGAAGGGAGGAGGGATTCTATTAGAGAGAGAGATACAGGAGACTTATAACTTTTTGTATGTCTGAAATATTTCAAAATAAATGTTTTAATAATAAAAAACAAAAGCTAAATAAGTATTTGACTTATAGAGCTAATATCTCATCTATGAACACAAATGAAAGATGCTAAATATAAAATTATGAATCAAATCCAACAAAATATAGTAAAAATAATACATCCTGACTAAAAAGAATCTATCATAGGAATGGAGAAGGTGCAACATCACAAAATGTGTCCCTTCTATAGAACATGGGAGCAATGTTATATAATAATCTCATTAGACTGAGGGAAAAGCATTCAATATAATTCAAAGCTCAGGATATTTTAAAAATTAGGGGGAATTCTCTGGCAGTCCAGTGGTTAAGACTCTGCACTCTCACTGCCGAGGGCCCAGGTTCAATCCCTGGGCGGGAACTGAGATCCCAGGTCCCACAAGCCACGGCTGCAGCCATTAAAAAAAAAAGGAATAGAAGGGGACTTTCTTAACTCAATAAATGAAAATCCTACAGCCAATATTATATTAGGTTGAAATATATGAAATTGTCATTGTTTTTTATTTTTTCATCAAAAAATGGCCCATTGTTAGCAATTTCATAAGATTCAATCTAATACTGGTGAAACTTCAGCGGGATAACTTAAAATAATGACAAGTATATGTACTATTATTCCCACTATTTAACATTATACTGGGGATTCTAATCAAGGACATAAGTAATAAAAAGGGGAAAAAAAGAAAAAACACTGTACAAGAGAAGTCAAAACTGACTTTATTTACAAACATGATTTCCCACATAGAAAATCCAAATAACTTATATGAGATTTCAGCAATGTTGCTGAATACAAAATATGCAACAAAGACATGTACAAAAATGTTCACAGGAGCGCAATTTGTAATATCCCAATACTGGAAAAAAAATGAAAATGTCATCAACAATAGAAATGGATACAGAGGAACAGAATAGTTTTCCAAGGAAGACATACAAATAGCCAACAGGTACATGAAAAGATGCTCAACATCGCTAATCATCAGGGAAATGCAAATCAAACCCACAATTAGATATCACCTCACACAAGTCAGAGTAACTATCATGCAAAAGACATGAGATAACAAGTGTTGGTGAGGATCTGAAGAAAAGGGAACCCTGAGACATTTCTGGTGGGAATGTAAATTGAGCATAGCCACTATGGAAAACAGTATGGAGGTTCCTCGAAAAATCTGAAATAGAATGACCATATGCTCCAGCAATCCCACTTCTGGATATACATCCAAAGGAATTGAAATCAGGATCTCATATCTGCACTCCCATGTTCACAATGGCATTATTCACAACAGCCAAGATATGAAAACAACCTAAGTGTCCGTCAATAGATAATGGATGAATGGATAAAGAGCATGTGATATATATGTACCAATATTATTCAGCCATCAGGAAAAAGGAAATCCTGCCATTTGTGACAACTTGGATGGACCCTGAGGGCATTACGTTAAGTGAAACAAGTCAGAGAAAAACAAATAACTGTAAGATATCACTTATATGTGGAATCTACAAAAGATAAACTCAGAGAAACAGAGACTAGGATGGTGTTTACCAAGGATTCAGGAGGTGGGGGAAATGGGGAGATATTTGTGAAAGGGTATAAACTTCCAGTTATAAGATTAACAAGTCTGGGTACTTAATGTACAGCATGGTGACGATAACTAATAACACTGTATATATACTTGAATGTTGTTGAGAGAGTAGATCTTAATTGTTTTCACCACAAAAAAGAAATGGCAACTATGTGACAGGATGGAGATGGTAGCTAATACTATGGTAGTAATCATTTTGCGATTTATAAACATATCGAATCAACATACTGTACACTTTAAACTTATACAATGCTATCTGTCAATTATATATCAGTAAAGCTGGGGAACAATAGAAAGGATAAAGAATTACTGCTTCACATAACAGCATGGATGAATTCTCACAAAGAAGTTATACGTAAAAGTGGAAGGAGGGAGGGAGAGGACGGAGGAAGGGAGGGAGAAAGAAAGAGGCTGACTTCAAAAGTTCAAAATTTGCTGTGATAGAAGTCAAGATAGTGGTTACCTCTGGGAGGGGAAGGGGGGCAGGTGGAGTGGCTGGAAGGGATGGAGCACAAGGAAGCAAACTGGGGTGCTGATAATATTCTAATTATCCATTTGGGTGGTAATTACACACTTTGGATTTGTGCACTTTCTGAATATATGCTATAGTTCTGTAAAAAGTTAACTTAAAGACTCAGCATTCTTTGTTTACCAGCAACAATAACAACAAAAAATAGAAAATAAAAACAAAAGGCATTACTAAAAAGAGCAAAAACAAAGTGAAAAAATAAGCTTCAACTAGAAGATCTTTGACATTTACATTACATATAACCAACAAAGGTTGGTGGTGTTCAAAATATATTTAACAAGAAAAAAATACTCTTATGTTCCTAAAGGGTAAAGGATATGAACTGGCTATTCACAGAAAAGGAAACCTCTAGGATTGGAGTTTGGAGTTATGCAGCCACATTCTGGAAATGCCTGGAGACACTAAAAGCTAGAAGAACAAGGAAGGGTCTTCCCCAAGAGCCTTCTAAGGGAGCGCTGCCCTGCCAATACCTTTGTTTTAACTTCTGGACTCCAGTAAATGTGAGAGAATAAATTTCTGTCCTTTAAGACTCCAAGTTTGAGGAAATTTGTTATGGAAGCCCTAGGAAATTAAACCAATTCCCTAAGACTCGGTAGTTCCATTTCTAAATCTATTCCCTAGAGCACTGGGTCTCTACAAGATCCAACACCCTCCTTTTAAATTTTTTTTTTTTTAACTTTGGGTTTATTTATTTATTTATGGCTGTGCTGGGTCTTCGCTTCTGTGCGAGGGCTTTCTCTAGTTGCGGCAAGTGGGGGCCACCCCTCATCGCGGTGCGCAGGCCTCTCATTATGGCGGCCTTGTTGCGGAGTACAGGCTCCAGACGCGCAGGCTCAGCAATTGTGGCCCACGGGCCCAGTTGCTCCGCGGCATGTGGGATCCTCCCAGACCAGGGCTCGAACCCGGGTCCCCCGCATTGGCAGGCAGACTCTCAACCACTGCACCACCAGGGAAGCCCCAACACCCTCCTTTTACAGCTAATATTTTGCAATTCACCCATACACATAACTAAAAAATAAACCAATGCCATAACTGAAAAAAATACAGAAATAATTTATAATAAATTATATATTTCTATGTGTAAACGCTCAGGCAGCATTAAGCTAGAAGATACAATATTTGCACCTATTCACAGAATCAACATGAACTGGTCTGTTTCAAAAGCAGAATGATAGGTGTCACGTACTGGCAGCTCAAACACAAGCAGAGTTGCCAGTGATGCCATGATTTTCTGAAAGAGTAAACTCTTACCAGTTCCGAACAAAACAAAGTACACTCTTTCCTCAATTTACATGGTAACTGCATTACTGGACAATTCACTGTATTTAAAACATCTTTTTTTCCAAAAACAAAAGAAACAGACTTTGTGTTTATACATAAAACAGAGTTAGGTTCTTAATCTCTAATAATTATAAACAGGTTTTCATATACATATTCAATGGGACAGTCAAGTCATGCAGAATACCAGATAATCAACACCAATAGGACCCCCCCAACCACTATGGCAAACAAGGTAGCCCACAAATTTCTAGAATGCTCCCTAGGGCACAATACCTGCCCTTGAGAAAAACTGACTCATGGACACCAGAAGGTATGTTCAAATATTCTCATTGCAACATTGTTTGTAATATTAAAAAAGAGGAAAACTGGTATTTAAAAGTCCATCAATAGGGGAATAAGAATTAAATCACTGTCATATAAATATACAGCATTACATAACAATTAAGGAAATTAACTAGATCTGTAAGAATCAACACTGACAAATTTCAGAAACAGTGAAGTGGAAAAAACAGATCTGCAGAAGGATACCTACAGTATGATACCATTTGTGTAAAGTTTTAAAACAGAACAATAGTATACGTAGTACGTAGGAGTACACAAATATGTAGTAAGCTTACAAAAACCTGAATGAAAAGAATACACTCCAACTTCAGGATACTGATTATGTTACCTCTAGGAAGGGACGGAGGAAAATTGGCCTCAGCAAGAGGTGCAAAGGGGCCTTAACTTCATCTGTAACATTTTATTTCTTAAAAACAAAAATCTGCAGGAAACATGTAAAATGAGGATTTATTAAATCAGGGTGGGGGGAGATCACAGTGTTTAGGTTTTCTTTTTCTGTAAGTTTGAAGTACTTTAAAGTTTTAACAAGTCTGTATTCCAGGGAAATTTACCACCAACTGCAGGATAACTGAGTAAGGAAACCAGAAAATAATCACGAATGTTCAGATGAACTGTGATTGAAAAGTACCTAGATCTCTTTGCCTCAATGCTATCAATAATTTGAGTGAGGTAACGAGGTGAGGTGAGTATAGAGAAGAAAAATGGGAATTATACAATACAGACTAACCCAAAACTGACACTATTCAGGTAAAGCAAATTGGCTGATTTTATTGCCCAGGCATTGGGCTTTACTCTTGTACCTCCAATTTCTTCCTTCTATATTCCTAAAAAAACTCATGAAAACTTCACTACTGAATAAGAAGAAGAAGGTAGAGAGAAGCAGCAGCAAATATAGTTTTTCATATCAAAGATAAGATGCTTCAAATATTAAAAGTGTAAGTGATGGGAAATATAATTTTTGGCTGCTCTTTAAAAACAAGTTACTTTGGCATATTACATCATTCTCCCAAGATTCCTTGAGAAAAGTCACACTTTCTTCCCAGCAACATATTTTCTCTCAAAGCACGGCTCTGTTGAGCAACACAAAGTATTGTGTTATACACCAAAACCTTTCATGTTTACTATGTTTTTGCTCTCATATTACCACAGTATTAAACATGAGATACCACAAATACAAGACTGCAGCAGAAAAATAAACATGGAAAGGGGAGAATGGAATGAAGTGCCACACTTTCAATAGGCAGGTAGAAATAAAACACCTAATTTCCAGTTTAGAAGTACAAATTAAATATCACCACGATGGGAAAAAATTCAGACAATAACACAACATGGGATATTCTGTATCCGAGCCTGGTCTGAATGTTCATAGTAGCTTTATCCATGACAACCATAACCTGGTAACAACCCAAATAATCAACAATAAAGAGAATGGGTAAACATGTTGTGGTGTACGATAGAACATGATACAAATCATATGATAGAATGCTACCCCACAATATAAAGGAACTACCGATAGGCACAGCACATGAATGAGTCTCAAAAATACGATGAACAAAAGAAGCCCACACAAAATATTACACACTATATAGCTCATTTAATATGATGTTCAAGTACTGGCAAACTAATCTTCACTGATAGAAATCAGAAGAGGAGTTCCCTCTGCGTGGGGCTTAAAAGGGGGAACAAGGGAATTTACTGTGGCGATGGAAGTGTTCTAAATCTTGATCCAAATAATGGTTGTATGAGTGTATGAATTTATCTAAATCCACAGGGGGGGAAAACATTGTGGGAATGAAAAAGTAGAACTGCTGTATGTTAAAATGGACTAAAACAACCTAACGACCAAATGCAACATGTAAACTCTGAATGGATCCTGGTCTGAAAAAGTTAACTATACAAGCCATTTTTGTGACAACTAGGAAAACTTGAAAATGGACTAGATACTAAGAAATTATGGATAATTATCTTAGGTGTGATAATAGTATTGTGGTTATTTAGAACAATGTCCTTATTTTTAGAAGATATATGCTGAAGTATTTAGGAGTCTCATGGCAAAAATTTACTTTCACATTTTTAGTAAAAAATATTTATTATTATAGATATACAAATATACAGATATATCAAACTAATGTACATAGGTCATGGAATATATTCATTATACTATTCTCCCAACTACTCTGTATGTTTGAAAAATGTCAGTAAAAAGTTGAGGGAAAAGAAGATGCCAACTTACCTAGAGTGATCTTCAGGATACGTTAAGGAAAGAAAACAAGCAAAGTGCAGACTAGCTTATATAATATGCTACCTATTGTGAAGGAAAGTAAAAAAATATATATGGGAGGGGGGAAGTGTACAGTGTGTGTGTGTGTGTATCTATTTGATTATATTACAAAGGGAAATACTAGAAGAATAAATCAGACACCAATAAAAATGGTTACCTACAGCAGATGAAAATAGATGGAAAATAGGTTTGAAAAGGGCTGGAAATGAGACTTCTCAGAGTGTATCATTTTATACAGTTTTGACTTTTATACCCCATAAATGTAAAGAATTAAATTAAATTGAAAAAAAATGAAATTAAAAAAAAATGAAATTGAAAAGATGTTTAAAATATCTATGCTCACATTAATTCCTCTATTCAATCAAAGCCAAATCAATCAAGCTTGTTTAATGTGTATGGTTATAAACGGTCTTTTTTGCTCCTTCTGAGCATCAGAGTCACTTAATGGGGCTTTTGCTGGTCAGAAAACTTAGCATCTTGCTGCAGATCTGCCCCTAAATAGTTGCGCAAACCTAGAAAAATATTTAGTCAAGCTAAGCCTCAATTTTCTCACCCATAAAAAGAAATTCAATCCAATGAAAGCTAAGATTTCTTAGAACTGTAAAATTCTGTGACTCAAATGTCTGTTGAAAAAAATGAAATAGGAATGTTTCCACCTGCATAATTTCTTAAGCCACGATGAACAACAAAGCTCCATTATACAGCCATTCACTTTCCGCCTGACAACTAATACTGGGGAGAAAGGGTAGTGAAGTAACTTTTCTCTCTCTGACCCCTTCAGGCAGTAGTCAGTTACCACGAAGTACTTGCTCTAAGCAGGTCTGGACTGCCCAAGGAAGGAAAGCGACATCCGGCCTGTCAGGCAGCTGCTCTCACCAGGCTGCTAAACTGCATTGGTTAGCAGAAGAGGAAGAAGCAGCCGGTAACAAAGTCTAAAGAGGCTGAACTCCGGAGTTTTACTAACTGTCCCGGGCGCAGCGGCTCAGGAAGCTTAGTGTATTCTTTTGCCAAATGAATCCAGCCTTTACAAAAAGGCTGCCAAGCTTTGGCAGCTGTGGGATGAAAAAAACATCTGAAGCCAAAACTGTAGAGTTTCTGACAGTGCAGTGAGTAAAATCTCTGCAGCCTTAAAGATAAAGCGACAGTGCCAGAAACTTTCTTCTCCACGCCTGCCTCACCCTCTGCCCTACCCGGCCTTCCTTTCTTTAAGACCTAGCCAAAGACCTAAAACAGTCCTGTGACTTCCCTGGAGGTTTCAGGGACTGTGCTACAGCGGCCTCATTGTAATGTGAGGAAAGACAGCAAGGAAAGCAGAGGATGCTTTGGGGTGGGGGGATGGAGAGCCTTGACTGCAGGGCGTGCAGGAAGGAAGTGGGGAGGGCTACTCTATGCAGCACCCAGAGGAATGGTGTTGGCTATTTAAGCACACACACGTGCACACACACACACACACACACACACAGTTTTGCTGGGAGATGAAAGAGATGAGAAATAAAAAGATTTAGAGAAGTGGAAAAAGAAAAAAGGACTGAAGGAGGAATTTTGTTTCCAAACTGCCTGCAGATCTAAAATGGAAGTATGGAAAGACTTTTGGGGTGATTTCCTCTAGAAGAGAGAGGCTGGAGATTTCATCTGAAGAGGAGAATGAGAGGGTCCTGTAAAGAATGAGGGGGAAGGAGATCAAAACCCCTTGGAAGGGTCTTGTGAGATTATTCAGAGGGATGGCGTTTGCTCATGGCATGGAGAGGTCCAAGGCCCTTCACTTGAGGAAGGGCAGGGGGTCCTCTGCCTCAGCTGGATTTCCACAGCAAGCTGGGGGACACTATCCTCTTCGGCATGTCTGGAGAGTGACTGGGTGGGGCTGAAGGTCCTCTGGAGCAAGTTTAGAGAATTAGTAGTGTCTCTCTAAAAGCTCGTGCCTTTCTTGGAGTGAAGGGAAGGATAGGGGTTCCTTCTCAACATCGGGAGTGTTTGGGGGCTGGAGGGACCTGAAATGGTTTCCGAGGTATTGGCCCTGGGGTAGATGGCAAGGTGCTGTGTGCAATGATGACACATTTCGGTTGTGGGGTGTGGGGACTCTACTTTGAGAGGAAAGGCCCCTTCACTAATCAGAAGCTTGTTAATCTGTCTGAAAGAATCCGCCAGCCGTGATCTGGGAGGAAAACCACCCCACCCCGCCCCCGAAGACTGGGGAAAAGTCGGGCCAGTAATACTCTCACTAAAAGAACTGGAGCAGAGAAGAGGAATTTTAAAAGAAGCCTCTTGCCCCACCCCAATTCACTGGAAAGTTAAGAGAGGAGAGAGGAGGACTTTCTAAAGTGGTTTGGAAAGGATTTGAAGGAACGCGAACTGGAAGCTGGGAGGAAGCTAGGGGAGCTGAGGTGGAGGGGTTCGGTGGGGGGCGTCAGGCCTCTGTGTGGCTGGAGTGGGAGGGCGTTCGTGATTTTGAGGTTGGGGAAGAGCCAAGTGACACGGGATCAAAGCTCCATAGGGATGATTCGGGGGTTGGAGAAGGTTTCGCGGTGACCCGGGGTTCTCGGAAGTGAACGGAGGCGGCGTCCCGAGTAAATTCCGGGGGCTGACGACACCCAGGCGGCGGCGATGGGGGCGCGACCGGTACTCACAGAGCGGATCTCCAGCGCCAGGGCGCACTGCAGCGCCTTCACCTTCGGCATCCGCGCAGGGCTTGGGCGGCGGGGCGGGACCCCGGCCGCGGACCCGAGGGAGGCGAGGAGACGCGGGGCGGGGCGGGGACGTGGAGAAGACGAGGTGGCGGCGGCGGTAGCAGCTGTTCCCCCAGGCCGGGGCCCGCGGTCCAGCCTGGGTCCCGCCCGAGCGGCAGCCGTGCGCGGGGCGCGGACTCGTTGTCATGGCAGCCGGGAGGGGCGGGGCCGGAAGAGAAGCTAGCGGGGACGCGCCGGAGCTGCCGCTCGAGGGCGAGCGGCTGGGGGCGGGACTCAGCGAACGCCGGGCGGGGCGGGGCCGCTCGAGGAGGCGGGGCTACCGAAGGGGCGGGGCGAGGCGGGGTGGGTAGGGGCATTTCGTCTGTGACGTCAAACTATGGGCCCAAAGCCAGAAGAAGAGAATAGCTGTATAAAAGAACAGTGCGCAGGTCAGGGTGCTGGACTTAGGAGCCCTGAGTTCCAACGTGGCAGTGGCAACTTGAGCTAGTGGCGTCCCCCTGCGGCCTCAATTCCCCAACTGTAAAGAATAATAACGATTATTCGTTCTCTTATTTGAATTTCCTTACAGTGTTCAAAGCCAGCATGAGAAAACAGGATTGGAGAAGAGACGTGCTCAATTCAAAGGCAGAACCGGGACTAGACCTCAGGAGCTCTCAAGTAAAACTCAGGTTGCCTCCCTGAGAAGAGGGGCCTCAATCAAATCACCTTCCTCTTCCAAGTCTCCTATTATGCGATTCTTTGTTAGTGCGTCGCCCCCCTCCCTTCAAGGTTTCCCGTCTAATCACCTGTGTATGCATCTCAGTGTATATTGTTTTAAGTTGAACTGTCAATGAGGGGCCAAAAATAGGTCCAGTTGCAAAGTGGCTGGGCCATAGACCATCGATGATTAAGGAAATCTAAGAGATTGCCCAAGCCAATCGTTTTAAAAATCATTTTTAGTGCGAAATACATTACACATACAGAAGTATATAAAACAATTTCATCTTAAACAATAATAACAATAAAGCAAATACCTGTGCAACTAGCACCCAGCTTAAGAAATAGAACGTTACGAGCACCTTAGAAATGTCGCAACCATTGCATTGCCTTCCTTGCCCCGGAGATAATCACTACACTGACTTTGGTACAATAATTCCCTTGCTTGTCTACATACTTTTGCGATTCATGATTGCATCTCTAAACAAGGTATTGTTTAACTTTTTCCTGTTATTGATGTTATATAAACATAATTAATACTATATGTATTCTTCTGTAACTTGCTTCTCTCACTCTTCTGCTGTAGGATTCTCCCAACTTTGATGCTGTGTAACAGGAAGTTTTTTCCATTGTTAGACAGTGGAATATGTCCAACATAACATATGAATATACATTGATTTATTTATGCTTTTTACTATTGATGGTTACTTGTATTCTTTCCATTTTTAGCTATTGTCAACAATGTTGTTATGGACATTCTAGTACATGTCTACTAGTGCATGTATGCTAGAGTAGGAGTGATTGGGTATTAAGTTTTGCACATGTGGGACTTTAATAGGTAATGCCACACCATTTTCCAAAGTAGTTCTACCAATGAATGTTCCTGCTGGGAGTGTGTAAGAGTTCTTATTTTTCCATATCCTCACCAACATTTGGCATTGGTATTGAATGTTGAATTTTTGTGTATTTGGACTTGTGTAGTCTAGGTATCTCATTGTGGTTTTATTTTGCATCTCATTACTTTTGAGGTTGAGCACCTTTTCATGGTTTTATGAGTCTTTCCATTTTCTCTTTGTGAACTGCTTAGTAGTTCTCTTGCCCATTTTTCTACTGGATTCTCTCCATCCCTCTCCCTCTCTCTCTCCTGAGGTATATTAGTTCTTCATATATTCTAGATACTAATTCTTTGTCTATTATATGTTGCATATATCTTCCTAGTTTGTGCTTGGTCTTTTAATTTTCCATATAATGTGTCATGAACAGAACATAAATCAAGTCATGGGTTATGAGTATTCTTAGTTTGACCAAATAATTCTAAGTTGCTGTCCTCAATGCCACACCAGTCTACACTCCAGCAACCAATGCCTGAGTGTAACTATGCCCTCACATTCTTCCCAACCTTGGCATTATCAAGCCTTCTTGTTTCCCCTAGTGTAAAGTACCATCTCATTGTTGAATTTCTCAGATTACTGATACGTCTGAGCATATCTTTACATGTTTATAAGATTTTTGCTTTCTTTACGATCAATCGTCTGCTCAGATTCTTTGCCCATTTTTCTATTGGAGTTTTTGTCTTTCTTACAAGAACTCTTCTGTACTCTAGTTATGTATCTCTTGTCAGTTTCAGACATGCAAATATCTTCTCCCTTTTTCATCTGTTTATAAACTTTATCCAGGGTGTACTTCAGTTAATAGAAATACCTAAATCAATCAATCATTTTTGCCTTACATTTTGTGTTTGTGTTTCTGACATTTTAAGAAGTCTTCCTTATTCCTAGGTGACAGAAATATGTCCTATATTTTCTTGTATCAACTTCATAGTTTTACTTTTCACATTTTGGTTTAATCCATCAAGTCTCAATTCTGTACATGGTGTTAGGAATCCAGGATCCAGGTTTTATTTTGTTTTGTTTTTCCCACTAGAGAGTAAGCTAGATTTCCCAACAATACCTACAAAACATTCTATACTTCCTCTCATTTATTTGTGGCAGCACCTGTATCATATATTAACTACATAAAGTTCTGCCTTAAAGCTTCCTATTCTGTCCCTGTGTTCTATTTGTCTTTCTTGCAACAATATCACACTGCTTTATTACTGGACTTGCTATCCTGTTCGGCAAGTTTCTCTCTCTCTCTCTCTCTCTCGCTTTTTCTCTCTTGATTGTTTAGTTATTTGTGATCCTCTATTGCTTCTTTTTATTTTAGGGGAAGTTTATTAAGTTTCTCAAGCAGCCCAACTGGAATTTTTATCGTGATACATTAAATTTATAGAATAATTCGGGGAATTGACATCTTTGTAATATTGCATCATCCCATCCAAGAACATAAAATGTTTCTCTATCAGTTTCTCTTCTATGTTCTTTACTAGAGTTTTCAACTTTTCTGCATAAAGGTCCTACTTAATTCCTAGGTGTTTAATTATAGTTTTTTCTTTCTACTATTGAAAACAGTTTCTTATTTTTCATTATATTTGCTAGTTATTGCAACTGTAGAGAAAATTTTATTTTTATAAGTTTATCTGTCAAACCTATTAAACTCTTACTGTTTGTAATATTTTCTTTGTTTCTTTCATTGTTATTATTGATTTTTTTTCTTACAGAGATGATATGCACTGTATTGGGTTTCTATTCCCGCCATAACAAATTACTACAAACTTGGAGGCTGAAAACAACCCAAATTTATTATCTTACTGTTCTATAGGTCAGAAGTCTGACACAGGTCTCACTGGGCTAAAATCAAAGGATCAGCTGGGTTCCTTTCCGGAGGCTGTAGGGGAGAATCTGTTTCCTTTTCAGCTTCCAGATGCCACCAACATCCCTTGGCTCATAATCCCCTTCCTCCATCTTCAAAGCCAGCAAAGAAGAGTCAAGTTCTTCTCACAGTGCATCACTCTGACCTACTCTTCTACCTCTCTCCTTCCACTTTTAAGGACTCTTGTGATTACCTTGAGCCCACCCAGATAATTGCCTTTTCTCAAGCTCATGTGATTAACAATTCTAATTGCATATGTAACCTTAACTCTCCCTTTGCCATTTAAGATAATACATTCACAGATCCAGGGATTAGGATACAGGCATCTTTGGGGGATTATTATTCTGCCTACCACAAGCACCAAAAGGAATGATAACTGTATTGCATCAAAACACATCAGATGTGTTGAAAATCCGTGAGGTGGTAAAGTTACTCAAAGGGGCAAAAAAGCATGAGTCAGCTTTGGGTAATTTAAGAACCAACTAATTCTGAAATCTGATAAATAAAAAGAAAGAATCAAGCATTCATACTGAATTTCTTGTTGGAACTATACCTCAGGGTGACCAAAGAGTTGATGAGTTTTCTTTATAGAAAACTCCCAGCGGTAAATGAACAGGAAGAATAAAGAATAAGAATATTCATGGCTATTAAAACCATCAGTGAAAAGCTGATGAGGATTTTTATCATGGGTAGGTCAGTCTGACAACACTTAAACACACTGACCAATCGTAACATCACAAAAAGAGAGATAATCAGACGTTATGCCCCTTCTGGGGTAATGCAATAAAATACCAACTTTCAAGCCAAAAAAAATCAAACTTGAATCTGACCAAGCATCCAAATAAATCACCAATGTACAGGAAATACAATATTTAACTAACTTGTTAAACAAAATAGGGATATAAGCAGCAAAATGAAGACAATATGATTTTTTTTTCAACAAATTGCAAAGGAAAAACAAAAATAAAAACAAAAAGGGAGACCCTGTGGACCCTGTGTATTAAAAGAGACTAAAGAGGGCTTCCCTGGTGGCGCAGTGGTTGAGAATCTGCCTGCCAATGCAGGGGACACGGGTTCGAGCCCTGGTCTGGGTAGATCCCACATGCCGCGGAGCAACTAAGCCCGTGAGCCACAACTACTGAGCCTGCACGTCTGGAGCCTGTGCTCCGCAATGGGAGAGGCCGCAACAGTGAGAGGCCTGTGCACTGCGATGAAGAGTGGTCCCCGCTTGCCACAACTAGAGAAAGCCCTCGCACAGAAACGAAGACCCAGCACAGCCAAAAATAAATAAATAAATAAACCCAAAGTTAAAAAAAAAAAAACTATGTTATGTATAAAAAAAAAAAAGAGAGAGACTAAAGAGACATAACCTAATATAAAGTATTTATGAAGCAAGAGGGGAAACTTGAATGCTCACTGGATATATGAAGATCTTAAAGAATTTTTGATAATTTCTTTAGGAATGATAAGAGTGCCCAGGGTCTGGTTCTTAAAAAAAAAAAAGGAGCCCTTATCTTTTATAAAGTCATACACACTGAAGTATTTATGGATGAAATATGATGTCTGGGATTTGCTTTAAAAACCTCCAGTGGAGGTGGGAGTTGTTAGTGATGGACAGTGGGTGAAGGTATGGATAAAACAAATCAGCCATGTAATTGTTGATGGCAGGTATGTTGGAGTTCATTATACTATTTTTTTCTTTTTTTTTTTTTTGTATATACTTAGTTCTATATTAATTCATACAAAAGAAAGTAGGTTGTGAACAGTGTCAAATGCTTTTTCTACACTGATTATTGAGATAATCATATGGGCTTTCAACTTTAGCCTATGTGTGAAATGAATTACATTGATAGTTTTCTGATATTGTACCTTCCTTGTTGTCTTACACTTTGTTATTTTGTGAATATGCTTTTGTATTATGTTAGCTAATATTTTATTTAGGTTTTTGCATATATGTTCATAAGAAACTTGGACCTATAATTTTCCTTTCTTTGTTGTCTTGTCCTGGTTTGGGAATCTGGATTATAAAATAAGCATATATTAGACTGCATACTCTTGTCCACAGATCTCTGATGTTCTCTTCATTTTTCTTCAATCTTTTTTTTTCAGATCCTTTAGATTGTACAATTTCTGTTGATCTGTCTTCAAGGTAACTGACTATTCTGCCATCCCTAATCTGATGTTAAGCCCATCCAGTAAAATTTTCATTTCAGTTAATGTGTTACTCAGTTCTAAAATTTCCATTTAGTCTTTTTTTTTTTTTACTTTCCACATGTCTGCTGAGATTTCTTGCTCACTCATTAGGACCATATTTTCCTTTACTCCCTGAACATATTTTCCTTTAATTCTTTGAACATATTTACAATAGCTGCTTTAAAGTTGTGGTATGCTATATCTGACATCTGATATCTGACATCTATACCATGTCGAGTTCTGTTTATATTAGCTGCACGTTTTCAAGACTATGAATCACATTTTCTTGTTTCTTTGTGTGTCTAGTGATTTTTTTAATTGAATACTGTATATTTTGAATAACACATTGTAAGACCCTGGATTCTGGGTTATCTATTATCTTTTCTCTGAAGAGTATTGACTCTTGTTTTAGCAGGCAGTTTAATTACTGGCTGATTGCCTTAAACTGGTGGAGACTTAGCAATACACTTTGTTACTGCAGGTATGTGGAAAGCCCAAGATGTTTCTATAGCCCCTCTAACTTGGTAGGACCCAACTTTCCAAACTCTGTCTCTCCTATGGGTTTTGCCAGGCTTGGTTATAGACTTTGTTAAGGCAGGTCTAGTGTGGGCCTTACTATAGGACATGGTCCTTTCTTCTAAAGTGAAGCCTTTCTGGTGTATCAGCTGGATTCCAGGAGTATTAACAAAGTGTTAAAAAAGATCTCTCCACAATGGAAGGTTCAGAAATCCAGTGTCCCCTAGCACTGCTTGATCTCAAGTATCTCTCTTCTGCTCCCAACCCTGTAGCAGCTGCTAAGTGGCAAGCCTCAGGTGGTCTCACCTGTGCATGTAAAGCTCATCCCTCAGCCTTGAAGTTCTGGGGAAACCCCTCATCAGTTTCTGGGCTCTCTCTGCACAGCTCCTGTCTTAGTTCAGGCTGCTAGAACAGAACACCATAGATCGGGTTGCTTATAAACCACAGAAATTTATTTCTTACGGTTCTCGAGGCCAGAAGTCTGGTCAGAAGTCAAGATCAGCGTGCCAGCACAGTTGGGTTCTGGTGAAAGCCCTTTTCTGGGCTTCAGATAGCCATTTTCTCGTTGTATCCTCACGTGGCAAAGAGGGTGAGAGAGCTCTCTGGGGTCTTTTTTATAGGAACACTAATCACATTAATGAGGGCTCCATTCTCATAACCTAGTTACCTCTCAAAGGCCCCAACCACAAATACCATCACCTGGGGGTTAGGATTTCAACATGTGTATTGGGGAGAGGACACAAATATTCAGTCTATAGTGACTAGTTTGAAGGTGTTGCCTCTGTCACAGCCTTCAAGTTTCAGCCTCATACAAAAATTCAGCTGCCAATTTCTAAGCCCCAGGTGTAGAATTTTTGGTGAAAATTCTAGCAGGCCTGAATAGCAGCACTGTGAATGGCACCACTATAATTAATGATATCTCAGGAAGATGTATAACTGCAGGTAGCAGATAAAACAGAAATAGTACCACTTCTACACTTCTTCTCATCCTCTATGAAATTTTATGGGAAGTAAGTCCAATAAAAAATGTAAGCTCTTAATCTTTCCCAGAGATCCTACCTCATTTGATGAATACTTGGTGGGAATAGATTAGAACATTTTTTTCCTTTTATGTAGTCAATTTTGTATTTATGAAGTGAGAATGGTAACTTAGACTCCCTGGCTAAATGGTCAGAAGGTCAGAGACATTTTTAAAGACCTCTGTTATCTTTCATTCATGTTCAGTCTCCATAAAAGAATTGATTTAGTGGCAACAAAGTCAGTGTCTTCATTAGTTATAAGCCTAATAACAATAAGAATAGCCATAATAACCATTCAGTGATGGTTCATTATATACAGGCATTGTACAAGGTACTTTATATACATAATTATATATCCCACACATCTGTACAAGGTATTTGAATCCTCATTTAACAAACGAGGAAGCAAAATCAGAGTAAATACTTGCCCACGCTCACACAGATAGTTCCTGGCCCAGCAGGAATGTAAACTTTGGTCTGCCCTATTCCAAAGGCAGCCTTCTTTCTGCTATAAAATGCTGGCTCTCAATATTTATTAGTTTAATATTATCAGTAGCAAACATGCCACTTAGTTTAAGATACAATACAACCAGGTAATCATGATGACAACAGTAACTGTTATATTAATAGAATATGTTACATATGTTATTATTATCTTGCGTCTGAATATAAATTTGTGTTTCTGAAAGTACATTTCTATCACGTAAGCTGATTCTCAAAATGGTTCTGTGTATTTTAAAGTAGAACTATTTCTAAACCTCTAATGCTGGACTGTGGGCTTATTTATCACTGAGAATGGTATGGAAGGTTTACGAGAAACAAGACTTTTAAAATTTCTGATGGAGTTTGAAATGAAAAGATAAAGCAGGAATCACTCTGTGGTAAGAATTTTCTTCTATAGAACAGTATGAATTGTACCCCTTGGAAAAATGTGTTTTGTCTTGATATGTATTATGCAGCTATAATAATACATACCCAAAAGAATACTTTGTTTTATTAAGCTTGTCTCCCTATGTAAGATATGCCAGTTCAGCCAATAATAATTAGATTGCCATTCCCCTGACTGAGTTTTAGAAAGTAACAAGCCAATGAGGAATCACTTCCCATTTCTCATATAACAGCCTTAGAGAAAATGGCCACGTAACAGGCCAGCTTACTTTAGAAAAGCAAGAAGTGGGAGTGGGAGGAGACACTGTAAAAGTTCTGAGCCCTAGGCACAAACTGGGTCTGCTGGAATTGGGATTACTTCCAACCTGGGGGGCAGCCTCTTGAGACTCAACTGTACTGGCTCCATTGCAGGAAAGATAAGGACCTGGGTACCCGTATGAGGGTCCCCAAATAGCTGGGAGCATTGCATTGATGGTAAGCCACATCCATCTTACAGAAGACTTTCTGAACAAGGAAGGGTCCTCTTGTGATGTTGGAGCTAGGTAGTTGTTGGGGGAAGGAGGAGATTCTGATGTAGGTATCATTTGGTTTTGTCCACAGCTACCAAGTTTTAACCTCCTGGAACACTGAGTCCTGGTGGTAAACTGAATAATGGCCTCCCAAAGACATCTACGTACGAATCCCTAGAACCTATGAATGTTGCGTCCTATGGCAAAGGACTTTGTAGATGTGATCAAGTTAATGACATTGAGATGGGGAGATTATGCTGCATTATCCCGGTGGGGC
The DNA here is from genome assembly GCF_965194825.1 of Balaenoptera physalus. Lineage (NCBI taxonomy): Eukaryota > Metazoa > Chordata > Mammalia > Artiodactyla > Balaenopteridae > Balaenoptera > Balaenoptera physalus. Next base: position 156,197,211 of record NC_138882.1, on the reverse strand, counting down.
TTATGTAATCACAAGGGAACCAGGAGGAGTCAGAGTCAGAAAGAGGGCCACGTGATAATGGAAGCAGAGGGGAAAAAGGTGATACAGGACCATGAGCTAAGAAATGAGGACAGCCTTTAGGAACTGGAACCAGAGGCATCAGATCTGTCAACACCTTGATTTTACCCAACTCATTTCAGACTTATGACCTCCAGAACTGTAAGATAATAAATTTGTGTTGTTTTAAGCCACTAAATTTGTGGTAGTTTGTTACAGCAGCAGTAGGAAACTAATGCAGTACTTGATTTGGTCAAATTGCAGGTGGATAGGGAATTCCCTGACAGTCCAGTGGTTAGGACTGGGCATTTTCACTGCCAGGGCCCTAGGTTCGGGGAAAAAAAATTGCAGGTGGACTAAAAGTTAAAAAGGCTGACTGTGAATTTCTTAAACGAATCCAGAATTAATTTTGCAACAGAAATTACAAATTTAAAAATCATGACACAAATAGTGACCTCAGGGGACTTTTCAAGTCCTGCTCTCAGGAAACAAATAACCCCTGGGCAGTGTCTGTTGCAGGTGGTTTCCTAGCACACGAGGTGATAAGCAGCCCCTTCCAGTCCTTCCTAGGCAACCTGCAAGTTTCAACAAAATGTAAGCCTAATACCAGTCCCAGAAAATAAATCTGGCCTATTAATTGAGAGTGTAGACAGAAAACATAAGGCCATATTGGCACCAAATGACTGCCCTCTTACCCTGTGCACCCCTGGGCATTCCATTTTGGATATTCTTTCTCAAACGAATGTGGCTGCCAATGCCTCTGGGCGTCTTCATTTCCCCTTGTTCTTATAAGAAAGAAGAGTGGAGATGAGTTGGGTCTCTCCCCATTTCCTGAACAAGATATGCAGCCTGACCCCTACACTGAAGACCCCTTTTTATACTGCTCCTCCTTCAGTGTCTACCCATCAGAACAAGCCTGGCTTCTCACTTCTCCCTCAAAGTTCTGGGGATTTTTAAAAATAAATAAAGTTGGTTTAACCAACTCTCACTTAGAGAAATAATGGTTGACAATATGTAAAAATATACATCTGGTCCCACCCTGACTCATTAAATCATCACCTTTGGGAACAAGGTTTAGGCATCTATATTTTTAAAATTTCTCCAGGTGATTATAGTCAGGATTGAGAACCACTGATCTAAGCCAATCATGAACACCCTATTCCTGGCCGAATTGTAGTCACCAGTATTATGGGCTGAATTGTGTTTCCTAAGATTCATAGGTTGAAGTCTTAACCCCCAGTACCTCAAAATGTGACTGTATTTGGAGAGAGGGTCTTTAAAGAGGTAATTAAGGTTAAATGAGGTTGTTGGGATGAGCCCTAATCCAATGGTGTCCTTCTAAGAAGAGGATTTTAGGACACAGACACACACAGAGGAAAGACCATGTGAAGACACAGAGAAAAGATGGTCATCTACAAGCCAAAGAGAGAGTCTCAGAAGAAACCAATCCTGCTGACACCTTGATCCTGGACTTCTAGCCTCCAGAACTATGAGAAAATAAATTTCTATTGTCTAAGCCTCTCAGTCTGTGGTACTTTCTTATGACAGCCCTAGCAAGCTGCAATCAGTAAAAAAAATGGATCTCAAATCCATTGTACATTGTCATTCTAGGAACACTCATTTTCTGAACTCTGAACGTTAGCATGGGCTATACTTCTCTTATTTTCAATCATAATAGCCTTCGTCCTAAGAAAATACCAAATACTCAGGTAAATTGCTTTTACTTGCAAATAACAGAAAACTCAATTATCATTGGCTTACAGAATAAAGATATTTAAGAATTTCAAATAACAAGAAGTCTGGAGGTGGTCAGGAGAGGGATGTTGCAGATACTTACCTGGTTTGAAAACTCAGGCCTATCTTTCCCTTTCACTGTCTTTAGCACATTTTTGTGGATATCGTTGATGCTGTTTGAATTGTTTATTTTCTTCATGCTGGCTGTCTTCAGGCTGGTTGTACAAAGCCACACCAGGAAAAAGGAGAAAGGGCAGCACCCATGAACCAGAATGTCATGCCTGTCCCTTTTTATAGGAAAATAAAAGCTTTTCCAGAAGGATCCCAACAGACCTCCGTTTGCTAGGTCACATGGCTTCCTCAAGCTGTACAGGAGGCTAGAGCGGAACAGCTCACACATGGGAAAAGAATGTTACTGTCAGAGAACCAGTGTGTCTTAATCCTGACTGGAATCACCTGGGGGAATATTTAAACTATAGATGCCTGGGCTTCGGTCTCAAAGGTTCTGATTATATATATTATACGTATATATATAAGTAAATTAAGTTATACATAATATAAATATTACAAATATATATAATTCTAATTAAAATTTGCATAAATATTGAAATAAACATGTAATGTAAATATATAAAATATAATGTTCACAAATATAATAATATTCATAAATATAATACAAATATTAATATAAATATACAAACATAATTTTATATAAATATTAATATAAAAGTATAATATTAATAAATGTATAAAGAAATATAATGTTAATGTTTATAACATTTATATAAATGTGAAATATAAATATATATACAATTTTATATAAATTTATATAAATATGTATAATTTTTAACTCTACAGCTGATTCTACTGTGTAGCCAGGTTGAGAACCACTGGCATAGACCAATTATTGTTCATCCCATGGTACCACCTGGAACAAAATTGGGACTCAAATAGCAAGCAGGCAAGACAGGAAAATAACTGGATAGGAATTAACATCTTGTGGCAGACCCAACTAGAAATTATTTGCTCATAAAACAGGGAAGATGCAGCTGGATTTGGGCATATTTGGGTACTGTAAGACTAAAATGATCAATCTATCTCTTTCTCTGCTCTCTCACTTCCTCTTTCATCTCCCTTCCTTTTCATCTCTCTTCCCTTCCATCTTCCTCTCTCTCCATCTCTCCCCCTCCCACTCCATTGTTTCTTCCCTTCATCTCCCTCTCCCTCTATCTCTAGTACATCTTCATAGCCAGGTTAGATCATTGTAAACAGGATTTTAAAAAATATTCCCTAAAGAACTAAAACAGGTCATCCAGTCATTGGCTGAATGCTCCCAGTGACAGAAAGCTCCCTGCCTTCCACAGAGATAGTATATAAGACGGTATGAGTTATGCTCTGCACGAGGGCACCTGCCCAAAGTAGTGACTGAGCGCTGAGTGCCATTGTGTCAGGCTTCAACCTGCTACAGAAAGAAGCACCTTTCTCTAATTCACATGAAGATGCCACAGAGGTTAGCAGAGGCCCTGGTGTTATGAGGCTACCCTTTCCACTGCTATATGGCTGTGACCTTTATGAAGTCCTCTTACAATGAGGCAAAACCTCCCTCTTCAGACAGTCCACTCAATAATCCATTTAATAGCTTGGAGCTGCTAAGAACACATTTGCTTCTTCCTCTCCAGTCTCCATGACATCTTTTCTTCTCCAGGTTTCTCAGCCCCTGTTCCTCCTCCTGCTTTAACATGGCTCAGATTTCGTACCCCCGCCCATCATCTCCCCTCGCTCTTCTTTGGATACACTGTTGAGTGGTTAGTGGCCCTCTAAGCCGCAGAACCCTGGCCTGACCATTGTAACAGGGAGAGTCTGCCCACAGATGGGGTGACTTCATCGCTCTTGAAGGGGAGAAAGTGCGGGTGGAAAATCAGTGCCTCATTCACAGAGATCAACTTGCTGCTAGCCGTGAAGGAGGTAGACCTGGGAGGCACAAGAACAAGCAGCAGTTTTAGTGGGAGCCAATCGAGGAAAGGGTTTCAGGGATGGGGTGAGGACCATCAGTGCCCGTGCTGTTAGGAGTTTGGTAAAGTGAGTAAAGAAAGGGCTTAGTGGATGTGGAAACTGGTCATCAGTGACCTTCATTAGATAAGTTTCAGTTAATGGATAAATGCCAAATAAGGCAGTAGAGACAGCTCGTGCAGCAGAATGGAGAGCTTGTAGATGGCAGTTACAGGGGGGATATAGTCCAGAAGGTGGAGGGCAGCGGGTGTGTGTATGTGTTTAAGGATGGGTGAGGTCTGAGTGTGGTTATAGGATAAGCAAAGAGAGGCAGCAGAGAGTTGGAGAGAGGCTGAAACTGGGAGCAGGAAGATGATTATTGGAGCTATGCCTGGAGGACTCAGGAGAGTCTGAGGTCAAGGGCACAGGTGGAGGGACTGGCCCTGAACAGGTGGACTAACACATGTTCCTTAGAGCCTGAGGGAAGTAGAAATAATGTGCACACAGAAAAGGGGGAGACTTCTTTGAAATGAAGACACAGAAAGGATTACTTTTACAAGACAAAGAATCTCAGTGCCAATATGTCCCTCAGTCTCTCTCTTCTCCCTTCATCAAATATTTATTGAATCCTTGCCCCCCAGAATTATGGATACAGAGAAAAACAAGACAAAGCCTTTGTCCTTGCAGAGCTCCCAGTCTGGATAGGGACGGCCCTGCTCTTCACTTGTCGTTCTTCACCAAAGGGAACCAGCCCAGCACTGCGCTTGGGCCACTTTCCGCAGTGCCCAAGACATCTTATTTCCTGTAAGTCTCTCTAGATGCTCTTGATTTCCTAATCGTTTTGTCAAAGCTGTGCAGGAGAGAACACAGCTCGCTGAGATGGCCGGACAAGGGAAGAGGAAAAAGTCAGGGATAGACCAAGTGGGGAAGAAATAAAATGTTATTTTAAAGCTGATGGCCTAAGTCCCCTTCTGGAGAGAACTGTGTGTGTTTGGAAAAATAATTTCAAGACCTCTCTGCAGGTTTGAAAACGGAAACCCAGAGGACACACGCAGGATAGTCTATCGCAGTGAAAAGAGGACAGAAGTGCTTTACACAGGAAGTGGGATGAGTTCTGAGGCTTGGGTGTGGGGAGGAGGGGCCTGAGAATGCCTCAGGTGTGAGGGGGGGAAGGAAGGGATGGAAGCACCTCGAGAGTAAGGTCTGTGAGCTCCTAAAAATTCATATCTGAATAGAAAAACAAGCAGAGTGCGTTAAGGGTTGGAAGTGAGGTAAAGACCCTGAACTTCCTGGTGACACTCTGTGTAATTGTTGGTTTGTGTATGAGGCTGGTCCAGTGACCTGGGAGACCCTCGAAGTCAAGGGCCAGGTCTTGGCTATTTTACATGCAATAGTTATTACTGAGTCTGAGTGGTTCGGGGTTTTTTGGACCCTGAAGCTTATATAATTTGGAGGTCCCTTTAAGAAAAAGAATACAAAATTTATAATGAAAAGTAAGAAAGTGAATATTTATTCAAAATGAGGGAACAAATCACAGACTTTTTTTAAAATTTCAAAATCCAGAAAAATCACATTATTTTTATTAATTGTCTGATATACCTCTAGACTACCTTTCTCCAGTATTTCCTGGATTTTCCCTTCGATCATCTCTTCATATGACAACAATTTTTGTAAAATGATTTTCCTTTCAGAGAACAGAAAGATAATTTGGTCTTTCTTCTAGCATGATTGATCAAAATTGGATTTTTATTTTCCAGAATTCAGAAGAGTTCATTTTAGCTTTGGAACTCCTTATTTGTCATGTTTTGTAGAATTTTCAGACTGTTGCTTTAGAAACCTCTATTGAATTTCTTGTATTAGGTGCTATAAGAATTCAGGGCATCTTGCATTGCCTTGTGCAGTCCTAATCTGCACACTCTCTAGATTGACAGCACTCACTCATCACGTTGCTGCCAATGTCTTTGCTCTTGAGGCCCTGCACCTTTGGTGACAACGTTGAGTGAGTCGGTCCCGTGGGCAGTGACAGTATTCCTGTAAGCCATTCCTACACTGGGGATGGCTAACAATAACTGAACAGTTCACGGGGAGTGGCTGTGAATCACATAAACATAACCCATTAACCCAAACTTCAACTAGACTTCCTAAAATGCCTATGGCTACTTCATTGCCTCCGCATGTGAAGGCAAGTGAAGCGAAGGGGAAATTGGAGTGGAAGAGACAATGGTCTTAGAAGACTGCTGTTAAAATCCTCATGCAATTTACAGAAACGTATCCTCAGGTGCACACAGAACAGGGGAAGGGTCTAGTGCTTCTTGAACATACAATAAATCTCTGGGTCTGGCACATAGTGGACAGGTGCTCAATGAGTGAATAAACATGAAAGGGAGGGAAAGGAGGAAGAAGAGGCTTGAACAGGAGCAATAGCGCTGATGCCTGAAAGGAAGGGGATGCCCGATACGGTTGGTTGTGGGTGAGGTGTCATCGGTACCTTGCCTGACCTCAGCCGGGAAGTTGGCTTTGCTTGTCCACTGGGGCTTCTGACCTCCTGGGTAAGCTGCCCGTGTTCCTCCCCTCCCTCCTCTTCACCCCTTCTACTCTGGCCACACAGAGGGCTATATTCTTATCCCTGTGACAGGAAGTTTGCCAGTCACCAAGGCCCCTGTGTACCTTTTTGATTTGCGACATTTAAAGGGCATGAAGAGATGCATTCAGAGGCAGGCTTTTAAATCTGAGGTTACCCTAGTGTGAGTCCCAGCTGAAACATCCTCGCTGGCAGGCACCGCTGAGCTCAGCTGGACAGAAGGCAGCATTTGCCCTATAAAACATTGGATGCTTTGCCAATAAACTGTAAAGAAGAAAAGAAAGCCCCTGTCTAGTTTGAAGTTACAGGGCTGCCTTGGAATGCGCTGACAGAAGCAAAATGTGCCGCTTGCTCCGTCAGATCAAAGTCCCCCTGCCCTGCTGATGAAAAGGAAAATAGTTAACAGTAATGCAGGCCTCTGACTCAAGTCCCCACTCAGCAAAGCCACCGGAACTCCGGAGCCTGCCCCAGATCTCTCCCTTCCCCGCTGGGGGTGGGTGGTTTAGGGTGCCCTCAGGAACTGCTGAAGCTGTTCAGTCTTGGGTACCACAGTCGCTCTCCACTCCACCTCTTTGTGGCCTTGTTTGTCAACTGGAGCTACTACCACCACAATAAAGAATGGCGACCAGAACCTCTGCAGCCATTACTGTCATTCTTTTAGAGCTGTTTCTTCACCTGTACCCTTGTTTTTCTGTTTTCCCTGTAACAATGGTCTTTGAAGGGGAAGTCTCTCCAGCCAGTGAAAACCCCCTCAGTCAGACTTCAGAGGGTCTGGCAATCTACTGAAAACAGCTTTTTATAAAGTTTACCAAAGGTTAATGCCCTTTCTGATTTTCATATCTATTCTTGATCAGTGTGGGTCATGTTATCCAGGGTCCGGTTGGAAGACAGTTAAATGGTAGCATCCAGTATCAAGTGCAAAACACCATTCCTCCCAGCCAACCCACAAACTACAAACATTCCAAGGCAGGAGCCATTGGTCTCCTACTTTAGGATGAATTCCTTGAGAACCTGAGCATTCTGCTGGAGGGCACCCTGTGAGATCCAGTTTACTTGAGGATTCAAGTGTCAGGAATCTGGGCTCAGCCATCGGGTTCAAGTCTCAGTCACTGTTTCTCCCCAGGAGACCTAAGAGAACTTTTGTAAAAAGGATTCCTGGAAGCATTGCTCTCCCAGAGTTCCTGTCTTAGTTTGGGTTCCCCCAACTACTTATACTCTTATTTGAGTATAAGTAGTTTATTGAGGGGGTGATCCCAGGAAACTAACCAGAGAAGGAAGGAGGCCAATAAAGGGTATGTTTTCAAATAGGTTCCCATCATGGGCTACTGGGGTTAAAGCCCACTCAAAGTCAGTGTACAGTATACATCTTAGAGTTATCCTGTCCTAGGGGTGAAGAATCTGAGGTCTTTATCTATCCATTCCCATCAGCTATTGGTTGAGAGTGTTAATTCCAGCCCTTCTGGCCTGCCATGAGGGTTGAGTAGGCTCCAGCCACTGGAAAAAGCAGAGAATCACAGGTGTTTGCAGTTGGAAATCTGGCCAGTGAGCATAGACATGGTGCATACGAGGTAATAGTGGTGGGACACTGAGGTGTCCCCAAGGTGGACATGCAGGACCTCTCGTGATCCATGAAGAAGACCGCAATCAAGGAAAGGGAGTTTTCATGATCTTCAGAGTGTGATGATTGTCTGGATGAGACTCTTGTGTAATCTATTCAGGAAGGATCAACTAAGAATATAGGAATTGGATCAACCGTACATCCCTAGGCCACTGTACACTGATAAGAGTAAGGTGGGGAGCTGGGTTCAGGATAGAAATCCTAGTTCAAAGAGGAATTGGGATCAGAAGGAAGAGAAACTGAGGTATCAATCTGCATTGCTCTAGATGAGTGGTTCTTCATGAAGATGATATCACCCTGTAGGTATGTCAGAAATATGTGGGTCTTTTAAAAATGGCTATCACAATAATTGGGGGGTACTCCTGGCACTTAGTGGGAAATATTCAGAAATGTCAGGTAGTCCTACACACTGAAGAATTGTCCAGCATCCCCAAATTCTATCCCCCCACATATTCTTAGAAGTGAAAAACTGATTTATAAATATCTAGAGTTTACAGCCCAACTTCATTTCACATGTAAAATCGAAGTCTTTTTTGCATGATTTAAATACAGAGCAGTTTTTCCCTAACCCTAACCCTGGGATAATGCGACTTCCTTTTAAATCAAGAGAAAACTACATTTTGTTCAGAACTCTATTGAGAGTTGTACAAAAGTTTAGAAAAGCACATCATTCTCAGTTAGTGGTAATATTTCAATCACCAATTCAACATACCTGCCTGAGTCAGTTTGCATTTGTAGGTCTGACATTAATGTAATTTTATAAAGAGATAAAGGCATATGCTTCTTTATTATATCTTTTTTGTAGTCCTGACAGAGTATTTACATATGGAAAGACATCTTATTCTGTTTTATGTTACTCCTCTTTTATTTCTACTTTATAGTACGGTTAGAATAATATTTCTATTTTTAAAAGTTGTACATGTAGGCAAGTTTTATTTTCTGTGAATTTCGTATAGATAAGAAAGTGATCAAATATTTGTTATAAAAAAGGAGTGTAGGGTCTGGTAGGGCTGAGATGCACTGCTCTTAGCTAAATACCAGGAAGAGCAAGAGTAGCTTCAGACGCCCCCTGCTGGTGGGGAAGCAGCAGCTGCTGCCATCTTCACCCTGCATTGTGCTGACAGATTCTGGAATTTGTCTTCAGATTTTGGTATTTGCTTTAAAAAGGCTGATCAACAAATCTGATAACTTCCAGATAAGAGTGGCTAAGGTGTCAATGGATCTGAAAACCTTACCTTAAAAAAAAAAAAAAAAAGTGGTTGCTAGGGATTGAAGACATTTACCTTGGAAATGTGATTCAGGAATGAGCAAAGGTGGAATGAGGGACCTAAATCCTATCATTTAATCTCTGAAGGGCTGAGATGGACAAACTGATTCCGAGTTGGGGGGATAGGGGAAAGCTAAGACTAGTGGTCCTATGACTGGAACAAATTCTTCCAAAATATTAGGGTGAAAATATGGTCACTTTTTAAAAAATTAAATCATCAAATTCTCCTTTCCCTCTCCCCTTAGATGAGTTGTTTTCTGGAAGTCCAGTATGTCTTTCCTGAGTTTTCCCTTCATTCGTCTGCTTGTCTAAGTATAAACTTCAGAGATTGGTTCAAGATGGCGGAGTAGAAGGACGTGCGCTCCCTCCCTCTTGCGAGAGCACCGGAATCACAACTAACTGCTCAACAATCATTGACAGGAAGATACTGGAACTCACCAAAAAAGATACCCCACATCCAAAGACAAAGGAGAAGCCACAATGAGACGGTAGGAGGGGCACAATCACAGTAAAATCAGATCCCATAACTGCTGGGTGGGTGACTCACGAACTGAGAGAACACTTATACCACAGAAGTCCACCCACTGGCATGAAGGTTCTGAGCCCCACGTCAGGCTTCCCAACCTGGGGGTCCAGCAACGGGAGGAGGAATTCCTAGAGAATCGGACTTTGAAACCTAGGGGGATTTGATTGCAGGACTTCAATAGGACTGGGGGAAACAGAGACTCTACTCTTGGAGGACACACACAAAGTACTGTGCGCATCAGGACCCAGGGGAAGGAGCAGTGACCCAATAGGAGACTGAACCAGACCTACCTGCTAGTGTTGGAGTATCTCCTGCAGAGGCAGGGTTGGCTGTGGTTCACTGTGGGGACAAGGACACTGGCAGCAGAAGTTCTGGGAAGTACTCCTTGGCGTGAGCCCTCCCAGAGTCCGCCATTAGCCCCACCAAAGAGCCCGGGTAGACTCCAGTGTTGGGTCACCTCAGGCCAAACAACCAAAAGGGAGGGAATCCAGCCCCACCCATCAGCAGACAAGCAGATTAAACTTTTACTGAGCTCTGCCCACCAGAGCAACAGCCAGCTCTACCCACCACCAGTCCCTTCCATCAGGAAACTTGCACAAGCCTCTTAGAGAGCCTCATCCACCAGAGGGCAGACAGCAGAAGCAAGAAGAACTACAATCCTGCAGCCTATGGAACAAAAACCACATTCACAGAAAGATAGACAAGATGAAAAGGCACAGGGCTATGTACCAGATGAAGGAAAGAGATAAAACCACAGAAAAACAACTAAATGAAGTGGAGATAGGCAAGCTTGCAGAAAAAGAATTCAGAATAATGATAGTGAAAATAATCCAGGACCTCGGAAAAAGAATGGAGGCAAAGATCAAGAAGATGCAAGAAACGTTTAACAAAGACCTAGAAGAATTAAAGAACAAACACATAGAAAAATTAAAGAACAAACAAACAGGGCTTCCCTGGTGGAGCAGTGGTTAAGAATCCACCTGCCAATACAGCGGACACGGGTTCGAGCCCTGGTCTGGGAAGATCCCACATGCCGTGGAGCAAGTAAGCCTGTGTGCCACAACTACTCGGCCTGTGCTCTAGAGCCTGCGAGCAACAACTATTTAGCCCAAGTGCTGCAACTACTAAAACCTGTGTGCCTAGAGCCCATGCTCAACAGCAAGAGAAGCCACCGGAATGAGAAGCCTGCACACCGCAGCGAAGAGTAGCCCCCGCTCCCTGCAACTAGAGAAAGCCCACGTGCAGCAACAAAGACCCAATACAGCCAAAAATAAATAAATAAATAAATAATTTTTAAAAAAAGAACAAAGAAACACAGATGAACAATACAATAACTGAAATGAAAAATGCACTAGAAGGAATCAATAGCAGAATAACTGAGGCAGAAGAATGGATAAGTGACCTGGAAGACAGAATGGTGGAATTCACTGCCACAGAACAGAATAAAGAAAAAAGAATGAAGACAGCCTAAGAGACCTCTGGGACAACATTAAACGCAACAATAGTTGCATTATAGGGGTCCCAGAAGGAGAAGAGAGAGAGAAAGGACCAGAGAAAATATTGGAAGAGATTATAGTTGAAAACTTCCCTAACATGGGAAAGGAAATAGCCACCCAAGTCCAGGAAGTGCAGAGAGTCCCAGGCAGGATAAACCCAAGGAGAAACACACCAAGACACATAGTAATCAAACTGACAAAAATTAAAGACAAAGAAAAATTATTGAAAGCAACAAGGGAAAAATGACAAATAACATACAAGGGAACTCCCATAAGGTTAACAGCTGATTTCTCAGCAGAAACTCTACAAGCCACAAGGGAGTGGCATGATATATTTAAAGTGATGAAAGGGAAGAACCTACAACCAAGATTACTCTACCCGGCAAGGATCTCATTCAGACTCTACAGAGAAATCAAAAGCTTTACAGACAAGCAAAACTAAGAGAATTCAGCACAACCAAACCAGCTCTACAACAAATGCTAAAGGAACTTCTCTAAGTGGGAAACACAAGAGAAGAAAAGGACCTACAATAACAAACCAATAACAATTAAGAAAATGGTAATAGGAACATACATATTGATAATTACCTTAAACGTGAATGGATTAAATGCTCCAACCAAAAGACACAAGCTTGCTGAATGGATACAAAACAAGACGCATATATATGTTGTCTACAAGAGACCCACTTCAGACCTAGGGACACATACAGACTGAAAGTGAGGGGATGGAAAAAGATATTCCATGCAAATGGAAATCAAAAGAAAGCTGGAGTAGCAATACTCATATCAGATAAAAGAGACTTTAAAATAAAGAATGTTACAAGAGACAAGAAAGGACACTACATAATGATCAAGGGATCAATCCAAGAAGAAGATATAACAATTATAAATATATATGCACCCAACACAGGAGCACCTCAATACATAAGGCAACTGCTAACAGCTATAAAAGAGGAAATCGATAGTAACACAATAATAGTAGGGGACTTTAACACCTCACTTACACCAATGGACAGATCATCCAAACAGAAAATTAATAAGGAAACACAAGCATTAAATGACACAATAGACCACATAGATTTAATTGATATTTGGACATTCCATCCAAAAACAGCAGATTACACTTTCTTCTCAAGCACTCATGGATCATTTTCTAGGACAGTTCACATCTTGGGTCACAAATCAAGCCTCAGTAAATTTAAGAAAATTGAAATCATATCAAGCATCTTTTCTGACCACAATGCTATGAGATTAGAAATCAATTACAGGGGAAATAAACCGTAAAAACACAAACACATGGAGGATAAACAACACGTTACTAAATAACCAAGAGATCACTGAGGAAATCAAAGAGGAAATCAAAATATACCTAGAGACAAATTACAATGAAAACACGACAATCCAAAGCTATGGAATGCAGCAAAAGCAGTTCTAAGAAGGAAGTTTATAGCAATACAATCCTACCTCAAGAAACAAGAAAAATCTCAAGAAAAAATCTAACCTTACACCTAAAGGAACTAGAGAAAGAAGAAAAAACAAAACCCAAAGTTAGGAGAAGGAAAGAAATCATAAAGATCAGAACAGAAACAAATGAAATAGAAACAAAGAAAACAATAGCAAAGATCAATAAAACTAAAAGCTGGTTCTTTGAGAAGATAAACAAAAATGATAGACCATTAGCCAGACTCATCAAGAAAAAGAAGGAGAGGACTCAAATCAATAAAATCAGAAATGAAAAAGGAGAAGTTACAACAGACACCGCAGAAATACAAAGCATCCTAAGAGACTACTACAAGCAACTCTATGCCAATAAAATGGACAACCTGGAAGAAATGGATAAATTCTTAGAAAGGTATAACCTTCCAAGACTGAATCAGGAAGAAATAGAAAATATGAACAGACCAATCACAAGTAATGAAATTGAAACTGTGATTAAAAATCTTCCAACAAACAACAGTCCAGGACCAGATGGCTTCACAGGTGAATTCTATCAAACATTTAGAGAAGAGCTAACACCCATCCTTCTCAAACTCTTCCAAAAAATTGCAGAGGAAGGAACACTCCCAAACTCATTCTATGAGGTCACCACCACCCTAATACCAAAACCAGACAAAGATACTACAAAAAAAGAAAATTACAGACCAATATCACTCATGAATATAGATGCAAAAATCCTCAACAAAATACTAGCAAACAGAATCCAACAACACATTAAAAGGATCATACTCCATGATCAAGTGGGAATTATCCCAGGGATGCAAGGATTCTTCAGTATTTGCAAATCAATCAACGTGATACACCAGATTAGCAAACTGAAGAAAAAACCATATGATCATCTCAATAGCTGCAGAGAAATTTTTGACAAAATTCAACACCCATTTATGAGAAAAACTCTCCAGAAAATGGGCATAGAGGGAACTTACCTCAACATAATAAAGGCCATATACAACAAACCCACAGCAAACATCATTCTCGATGGTGAAAAACTGAAAGCATTTCCTCTAAGCTCAGGAACAAGACAAGGATGTCCACTCTCACCACTATTATTCAACATAGTCTTGGAAGTCCTAGCCATGACAGTCAGAGAAGAAAAATAAATAAAAGGAATCCAAACTGGAAAAGAAAAAGTAAAACTGTCACTGTTTGCAGATGACATGATATCATATATACAGAATCCTAAAGATGCCACCAGAAAACTACTAGAGCTAATCAATGAATTTGGTAAAGTTGCAGGATACAAAATTAATGCACAGAAATCTCTAGCATTCCTATACACTAATGATGAAAAATCTGAAAGAGAAATTAAGGAAACACTCCAATTTACCATTGCAACAAGAAGAATAAAATACCCAGGAATAAACCTACCTAGGGATACAAAAGACCTGCATGCAAGAAACTATAAGACACTGATGAAAGAAATTAAAGATGATACAAACAGATGGAGAGATATACCATGTCCTTGAATTAGAAGAATCAATATTGTGAAAATGAATATACTACCCAAAGCAATGTACAGATTCAATGCAATCCCTATCAAATTACCAATGGCATTTTTTACAGAACTAGAAGAAAAAAATCTTAAGATCTGTATGGAGAAACAAAAGAACCCGAATAGCAAAAGCAGTCTTGAGCGAAAAAAACGGAGCTGGAGGAATCAGACTCCCTGACTTCAGACTATACTACAAAGCTACAGTGATCAAGACAATATGGTACTGGCACAAAAACAGAAATATGGATCAATGGAACAGGATGGAAATCCCAGAGATAAACCCATGTATCTATGGTCAACTAATGTATGAAAAAGGAGGCAAGGATATACAATGGAGAAAAGACAGCCTCTTCAATAAGTGGTGCTTGGAAAACTGGACAGCTACATGTAAAAGAATGAAATTAGAACACTCTTTAACACCATACACAAAAATAAACTCAAAATGGATAGAGACCTAAATGTAAGACTGGACACTATAAAACTCTTAGAGGAAAACATAGGAAGAACACTCTTTGACATAAATCACAGCCAGATCTTTTGTGAGCCACCTCCTAGAGTAATGGAAATAAAAACAAAAATAAACAAATGGGACCTAATGAAACTTAAAAGCTTTTTCACAGCAAAGGAAACTACAAAGACAAAAAGACAACCCTAAGAATGGGAGAAAATATTTGCAAATGAATCAATGGACAAAGGATTAATCTCTAAAATATATAAACAGCTCATGCAGCTCAATATTAAAAAAAACAAACAACCCAATCAAAAAATGGGCAGAACACCTAAATAGACATTTCTCCAAAGAAGACATACAGATGGCCAAGAAGCACATGAAAAGCTGCTCAACATCACTAATCATTAGAGAAATGCCAATCAAAACTACGAGGTATCACCTCACACCAGTTAGAATGGGCATCATCAGAAAATCTACAAACAACAAATGCTGGCGTGGGTGTGGAGAAAAGGAAATCCTCTTGCACTGTTGGTCGGAATGTAAATTGATACAGCCACTATGGAGAACAGTATGGAGTTTCCTTAAAAAACTAAAAATAGAATTACCATATGACCCAGAAATCCCACTACTGGGCATATACCCTGAGAAAACCATAATTCAAGAAGACACATGCACCCCAATGTTCATTGCAGCGCTATTTACAATAGCCAGGTCATGGAAGCAACCTAAATGCCCATCAACAGGCGAATGGATAAAGAAGTTGTGGTACATATATACAATGGAATATTACTCAGCCATAAAAAGGAACGAAATTGTGTCATTTGTAGAGACGTGGATGGATCTAGAGACTGTCATACAGAGTGAAATAAGTCAGAAATAGGAAAACAAATATCGTGTATTAACACATATATGTGGAACCTAGAAAAATGGTACAGATGAACCGGTTTGCAGGGCAGAAATTGAGACACAGATGTAGAGAACAAACGTATGGACACCAGGGGGGGAAAGCAGCGGGGGTGGGAGTGGTGGTGTGATGAATTGGGAGGTTGGGATTGACATGTATACAGTGATGTGTATAAAATGGATGACTGATAAGAACCTGCTGTATAAAAAAATAAATTTAATTTAATATAAAAATTAAAAAAAAAAAAAAAAAGAATCAACTTCAAACTAGGGTCTGTTATGCTTTCTCAACCAAAGCGGGACAGAACCTGGCCGGGTATTCCGGTCCTGCTGTGCGTCTTGCTCCCACGTCGTGGCGCTGTTGAAGACAACCGAAGGGAGTACAAAAGACATGTCAGGTTAGTTGCAGCATTGACCGCAATGATGGCCCTGGTTTTTTGAGGAAAGATAACCCTCACCTAAAGTAACCCCATACTTTGGCCCTGAAGTTTTCAGTTCTTAGTACTTGCTCTTTCAGATGATATGCCCATTACCCCTTTCAAGGAGCAAGCCAGCCCTATTTGCACTGTGACTCTGGTGTTTGGCTCTTCAGACCCAAACTTCTATCCCTTCCCCAGCCCTAGTTTTCACCCTGGCTGTATGGCAGCTTTTCCCCTTGAACTCTCCGAATAAGAGTCTCATTCTCCCCATTTCTCAGAACATTTACTATCCCTTCAACAGTTCCCAGCTCATTTCTATTCCTGCCTATTCTGTGCTATCAGTTTCTCTTAATACATGATTATGGTTATATAATAATTATACCTCTGGCAAAACATCATCTCTAGCTGGCACCTACCACAACTGATTCAAGGAGGGGGCAGATTTTAACTCAAGAAAGAACTTTTAAAATCCAGAGCTCTATAATGTCTGTCTCAAGAGGTAGTGAGCAACTCCTCCAGAAATACTTAAAAGAGGCTGTTTGAGCATCCCTCCAGACCAATATCCCAACAGGCAGGCAAAACAGAGTCACCTGCCATCATGATGCTGTCTGTGGCCCAGAGAGGACAAGGCTGGCCTATAATAACTGTCAAATCCCCCAGCCCCCTAAATGTGTCTACTATCACAGTTTCACCCCTCTTTTGTCGAAACTAATAAGTCACGATTCAAGTAATGTTTTTCTATGGCTCCAAAACCATTTTGCTTAATGAGGTACTAAGTCTTCATAATTAGGCCCAGAAGGGAACGAGGACATGGGCCTTAAGAGCAATAATTATTTCAGTTATTTATGGTAATAAAAAATTGAAAATAGGAATTCTTCCTCACAATGCGACTATTTATTCTTTTACATATTGCCTAACAGGCAATTACCCTATTAAGGCTGCATTTTGTTGCTAAAGACAATTAATTGAAATGTAAATTAAATGTAAATCAGCTAATTAAATTGATATGTAATGAACTTGCCAGGCTGGCCTCTCTGATCAGATGCATTTCACTAATAAACAAGCATTGCAGCTGGCCCAATGAGCAGCTGGGGCCAAGGGTGCCTGTGCTGTTCCCCACCAGACACTCTGGTGAGGAAGGGAGGGTCTGCATTACCCAGATCTTCAGGAAGAAAGGGGAACAGTTCAGTCAGGCCCTCAGAAATATGTTTTCCTTCCGATACCACTCCGTGGCCTCTTTTTTTTTGTGGTTTCAGATGCAATGGTTTCAGGTGCAATAGCTAGAGAATTCAACTCAAGCTGAGTCAGGTAAATGGAACAGCCAGAAGTAGGGTGAGTTTGGAGTGGCTCCTTCAGGGATGCAGCTCCATTTCTCTCTCTTTCAGCTGTGCAGTCCCTGTGTTGGCTTCATCTTCAGTTTGGTATCTTCATAGACTACGTGCTTATCACATGCAGTGGAAGGGCAGGGTGTTGTTTATACAATGACTGAAGGAAAATATTGTCTTGTGCCTATTAAACCAGGGCAGCTTTGCAGCTGGCATGCACTGGTACAGCTGTTCCAGTTGTTAAAATAGTGAAACACTTCCCTACAGTTGGTAAATAGCTACTTCCCCCAACAGCTGCTTTCCCCTTAATGGTCTCTCCCTTTCCCTGGTGTCTGCAGCTTCTCCCCCAGAACCCTTCAGCAAGAAAAGGATTAGGGCCTTCAGAACCCTGCTCTGGAGCCACATCTGGCACCTATTCTGATTGGTTGATGCCCTTGCTCTGCTGCCCGTTAGATATTTGGAAAATTTTTCCATATTGGATCACTCCTAAACCAATCCCTGTGATTAGGGAAATTCCATTTACTGCCTAGCTACACCCCTGAATTCACACTGTGGCAACAGGAAGAATTTTCTTTGATGACTCTAGACTCTAGAGCAACCTTGAATGTGTACCAGAATCACGTGGAAGACTGATAAAAATGCAGACAACTGAGCCCCACCCCCAGAGTTTCTGATTCAGGAGTGGGTCCTGAGACTTTGCCTTTCTATCAAGTCCTCAGGTGATGCTGATGCTGTAGGACTGAAGACCACACTTTGGGAACCACGGCTCTGGGTCTTGCCATCCTCAGGAGAATTGAGAGCAAGGTCATTCAAATCATTTTCTGTGTCGGGTCGTTCAAATGAGGAACCCGGTTGACAAAAGCTGTTCTAGTCTAGGCGGTCAGAAAACTATGGGCACAGACCAAATCCACCCTATCCCATGTTTTTGTAAACAAAGTTGTTTTGGAACACATTCCAAAACATATTCATTTGTGTAGGGATTGTCTCTAGTTACCTCTGTGCTGTGGTGGCAGAGCTGAGACAGAGATCTTATGGCCTGCAAAGTTTAGAATGTTTACTAACTGCCTCTCTCAGAAAAAAGTTTGCCAACCCCTGTTTTGGACTAATCAAGGTCCACCTCTGCAGTTGAAAGTGAAGGGTACATCTCATCCGTTAGTCTGGCTGCTACACAGCTGAAGACAAGCAAAATGGATGGAAAGGGAACAAGCCATGTCCACCATACTCCTCATCGGCCAAGTGGGTATGACAACCCTCACTGTAAAGAAGGTTTATTTTGCAATCAAATGATCAAATTTACACAAGTATGAGCAGAAGCAAACAGAAAGGATTCTGTAGCATCAGGGATATGGGTATGAGGCATAGTATGACTTACTTTAGCACAGTTCCCTAGCTAGCTCAGAGACCCATTCACCAGCAGACTGGACTCTCGGCTCTGTCTGCAAATCTAGCACCCCACAGGTCTGGGGAACCTAAGAACTTCCCTCAGACTTCTTCTACATACCATGTTCTGGGGAGGGAGGCATAAATGGTTCTTATCAAGACAAGACATATCTGAAAACATTCTTTTATTTAACAAATATTTACTGAACACCTACCTGCTTTAAGGAAAAACTGTTGAAGGGACGAGGGATTCAGCAGTGAACAAAACGGATCACCCTGCAGTAAAGTTCACAGGCGGTTGAGCTTTGCCCAGGTCCACAGAGCTTCAGAGCAATCTTTTAGTGATTACCCTTTTTAAATCTCATGTTTAAAACATAAAATGTAAGACATCCTGGTAAAGAAATAGAACATTTCCGGCATCCCAGGATCAGCCTTCAATACCTCCTACCCCTGTGACCCTTCCTTCCAACATTATCCTCTCCTTAGAGGTAACCACTATCCTGACTTCTATGAAATTACTTTCTTGCTTTGTTTTATACTTCTACCACCTAAGTGCATATGCCTAAATGATTCAATTTCGTTTTCCCTGTTTTGTAACTTCATGTAAATATAATCGCACATTATATGCTTTTTTGTCTTATTATTTGCAGTCAGCAATGTATTAAGATTCATCCGTATTTTGTGAGTGGCAACATTATCGTTTTTGAATAGCATTTCATCATGTGGATCTGCCACACTGCGGACATCCATTCTGCAGGTGGGATGTTTGCAGTGTGAGGCTATTGCAAATGGTGCTGCTATGAGCATGCTTGTGCATGCCTCCTGGACACTTGGGCATGGGTTTCTCTAGGGTATATACCCAGGAGTGCAATTGCTGGGTCACAGTGTAGCAATATCCTCAACTGTATTAGGCAATGCAAATTGTTTTTCAGTCTTACCAATTGACATACTTACTTAACAGTGGAAGAGTGCTCCCATTGTTCCATATTCTTGCCAACACTAGATACCATCAGACTTTTAAATTCTTGCTAATCTGTGTGTTTAGAGTCACCTCATGTGGTTTTAATGAGCATCTCCCTGATTACAAAGGAAAGTCACCTTTTCGTATGAGTTTTGGCCATTTGGGTTTCCTTTCTATGAACTGCTATTTAAGTCTTTTGGCCATTTCTCTAATGGGCTGCGATGCTGGATGTCTTTCACTTGCCCCTCCAGATCCACTCACAACTTCTTCACTCTGCTCTATGTCCTTGGGGGCGACCCAGATGGATTGCAGCCATGGGTTCCCTGATCCTCCGACGTCAGCACTGGAGCACTGGAGAGCACTGGAGGGAGAGACAGAGGGAGGGAGGGAGGGAGGGAGGAAAGGGGGGAGGTGTGGGGGGTTGGGTATTTAGTTCCTCAATTCTCTCTCTGCTGAGTCACGAGGGGCTGACTCTATCCTTTGATCCAAGGTCACAGCTCCTGGCAGGCAGCTCTCTCCAACAGCTCTTTCTGTTTCTGAGTTCTACGAACTGTTACCTCTCCTTGTCCTTTTAGACTTAGAGGGTTAATCTTGTGATATCCCTACACAATACTCTCAGCTTTGTAGATTGTCTATTTATAAGGCTCTCCACAAATTTGCCAATATGACTTTGCCAGCTGTTTGCTGATACAGTTGATTATCATTTTGTAATGAATTTTCAGGAGTCCTTTATTGTGTTTGGGATATACTCCTTTGTTGGTTATATGTGTATAAGTATCTTCTCCCACTCAAATCACTTTCTTCACAGTGGCTTAAAAAAACTTCTTATTGTAAAATAAAATGCAGGTATAGAAAATCACATGAAACAAAGAACAGCTTGATGGATTGTTTTAAGGCAGACACCCTTGTAAATACCAGTTGATGTCAAGTAATAGAACTTCGCCAGCTAACTCAAAAGCCCTCCATGTACTCCATCCCAATTACAGCCTCCTCCTTCCCTCTCAAAGTAACCATTATCTTTCACTTTTATAGTTTTTCACTCCTTTGCATTTCTTCAGAGGTTTATCATTTAGGGCGAATCCCTAAATAATTCAGATTAGTTTTGCCTGTTTTGTGTGTTTCATTAGTCTCTTCAAACTAAAACTTCTCCCTCTGCCCCCACCTTTTGACTTGCAATTTATTTGTGAAAGAACCTAGGTTATTTGGCTTTTAGGTGACCTACGTCTGGATTTTTACCTGCTTCCTCATGGTACAAGTTAATATGTTCCTCTGTCCTCTGTATTTCATGAAAATTGGTAGTTGAATCTAGAGGCTTGATCAAATTCAGGTTAATTAAAAAAAAATATATATATATATATAAAACAGAAGGTACATAATGTCTAATTTTCTCTCTTTTTGGTGTTAGCACATTTCCTAGTTTGCACAGGAAAGGCAGGTTAAATTTTTCATTCTTTCCCTCTATTTACCAGTTTTTGAGATAATGAGTTTTCTGAGATAATGAGATTTCCTACCTTTCTACAAAATTGAACTAATTTTTTTATGAACTAATAATGTATTTAAACATACTTGGTGTTTTCCAGCCAGTATAGTTGTTATTATCCTAAGTGAAGCCCATTCATGAGGGCTCCAGCCTCATGACCTCAGCACCTCCCAAGGCCCCACCTCCTAATATTATTCTGCTGGGCATTAGGTTTCAACACATGATTTTGGGGAGATACAAACATTCAATCTGTAGCAGATGATATGATTTATGATTTTTTAAAAAGAGGACTTTGGGGAAGGTGGACTGCAGGGGAATGAAGGTGAAAGCAGGATCCTTAGGGGAAGGTGTTGCATTCACACAGGTTGGAGATGGTGGTGGCTTGCTCTGAAGTGGCTGTAGAGGAGACGGAGAGAGGTGGATGGATTTCGGGTGTATTTTGTAGGACTGTTAATGTACTGGATATGAAGGATCAAAAGGGAAGTATCAAGAATAACAACAAAATATTTGGCCTGGGCAACCAGATGGTATTGCCTTTTGCATGGATAAGAAAGACAGAGGAGGTGATTTGGGGAAGGGATAAAAAAATACCTGGAAATCAAAAATTCTGTGTAAGGCTGAGATAGCTGGTGATCCACTGACTATATGAATCTGAATTTCTGCGGATAGTCTTAGGCTATAGATGAGAATCTGGAATTGGCACAATTCATGGGTTTGAAAGCTGGGGAACATCTAGATGGGTGGAGGTGTTATCATGGTGTCAAAGTGCTTGGGCTTTGAAGCCAGACTGAAGTATGTTTGAATCCTCCCTTTACCACTTAGTAGCGTTGTGGCCCTGGGCATTACTTTCCGTTTCTCCGACTCCTCATCTACAAAATGGGGACTGTATACCTTCCTCTCAGGGTTGTTGGGAAGATTAAGAATGCATGTAGGGCTTCCCTGGTGGCACAGTTGTTAAGAATCCACCTGCCAATGCAGGGGACACAGGTTCGAGCCCTGGTCTGGGAAGACCCCACGTGCTGCAGAGCAACTAAGCCCAGGGCACAACAACTGCTGAGCCTGCGCTCTAGAGCCCGCGAGCCACAACTACTGAGCCCGCTAGCCACAACTACAGAAGCCCACACTCCTAGAGCCCGTGCTCCACAACAAGGAGAAGCCACCACAATGAGAAGCCCGCACACCGCAATGAAGAGTAGCCCCCTCTCTCCACAACTAGGGAAAGCCTGCGTGTAGCAACGAAGACCCAACGCAGCCAAAAATAAAACAAATAAGATTAATAAAGTTATTTTAAAAGAAAGAATGCATGTAAATCTCCTGGCATTAGTAGTAGAAGATGGAGGCATTGGCACCATCACTCACCTGGTGAAAGCTACTTGAATTATAGCCATAGTGCCTAGAAGTAAGTAAACATGCTAGTTTTTCAAACCCAAATTTTTGAAATATTAACTCATGCTCCATACTACCAAAATAAAATCTAGATAAATGCTTACACAGGCCTGGACTAGGGTGGGGCAGGGTGTAGGAATCGGTGTAGATAGCTACCACTTAAGAATTTTTCTGTGCAGCTAATTCACACTTACCTTCCGGTGGTTGGTAAAGCTGTAAAATATTGACAGGAGAGAACACAGGGGAGAACAGTCTTATAGAATAAACATGGATTTTGAAGTCAGCCAGACCGGGGTTCCATCTCCAGTTTGCTTGACCTTACCCTTAAATGTGAACTTCAGTCGGCGGGGAAGGGCTGCAGAAATACTGACTTCCTATTGGTAACCTCCTTGGCATGACCAGCCTATATCGGCCCCTTCAGGAGCCACATATTTATTAAATATGTCAATTGGCATCTTTGTCATTTTTACTCTAATGCAGCTCGTCAGAATCTTAACATTGAGGAGCCCTTGAATTTGAAGCTTATGGAGCAATTAAACTTCCTGCTGGGAGAATCCAGACCTGGAGACTGCCAGTGCATAGAGATAAGCAATTGTGTATTCATCTCCCTCTTGCCAGAAAAATGGACTGCTCCAAAGTTCATCAAGGACTTATATTTATTTTAATGAGCTGTATGTACATTGCATTCTATGTAATTAATCTAGAAAACTACTCAGCTAATAAACTCAGGGAACCAGCCCATCTTCTATTAATTTCCTTTAGTTAGCTATATCATCAGGCGAGCCCTGAATGTCTGCCTGAAGTGATTCCCACCCACCTGATGGGAATGGTCAGTAATGCTGAACCAACCTTGGCCTTGCTGATAAGCAAGGTGCTGACACATCCATGCTGTCATCTCATGACAGTGCTTTGAGTCAGATGTGGCAGAGAGCATTATTCCCATCAGATCCTGGAGCTCAGAGAGATGAAGTGACTTGCCCAAGGTCACAGGGAGGTTTCGTGAATCTGTAAAGCCAGGTCATTAAAAGTATGGGCTCTGGACTTAGGTACATCTGTGTTCAAATCCCAGCTCTGATGGTTACTAGCTATGTGACAGACCTTAGTGGCCCCGGTCAGCACCCATCCTTACCCCCTTGCCCTCATCACTGCAGGGAATGCTGCCCAACTGCTGACTGCCAGCCCCTGCATCTATGTGGCCTCCAGAGACTGCCTTGCTCCCTCCCCCAGCAGCCTAGAAGTGACAGGGAATTCAGGCTCCTTGGGAGCAGCCTCAACCAAGACTGACTGGAGTTGGTGAAAAATACCCAGCTCTCTCACCCCTGGAGTGGGATAATCCTGAGACATGTGTACACTGGCTCCCCGAGCTTCCCCAGCAGGGTTAGGCTCTGGTTACCCACGGTGGCAACTTGCTCGCTAATGACCATTTCATTGGCTGCCCGCCCTCCTCATCTCATTTTCCATTTCTCTACTGTTTTTTCTTGAGATCCCTTCTTAAATAAATCCCTTGTACTTGGGTCCTTACCCCAGGGCCTGTTTTAGGGTAACCTGAACTGAGTAACCTTTAACAAATCATTTAACTCCTCTCAGATCCTCAGTTTCCTAATCTGTAAAAAAGGAATCTGTATAGTACTCACCTCATAGGTTTGTAGGGAAGTTTAAAGGACACATTGTATATGAAGGGTTTTGTACATGTGTGTTCACACCAGCAACATTTTAACATTAAAAAAATGGGAAATGACCTAAATGTCTAACAAGAGAGAATGCAAAAATAAATTAGGTTTTACCCATATGATAGAAGATCACATAATCAGTAAAAATTATTTTCAATGAATAGTCAATGACATGGAGAACTGTATATGAAAATTATATATTACACAATCCAACTGGGGAGCTCAATGGGGGGAAATGTCTACAACTGTTAATATAAAATTATCTAAATGTTGTTAAAATATATTTAAAATACATTGAGTTATCTATCTCTTGGTGGTGGTAAGTTATTTTCTTTAGGCTTTTTCCTATTTTTCAAATGTCAAAGTTTTCCAAACAAGCAGTATTATGTTCATAATCAGGATAAAGGAAATGTTACTTATAGAAACTGATCAAGATTTCAACTATAATAAAAAATAAAGATGCCTACAAAATATATAATATCCCAACACTTTGTTTTTATTTTCCTTTTCCCCGGTCAAATGCAGTAATTACTAAAAGGAAATTCAGCTTTCATGCAATATCAAAGTGGACGGTAAGTAAGGGCAAGGCTGTGCAAAGGCCTAAGGAGTGTCTAAATCTGAGGTCCTTTGAGTCCAAGCTTCAGGCTACTGCCCTTCCCTGCCACCCCCCGACCCAACACACACACGCAGTCTCTCCCTCTTTTGATCCTGCCCTGAGACTACTTTTCTTCACAATTTCATTTCAGCCACTCTTCTGGCTCCATTTGTGGTGTGGATTCCAAGCTGAAGTATCAGGTTGAGGCAACTTCGTCAACAGGCCCAGCATCAATGATGACCCATTTGGTGCAGCTCGCTTGACCCAGCTCTAGATTTATTTCTTCTGAGGACCCCTTGACCTACCTGCCCACGCCCCATGCTGATCACCCCGGTACATCAAACTCTATCTGCATCCCACCTCCCCCCGCCTCCATTTACCCCCTACATTGTAGGTAGAAATTACTCTTACAAAGGAGAAAGTCCCTCTGTCCATCCATATGCCCAGCTATCCACCCATCTATCCATCCATACATACATACCTATATACATACATCCTTTCACTCAGCACATAATCACTGGGTATGCAGTGCTGTGCAGACACTTGTTAGATTCTTGGGATACAGAGTTGACTCAGACACTGTCCCTACCAAACTTACCAGCCGTGGGATAGCAAAGTCAATGCACTCAGGCCTCTCTCGACCCTCTTGTGTCCATGTGTGGCAGATGCCTGTGCTGCCCGCTTCACATCTCCTCAGTTCACCTGATTTCAGCACAGCCGTGGTGGACAGTTCCATGCACTTGGAACTGGGCCAGGGCTGCCTCAGGGATCAGCCTTACAGAGGAGCAACTAGGCAGTGAAGGGGAATTTACACCCAAGGGGGCAACCCTCAGTTGTTTCCCTGTCTTCTAGGGAGACAGCTCTGGGGAGTGCTTTTATACCAGTTCCAAGAAAGTTCCTGGAGGGATTGAGGCCCTTTCCCCTCAGTGGTAATTAGCTCATGAATACACACTTTACTGGGTTTTCTCCCTGCTCTGTCTCACTTTTGCCTCTCCCTTACATCTACTTCCAGGTATCACCTGGTGAACAAGCTGCTTGCTCTCAGTTTCTTGTCCAGGTCTCTGCTTGTGAAAGAACCCAAACTAAGATACCATGGCAGGCATTATGAATGGAAGGAAGGAAGGAAGGAAGGAAGGAAGGAAGGAAGGAAGGAAGGAAGGAAGGAAGGGAGGGAGGAAGGAAGGGATAGAGGAAGGGAGGAAGGAAGGAAGGAAGGAAGGAAGGGAGGGAGGGAGGGAGGAAGGAAGGGATGGAGGAAGGGAGGAAAGAAGAAAGAAAGAAAGAGAGAGAGAAAGAAAGAAAGGGAAAGAAAGGAAGATTGATGGTATTATAGTGAGAGGAGAGAAGGACACTGTTGGAGGTGGACGAATGACCACCTGCTGTTGATGAAGGAAGACCCTGTCACCTCAGTATCCATTCACGATAAGGGACTGTATCTTCTCTTGTGTGTGCCAGCCTGTTGGCTGGACTGATTATCTTAGAAATACTGAGCCTAAGAGTCATGTGAATGTGACTAATAATAATAGTTACCATCGAAGGACACTTCCATTTACCAGGGACTTTATTTACATCATGTCATTTATTCTTCACAAACCTCCTGTGACCCAGGCACTAATTAATCCCATTTTATAAGTGAGGAACCTGCAGTTCATAGAGGTGGCTCAAGGTCACACAATGGCAGAGCAGATCTCAGCTGGGTCTGTCAGATACCAGAGTCCATAGTCCTGTGCCCCCCTTTCTATATGAGTCTATTACAGCATCCAGTCAGGGTCCCAATTCTCCAGCTGCTTGGCAAGCAATTTATAACGCACGCTCTTGAAATGCAGGTGTGCCTTCTCACAGGGTCTAGGGCAGCCTTAGTAGGGCTGTGCAGTGAAGTGCAGTAAATAAAGCACAAGTCCATTTGTTACTCACCGTTAACCAACACTTAAGATAAAACTTTGCTTTATTTATTCTCTCTGGCAGCTCAAACACTCTCCATGATATCTATTACATGGTGATGTTAATTAAGTCCACAGCACTGCACCTTCTGTATGCAAGGTTCGCCGTGTCACCCGCTGGTCTCATCTCTCCAGAGGCCTCTGGTTCAGCATCAGGTCTGAGGACAGAAAAAATCTTTGGGAGGCCCGCCTCACCACCAGTGTTGCTGAGCTGAGTATGAAAGTTTACTACCTACACATCCTGCCCAAGCATTGGTCTAGAAACCTGACCTGGTTTTCAAGGTCGATATGAGATCATCTTTCAGGGTGGGCAACTGGATTGAAGGGGTCCTAGAACTCCCAAAATGGCAGAATTGTAGGAGCCTTTAGGGATTGCCTAATTCAACAGGCTCATTTTATAGATGTGCGAGCTGAGGTTGGGAGAGGGAGACTTTTCTAAAGTTGCATAAATGCTAGTAGACTGGGGTTTGATTCCAGATATTTTTGCTTCCGGTTCAAGCTCTTTCTAATGCATCATTTCGAGATCCCCTTGCCCTCACTCCCCTGCCCTCGTGTGGCTGTAGAATGGATGCATGTGGAGAAGGTTAGTTCCTTCTCCCCACTAAGTCCATTTCCCCTGAAGTTCCTTAAAGCAATCCCATGGATTAGGCAGAACACTCGTTTTTAATTCCATTCTGCAGGGGAGATTGAGATTCCGAGGGAAGAAGACAGCAGCTGAATCAGACTTAAATCCAAGCCTCTGAGTTAGCGCTCTTTCTAATAATCATGTGGTCTCCTTAAGGATGAATGAACAAGTGAACAAAAGAAGGAATGAATGGATGCTAGATGTGCTAAAGAATGAATTTAGCTATGCACAATGAATAAGGCTTAACATTTGAAAGTCCCCATCCTGTGTATTTGCATTTCAGCGAAGTCAAAGTCTCAGGGCCCCTGGAGCTGCTCCGTGGAGCAATGAAGTGTATATTCACAGTGGCGCACCCTCCACCAGGACTCAGTTACGTTAGAGCAGGCCCTCAGCGAGTGCATCTAAAATTGAACAGAAGAGAACGTTCTGGAATCGTGGCTCTGAACCATTCAGTTCTCCAGGAGCAGCTTGG
Source organism: Balaenoptera physalus (assembly GCF_965194825.1). Taxonomy (NCBI): domain Eukaryota; kingdom Metazoa; phylum Chordata; class Mammalia; order Artiodactyla; family Balaenopteridae; genus Balaenoptera; species Balaenoptera physalus. The sequence goes on along the minus strand of NC_138882.1, from coordinate 156,169,368 downwards.
AGAGGTATTGGGGTATTAAGGAGAGCAGCTTCTCCCTTCCCAACACCACGCCACAGCTGTGTTTTCAACCTTCAGTCGAGGCTGGACTGAAGAATGAGAAAGAGAAAAACAGGCAGAAGCACGAAGAAGGCTGACATAGAGGAAAGATCCAGCAACACGAGGCCACCCACTGACGGGGTTAGGAAAGGGGCTCTTGGTGAGCTTCTTACCCTGAGGGACTGGTCTGGCTGGAACCCGCATCAGCCTTCCCTGGGACTGGGAAGGAGGAGAGTTGGCCCTGACATCCTCTGGGTACAGTCTCTGGGAGGCTGGGCAGAGGGGATGACCCAATAATATGGATGAAATGTCAAGAGATTAGATAGAATTTCAAACAGAAACTTATTCCAGGACCTCAAACTAGGAGGCAATATAAAAATGTGCTTAGAATTGACAATGATCTATAATCTAATAGTTATGCAAACATACATTCACAACTACACAAACCCATGTGTCACAAACTCAGATATAAGGAGGTTACTCATAAAAGCCTCACACACAATGCAAACATACCAGTACACACATACACACACACACACACACACACACACACTCATGCACTAACATCCATCACAGTCACTTTATCTTTTCCACCTCACTCAGCCCCTCCCCATCCCTCTCCTTTCTTTTTTCTCTCCCATGAATGCTCTTAGCCTTAAAGTTTGACAGCTTTCTATATGGGCCTGTAAGCTAGGTTTGCTCCACTTTTCCTAGAAATCTAAGGAGTTGTCCTTATTTATGAACTTCTGGAGGGAAGGGGGTGTGGGAAGATGGAAGGAGGAGCATCAGCCTCGCAGAAATGTTCTGCTCAGAGCAGGCATCTCATCTTCATGCCCATCATCATCATTATCATCAGCAGCTGCAGCAGCAGCAATACCTGCCAATTCTCAGTGGCTGGTTACTCTCTGCAGGGGCTTGTTCTGGGCCCCGGGACCTGAGCAATGAGTAAGACTGGTTTTGCCATCTCTAATCATCTCACCCCAAGAACAAGGCAAAGTAGAGTGGGGAAGATAGAGGTGATAAACAGGAGAAGTGAAATACCAAAGCCATTGCTAAGGGCCAGTGAAAGGTTTAGACAATAGTTCTCTAGAAGCTCAGAGGATGAGTTAGCCCTGAGGGCTGGGAGGTCAGGGAAGACTTCCTGGAGGAGGGGTCTTGAAGGACAGGTAGAAATCAGGGCAGCAGACAGAAACGAGAAGTGGCTGGCAAACACAGGTGTTTAATACATTTTGCTGGATGAATTAACGACAGAACAATCCAGGTCAAAGGTAAGGCATGGACCAGGTAGGGGACCTTTATGAGGTCTCAGAAAGAGGGGAGAAAATACTGTGAAAGACTTGTCAAAATCCTGTACTTTCCCACTTATCCTCTCTTTGGATCCTCACAATACTCTTGAGAGTAGGTTGGTTGAAGATTATGTCACCATTTTAAAGAGTAAGAACCGGAAAGCAGCCGAAGCACTGGGGTAACTCCAGACAGGGCAAGAGGGTTTTTTTTTTTAATGTCATACAGCCAGGCAGTATCAGAGCTGGGAGCAGAACTCTGTATCCCAGTGGCTATATTTTTAAATCCTTCTCCCTTTACAATTTGAATCCTGGGGGCAGGAAGTGGTTTGGAGTGGAGGAAGAGGAAGTCTGTAGGATATTTAGTGGGGAAACTCCCTGTAGCATCTGCTTTTTAATGCAGGAGGTGGGTTAACAGAGGTTTCCTCTGCATTACCCTATCCTGACCTCCTGGCAAAACCTCCCTCTTGTCGTTAGAACTCTAAGGGTAGTGCCAGCTCTGCCTGTAAGACAATCATTTCTCAGCAGTTGTTTCAAAGGCAGAGACTCAGGCACGGAGGACGTGCAGGGAGAGACATCTAGCTGCAGAGGAGAACGCCTAGAGCCAGGCTCAGGGGAATAAGGCAAAATGAGGTCGTACACAGGAAGGAAGATGAACCAGTGAGCTCCCTGAGGCAGAGGCTTTTTATAACCATCATTACATATGTATCATTTTGTCAGTCTTAGGACTGTACACATAAAGGCGGAGGGGAAAATGGAAAGAATGTAAGTCCTGGGGGTCTGGTGACAACTAGGCTCCTCTACTTAGGAGTCGTGTGACTTTGGACAGTTTCCTTAACCTCTCTGAGCTTCTGTTTCCTTCTCAGGGAGCAACACCTGCTTCATAGGGTTGCTGTGAGGATTACATGTAAAACAAAGCAACCCGGAGTGCAGGGCCTGGAGCTGAGCAGGCACTCAGCTAGGGCAGAGCAGCAGCAGCAGCAGTAGTAACAGCAGCACCAACAGTAATAGCGGTAGCAGTAGTAGTAGCAGTAATAGTAGTAGTAGCAGTGGTAGTAGCAGATTAATAATAATAATAGTAGCAGTAGCAGCATCAGCACCAATAGTGATAGTGGAAGCAGTATTAGTAGCAGCAGAAATAGCAGTAGTAGAATAGCAGTAGTAGTCATAGCGGCACCAATAGTAGTAGTGGTAGCAGCAGTAGTAGTAGCAGTAATAGTAGTAGTAGAATAGCGGTAGTAGTCATAGCGGCACCAATAGTAGTAGTGGTAGCAGCAGTAGTAGTAGCAGTAATAGTAGTAGTAGAATAGCAGTAGTAGTCAGAGCGGCACCAATAGTAGTAGTGGTAGCAGCAGTAGTAGTAGCAGTAATAGTAGTAGTAGAATAGCAGTAGTAGTCATAGTGGCACCAATAGTAGTAGTGGTAGCAGCAGTAGTAGTAGCAGTAATAGTAGTAGTAGAATAGCAGTAGTAGTCAGAGCGGCACCAATAGTAGTAGTGGTAGCAGCAGTAGTAGTAGCAGTAATAGTAGTAGTAGAATAGCAGTAGTAGTCAGAGCGGCACCAATAGTAGTAGTGGTAGCAGCAGTAGTAGTAGCAGTAATAGTAGTAGTAGAATAGCAGTAGTAGTCATAGTGGCACCAATAGTAGTAGTGGTAGCAGCAGTAGTAGTAGCAGTAATAGTAGTAGTAGAATAGCAGTAGTAGTCAGAGCGGCACCAATAGTAGTAGTGGTAGCAGCAGTAGTAGTAGTAGTGGTGCTGACAGTGCTGGTGGTGGTGGTAGTAGTAGTAGCAGCACCAGCAGTAGTAGCAGTAGCCACAGAAGCAGCAACGATAGTTGTTTTTATGGTTATAAGAAAAATGATCTAATTGCCTTGGGCTCTAAAAGTGAATTTGGCCTTCCAGAAAAGACTGGAGATGAAGTTTTGGGTTGGCCAAAAAGTTCGTTTGGGTTTTCCTTATACTGTCATTATTCTACTTCATAAAAATAGTCTGAGCAAAATTCACTGAGCTTAATCCTTTGGAGCTATGATAAATCAAAAAAACTTTTTGGCCAACCCAATGAATCTATCTCCTCCATCTGTCCTTTGAGAGTGGAGCCTTGAAGACCACCCAGGACTTCCGACCGCAAGTCCAAAGCCCTCTACCATGCATGCTGCCTTGCATGTGGAGTTGGAATTTAGTTCTGGAGGTAAGGGGAGCTATGGATGAAGTCTGAGCAGTCTCAGAGAGGTCAGTGCTTTGGGAAGATAGATCTGTAATGAGGATCCAGTTATTAAGATAAGCTCAGAATGGAATTTTGGATTTAAGATTTGTCCATTCTTTTGTTCTGCTACATTAACTGAGTGCCTCTGATATGTCTGGAGCTGTGTTGGGTGCCATGAGAGGTATGGAGATGAATAAAACTTAGTTTCTGCTCTCAGAAATTAAATGATAATGAAGGAGGTGACTATCATCTCAGTGAAGTAACTGATAAATAGATAAATCATCAAAGTGCTAGGGGACACAGGAACAGGAAGCAATTCGTTACAACTCTGCGACTGGGGAGGATGATGTGGAGTTGGAATGTCTGAGCTAAGTCTTGAAGGATGAGAAGGATTTTCTTTAGTTAAGAAGAGTGGAGATGGTAGATGGATATGAGAAACGCTGAGCAAGCAGAACCAGCAGGAGGTGGCAGGCGATCGGCAGGGAGGTGAGAAAGACACAAAAGTGGCATGATATCCAAGCTCTTGGCTCGGACGACTGATCTGAAAGAGGTGCCATAAACATGGGGTCACATTTTATAGAGATCGTGGACGCTCCTTTGGAGAGAGGGAGAATAGATTAGAGGAGAGCATCGGGAGGCGGGGAGGTCAAGGAGGGGCTGTCCCAGCAACCCAGGCAGGACACGATGGTGGGAGTGAAGAGGAGGAAGAGCATGGAAAAGCCAGAGGAAGGAGAATGCGTAACAATCCTGCCAGTAAGTATTATGTCCCCATTTTAAAGATGAGGAAAGTAAACTCTGCTTTAAATGATTCACAAGACAACAATAACAAGCGGTGGAGTTGACATGAAAACTCAGGACTATCTGACTCCAAAGTCATGCCATTATACGGCTCGAAGGCAGACGCATCACAGAGGCAGAAGCAATGAGCCTTGGTGACTGGCTGGCTGTGTGGAGAGAGGAAGGGACGGGAGTTAAGACAAGGGCAAGGTTTCCAGCCTGGGCAACGAGGCGGGAAAAGAAGACACTAACCAAGACAGCTGGTGACAGAGAGAGAAGCAGGTTTGGATTTAAGGCTGACATGGGGGCAGCCGAAAAGAAACCTGAGGTCTTTGGGGAACAAGTGAATTTTAAGCATTAAGGAGTTAAAACAGGTGTCATAGGAGTGACTTCCTGAATTGGTCAGCTTAGTGGTGAGGTTTGGGGTTGACCACAGAGGCAGTGGGACGTGGCAGAGTCAAGCGTGTACCCAGGTCCTGTTCTAGTTATTTACGAGCTGTGGACTATGGGCGAGGGACTTCATTACACCGATACCCGTTTCTTCTTTCTGCAAAATGGGGAAAATAAGCCGTGCCCAGCATGCACGCTGAGTTTGATGCGAGCACATAGAGTTAATACAGGTGAGAGTGCTGCAGGGAAGTCCTGAGTTTCAGCTAGCAGAGTGTATTGGTATGATAGCTTCACAGAGATGACCCTGGAGACATTGTAGGGTCAAAAGTAGCAGAGAAAGAGCCTCTTATAAATCTTACTAAGATTTGTTTGTTGTTATTTGAATAAAACTGGTATCTTGCAGAACCTCTACGCCCCTCTCTTTTTAGTCTTGTCAGTTCTGCCTCAATTCAGTCTAGGAGAACGTTGTGTTCAGTGCTGTCTTCCCACCTGTCTGAGCCCCCAACTTACAAATACACTGGTCCCTCTGTGTGACTGTCATTTTGCTAGATACTTCTCTCATTCCTGTCCTCAGGGGGGCAGTTTATACTTCTGTCTGCACTTCATTTGGGAGTAAGAAAAGCTTTGGCTTCAAGGAAAGGGGTTTCCAATCCTGGCAAGTTAAAGGTGGAGGTCGGAGAGAGAGTTCTACTCTATGCCAGGTATTTTAGAGATGTTATTATATTTTGAAAACAGCTTTATTGAGGTATAATAGATATACAAAAAACTGTATATATTTAGTGTTTACAATTTGACAGGTTTGGACACAGGCAGATTAGGTATCTGCCTATGCTGCCATCATCATAGTCAAGGTAACAGACATATCCATCACCTCCAAACATTTCCTTGTTTTTTTTCTGTCTTTTGTTTGTTTTGTTGTTGTTGTTGTTATAAGAACACTTAACATGAGATCTACCCTCTTAACAAATGTTTCAGTGCACAATACATTACTAACTAGAGGCACTGTGTTGTACATAGATGTCATTATAGTTAATTTTCACAATAACTGTGGGAGGTAGGTATTATCATTCCCATTTTACAGATGTAGATCCTGAAGCTTAAAGAGGTTAAATTCTTTGCCCAAAGCCATACAGCTAGTTAACAGAAGAACTAGGATTCACATTTCAGTTTACCTGACTCTTTCAGCCCAGGCTGTCCCTATTATGTTATAATGTCTCCCCTATTCTGTCTGCCCTGGTACCCCAGTGACTGAGCTGAGCCACAAGGGAAAGGACCTCTAATCTTGGTGCCCTTAAAGTGCTCAGGAGGCAGGACTCAAAGAAAATATCTGAACAAAAATTGAGGGACACAGTAGGCTCATCTCACACACTGAGGAGGGAATGATACAACACTTGAACTAGATTAGCTTCCTGGGGTCAGTAACCCAGAAGGTGCCAGGATGGGGCCGGTAACAACTACCTTGCTGAGCTTCCAGGAATCCTGGAAGATCTAGAAGCTTTTGCATGTCAAGTGATAAATGAAACCCTACCCTGTTGGCGTGCCCAGCAGGGACTCAGACAGGTGTGTGGGAATGAGAGATGGGAAGAAGGCAGGGTTTCATCAGCAGGTGCTAACAAGTTCCTGAAATCTTGACACATACACCCAGCCTGGAAACTTACTTTCTGCTTTTTTCTTTTTTTTTTTAAATGGCATCAGTACAGTTTAATAGAATATTGATTTATTGCAAGGTACGACGTACAGTGACATGCCATTCTTTTGTCTGTGTGAGCTTCATTAGTGGGGAGAGCAACGGTTGAATGTTGCTCTTGTACCTTTATTTCTTCAAAATTCAATCTCTGATTCAGTTTTTTCATACACCTAGCTGCCAGACTGGGTCAGAGCAGGGTTACATCAGTGAGCAACTGTTAGAAGCAACCATTACACGTGAAGAGAGGGTCCAAGAGAAAGGAGGTGAAAACCTAGAAATTCCTCTAGGATTTGGATCAAGTAAGTATAACTAGCCAAACTTTACAATACATTATGAAAGGATTTGGCCTGATTTTTTCCTGTTTTGGCCTGATTTTACCTGGAAGCTAAGGGAGAAGGTCCCGTGTAGGGTAGTGGGAAGGGAGCTGGGTTTGAATCCAGGTTCTCACTAGCCATATGAATGCAAACAAAGTATTTTAACCTTTAGGGGTCTTCATTTTCTCACCTGAGAAATGAGAAAATGATACTTATCACAAGAAGCCGTCGGGAGTATCAAATGAGGCAATGGATGCAAAGGCATCTGGCACAATGCCAGGCACACAGTAAATCTTCAAAAATATTTATGAATTGAATTGATGCTCCACAAATGTTAATCACTCCAGATTTCCATGCTTGGCACTGCACTCACTACTTAGGAAAATGAGTTGGGGTCTTCTTAGGCAAGTTTCAGGTGTGTCATTGAATTACAGTGAAAGGACAGAAGCTCATCCTGTGCCCCTCCCCCACTCAGAGGCAACTGGGAGAGTAGCTGACGGCCTCCTGCTGCTGCAGCAGAAACAGCAGCAGCAAAGCAAACATCATCAGAGGCAGGTGACCCAGCCTCTACTGTGGGCTTCAGCACAAAGAATCTGGGTGGCCTCCGGCTAGTGGCTTCTCTGCCACAGCTGTCTCTGAGCCTGCGGACTAATGCAGAGCAAAACTGGCACTGTTTATGGAGATTTGTGTGAGAGCCAGGTAGAGGCTCAGCGTGTCCCTTCACTCTCCTCCCCTCCTTTTTGCATAGTTGTCTCACTCTCCTTAGTACACTGGTTTGGTAGCCGGTTCTACCCACTGTGGCTCTATCCTGAGAAGCAAGTGAGCAGACAAGATGAGAGGCTAGAGCGCCCCCTGCTGGGGCTGGGTGGGCTGGTAGCTTCTAGCCAGTTCACCTGCCGGCTTGGTGCTGTCCTCCATCTCAGTGCTGAAACTCTTCCCCTCTATACCTGAGACCGTTAGGTATATATAACCTGGCCTAAGAAAGCTAGGGAGCTGCTGATCAGGCTGAGGCCACAGGGAAGTCCACTGGCAACCCCTGGCCCCTTACCCTTAGCCTCCCTGCTTTGCCAGTGTGGAGAAGCAGACAGCCCTTTTGCAAACACATCCTACAGTCTGCCTTATAGCCATGTATTTTTCCCTCATAAGGATTGCTGAATGTTAGCAGGGTCCATATTCTGTAATTCAGAGACATCTAATGTCACTTGTTTAGTGTTAAATGTTACCTTTTGTGCTGTACACTCCACTGTCTGACATCAGGAATGTAACTCCCATCTCATGTCGTTTCTCTCCAGAGTTAGAGAATAGGAGGTGATGCCACTGAGCCTCCAGCATCCCCTGAGAGTTCCTCCAGATGCTCAGTCAGATTCTGCTTGCATACCTCTACTGCTGGGGAACTCAGTGTCTCTCAACAGAGCCCATCTAATGGTTGACAATTCTATTCACTAGAAGGTTTTCCTCATGTTTGAGCTGAAATTTGTCTTACTGAGACTACTTCCCTGGATTTGGTTCTTACTTTTGGCAACATAGAACAAGTTTGCTTTTTTGGACAAAAAGAATGTCCAAGATGTTTTCTTCAACTTTTTAAGAGATTGCGATCTTGATTTCCTACCCCTGCTCCCTCTTATTTTTCATCTCAGGGATAAACAGCTCCAGTCTTCTCATCCATTTCCAATGGGAAATGATTTGCAGACACCTCACCATCCTGGTCACATTCCAGATAACAGCTATCATTTATTGAACACCTTTGCTGACACTCCCCATACCTAAGTTCATCAAACCCACATAACTACTGTAATGAGGTAGACATAACTATCACCATCTTATAGGAAACTAAGATTCAGAGAGGGTAAATAACTTACCCAAGATCACACAGATATTAAGAGACAGAACCAAGGTTTAAATGCAGAATTAGAACCTAGAGTTGCCTGGCTCCAAATTTTTGCTCTGAAACCACTAGCATGCCTGAGCTTATAAAGCCTGTGATCTAATTAATCAACACAGTTTTTAAAAAGTGGGTCTGTAACTGAGGATATTCTATTGATAAAAAGTTGATGAAAGTAAACGATTTTTTACGTCAATGAAGATTTGCTAAAATGGATATCAGTTTACTCCCCGTAAAATGTAAATTGGAAATGTACTATGCCATCATTTAATATGCAGTATAAATCTATAAAATGATCCACCTTAGCACCAAAAAAAAGGGGGGCCTAAATATGGTCACGTTATGGAAGCAGTCTGACCAGGGAAAAGTAGATCTGGACTATCATCTCTGATTTTATGCGATCTGTCTCTATTTATGCCTTCTCAAGAGATGCTCTCGTTTCTGAAAGCTCTGCCACAGTGTTGGCTCGTGTTGAGACGGTTGCATTCAAATAAACTCCCCAGGACTCTGCTGCAGGAACTGCTGGAAAGTCAAGCCTTGACTGTTCTTCCTTATCTTGATGACAGAGTCCCTGACAGCAAAGTGAGGGTTACACCAAATTGGGTCAACTGGCTGGTTCTTGAGGGAGTGAGAGACCCAGAAGGAAAGGTGCCAAGAACGCCCAGAGGAACAGAGGAGCTGCATAAAGCACTTTATTTGTGTTCTTCTGGGCAACAAGAACCCAGGGGAGAAGCTGTATATACAACACAACATTTGTAGCCGACTAACATATGGTTCTTTGTTTTCATTTCTGAAAAGCAATAAGCAAAGGGAGAATAAGCTTTGCTCTCATTTTTTGCAACAAAGTTTGAAAATCTCCAACCCAAAACAAAAGAATGCTAAACTGAAGCTTTGTGCTAAAGGCCCTATCTCCCTTGAGCCTCCCTTCCTCTCCCTGTCTCCTAATCCTCATTTCCTGGAGGTCATTTTAATTAGCAGGCTGTCAGGGTGACTCAGCCTGCTGCTTCACAGACAGGAAGGGAGCCGACTCCCCTGGACCCATTCATCATGCAAAGGCACTTTACTCTGTAGAAAAATGCACAATATTGAGCTTGTTCCACCTTGGGAATTGCCCCTGCTGTTGTTTTATTTTATCATCCCTACCTGCCTCAGAGTGCATCTTTTTGTCTTTTGCATCTCCTGTCCCTGGCGGTCTGCCTCCTCCCCCCCTGCTGCAGATTTTCCATGTCCTTGTCTTCAGTGGTCAGGTTTGATCTCAGACACCAAGATCTAGAGATCTTAACCATGACAGACCTTTTGGAATGTGTGGCTAATACTTTTTGTTTTAGGAGCTAAAGTTTCAATGAAACGACCCAGGTCATTGGGACATAGCTCTGAGAGCAGTTTTCTGAAGTTGCATGCTGGGGTTTAGGGGAGTCAGGGAGCATGCAGCTCATAAATTAACCATATGTCTAAGACCATCGTGATCTCAAAAATTCTGTCCCATTGTTCCCAACAGTGCATTTGTCCTCTCGGCGTATGTGTTGTTGCTATAGTTCTGGGTCAGCAAATGTGGACACTGCATTTCTAAAAGCGAAAACAACTGTAGCCTAGTCTAAAAGGTAAACATCTGTAGTAACTGCACAACTTAGAACAGTAAAGGGGCTGGAAAGCACTGACCTGAGAAGGGATGTGTGGGTTTTCTCTTCCTGTGAGGGTCTCTATGTTGTGGAAAATAGCATCTGTACTCATCTGGTTTGAATCTATTTTGTTCCTAAGCCTGAAGCTGAAGGCTCACAATTGATTTTCCACTGGTGAAAGGGAAAATCGATGATGAAATTTCTCATGTTTTCCCTTCCCTTTCACTAGCTTATACATTATCTCACAGCCATTATCTTGGAAACTAGAGAAGGGTGATTAATTTCATGCCCCAGCAGAAAATGCATGCTCCTGCCACCACAAGACCTCCCCGGACTCCACGTCCTTAAAAAGAGTTTGAAGGGTCTTTGTGGTTCACTGAGCTCTTCTTGCCCCCTTTGCTGTTGGGGTGATTGCTGGCTGGGCCCCGCAGGAGTGGGTGCTTGTAGGGAGGGGGTTTTTCTTTCCTGCAAAAGGGGAGATAACAGAAAGAGAGAAGAAAGACAGCACATGTACACGCTGTATTGCAGTCATTTGTGTGCATGTCTATCTCCCCCCACCGACTGTGACCTCCTAGGAGCAGTGGCCTTGTCTTCCTCTTCTCTGCATCCCAGGAACCCAGCCCAGGGCCTGGTTCAAAGCAGGCAGCATGACTCAATGAATGACTGTTAGGTGAATGGATGGATAAGTTGTAACATTCTGGTTCTGGAGAAAACCTATCTGTCCTATAGTTACAAGTCTTCCACATTTCCAACTTGATTCTAACTCACTCTATCCATTTCACGATGGGATGGGCATGAACCCATAGACGAATTGCAGCTTGGCAGATCCAGGGACCTCATTCCCTTCATAACCATCATGGGCTCCAGAGTTCCCTTTATATTTCTCAGTATAGCCTAATTATGGCATTTCACGGTGGGTCTGTCTCCCCTACAATCTTGGGGGCTCTCTGAAGGCAGAGATGTGTCTAGTTCATCTCTGTATCCCAGCACCCAGCACCCAATGCAATACCTTTAACACTACTCTTCAGCAATTATTCACTGTCTGTTCTGCTCACACACTAGGCTATGAGCTTCTGATGGGCACGGACCCAGTTTATCCAGTTTGCATTTTTCCTCATACGGGGCCTTGTTTGTTTGTTATGTTGTTGAGTAATAAATTGATGTGCCATTCATTCAAGCATTGGATTAAGATTTATTTGCAGCGGAAAGATTAGCCAATCCAGAAAGAGCTGAACTGAATTCCCAGGTCAGCTATATATGAGAGGTACGACCTTGAGCAAGTTATTTAACTTCTCTGAGTTTCATTCACAAAACAAGGATAAAATATTCCAATCTTGGAGGGTGGTGTGAGGTTAAATGAGATAATATGAATAAACTCACCTAGTGTCTTCCTTTGCCTACTATAACTTACAAAGGCATGGTGCTAGGTGCTAGGTGCTAGGTATGGTCCACTGTACTCTGGAGATTACAAAGGTGAGTCAGACATTGATGCTGTCCTCAGGCTGCTTACAGTTTAGTAGAGGAGACAGTTACACAAAATAATTACACAAAATAATAAATAATAAAGAACGACAATGCATGGAAGAAAATGGTAATGCCACAAATATGGGAATCTCTTGGGCTGTTTGATTTAGGATTCAAGATGTGACTCCTTATAACCCATGATGCTCTGACCCTGGAGTGTCATTTTCCTTCATTGCTGATGAGTCATGAATAAGGTAAAGACAGAACAGGTGGCAGCACACAAAAGGGACACCTTGCCCTAATGTAGCTCCTCCACCAGGAAGCCTCACTGTCTAAAATTCCACACTCATGAAGGACCTTGCTAACATAGGAAGGCCATCTAGCATGGGTGAGATACATCTAGATCTTAGTACCCATCAACAGCCTGGAACATATGCTTGGAATGTTGTTTACAGGCGATGTGATCTTGAAGAAGTCCCTTTTTCCTCTAGCCTCTGTTTCTTCGTTTCTAAAATAGTAGAGCCCATGTCTTTCCTGCATCATAGGCTCTGGCAAATGGGGTTGGGGAAGAGTTTTGCCAATTACAAGGTGCCATTCATATGTCACTGAGAGTGTGGGTCTTCACACCCAAAGGAAGCATGGGAAATAAGATGGGTTTGTTTCTTTGGGGGTGAAGCCCAGGTATGATCACAGGTGGGGCAGCCCCAGGCAGATGGTGTGCATGGGGACAGGGTGTGCAGTGGCTGAGGAGGAGTGTGAACGTGCAGAATGACTCTGGGGCCATTACAGAGCCAAAGAGCACCTGCAGCTCAAGATGGGGGCACAGAGAGAGGCATTGGTAGGCAAGCATCTCACACCTGGGCCCCACAGAGCTGCTCCTTTTCCTATCTTGCCCTCCAGACTCACCTCCTTTGGGAAGCTGACTCCCCAGAAAATAAGCTTCTCTCTTCCAGAGGCTTCTGCAGCACTCTGTGCCTAATCTCTTAGTACACCATTTTCTAGGGAGTTCTTTGCCCAGCTATTTTTCTCACGGGACTGTGGGTTGGATGCATTTGATTTTTCTCTACAATTCCTGAGTGGTATGGAGTAGATGCTTGAAGGTTGTTTGATGAATTGAATGAATTTTTAGTCCCATCTTTATCATCTCTATTGCCCTAAACATCCTGGCCTGTCATTGCCTTAGAATGTGTCTTTTCAGGTTCAGCTCCCTGCCTTTTACACCCTTTCCCTCAACCTGGAATGCCCTCTCTCCTCTTTCTGTTTCATCCATTGGAAAGCTACATGTCCTTTGAAACCAAGTTCAAGCCCCACTTCGTCCATGAAGCCTTCTTGGGCTACTCCTGCTGGCTGCCGAATGTTTGCCAGATGGTGTGGGAGAGTAATTTCTGATTGGGTCTCACTTTTCACTATAACACGAAGGGGTTGAAGTAGATGATTCTTAGGGGCTTCTTCAGTTCTACCATTTTATAATTCATACATTTAAGGCTTATTTAGGACCTACTCCCAGGTAGGCTCTGCACCTGGCACTAAGGATACAGGAGTGATAAAATAATTCCTCAAGGAGCAGCCCATCTAGTGGAGGAGCCAGACATGCAAAGATGCTGTGACAATATGCTGTGGGACGTACCATGCACACGTGTGTGCAAAATGCAGTTCGGGGTCCAGCAGAGAGGAAGGAGCTCTACCTCAGGTGGAGAGCAAGGACAAAAACACAGAGGTATGATATCTGGACTGGGCTTTGAAAGATAAGTTGGCATTTGTCATCTACAGACAGTAAGGGAGAACGTTCCAGAAAGAAGGAAAATGATGAACATGGAGGTATGACTTGCTGACTGGTGTATAAAGTGGTAGAAAGCAGGTGGGGTGGAGAAGGTGCTCACAAGGGAAAAGTGTGTGCTAGGAGGCTGCATGTGAAGTTTTAAATGTAGGCCAGGGCTTTGAACAGCCAGAAGAGGAACTGAAATGGGGAGCCATGGAAGGTTTTTTGAAAGAGGGCACAATCCGATAGGTGACTGGGCACATTTATACATTGCTCAGTATTGTTTGTTATCTTTGCATGTGTACATGCTTTCTCCTCTGTGAATCTGAGCTCCTGATGGGCAAAGGTTATCTGTGTTCCCCCAGCATCCAGTGAAGGGCCTGCCACATGGTGGGCTCCAGTGTGACGTAGAGCTGATGACTCCCACCCCCATTCCCCGCACCCATATCCAAACCCCAGCGTGGAGGCAGCCCACTGGCACTGAGCCTGAGGCCACCTCACACTTAGAGGCCCACCCTCCGTGCGCATGCTCTGTCTCCCCACAGAGGCTCACCTGGCCTGCTCATTTCCCCTGTCTAATTTGTATGCACCTCGATTGGGCATTTTGTGTCACTGTGGTCGAGATAAGCGTGGGGTCTCAGCTCTGGTCATCAATGCCACGTCCCTGATCCTGCACGCTCAGGCCCACATCCTGGCCTCCCCAGGGACCTTCCTTGAAGGGTGGCACAGCACCCAGGGATGCTGACAGGCTCCTACCAGCACACGGGTGGAAACTGACACAGTATAATTATCCATAGAGATGAGAGAAAACAAAGACTAATTTTGAGTCAAAACATATAATTTTCCTTTAAAACCAGAACTGCTCTTTCATGTATGTTATTTGATGCTTGGGTAGAAAATAATACAAAAATGGGGAAGTATTCAAGTCCCAAATCAGAGCCTTGTATCCTCCTGAGATTCATTTTTTCAAGAACTGCTGACCAATTGAGAGCTAAGTGATATTCATAGTTTGATGAGGCAGAGATGTGGGGATGGAGAGAGTTTTTATTTTGTTTTTCTTAGGCGAAGGGTGGGCGCATTTACAAGTCCTCAAGGCTATGAACTTTGAGGAATGAGCTCTCCAGCTCTTCTCTAACGAGGGCTCCAAAGCTCAGGGAAATGAGGTCCCATGAGCAGGGCCCTGAACTCCCCTGCATGCTTTAGACCCAGTTTCAGGGTCCCACCTCCCCCATCTCAAAGAACTCTTTACTAACTGATGCTGAGGACACCAGGCTGGGGATGGTGGGCCCTGGCTCTAGGCATGGCTGTGACCAACCCTGTCTGCTCCCTGGGCCTCAACACCCCATCTGCATGATGACGATCGCTACTCTCCCTGGGTGTCGGCACCATTATACTGACAGTGCAACATTCAAGAAAAAAGTGGGAAAGGATCAGGATAATTTTATTCAGGCTGACAGAGGACATGAAAGAGACAATCCCCAAATTAACTTGTAAATGAGATTCTAACAATTCTTTTGAGCTTTATAGAGCTTTAAATTTTTAAGAACATAACCAATGACTTCTAAGGATGAATTGAGCACCATCCTCTAGAGGTGCGCTCTTCAACGTCGGGGTCACGCCTTAATCATTTACTCGTTCAAGCACCCCCTCTGCCCAGAGACTTGGCATAAAGTGTTGTTTTTCCTAAGTGAGTGAATGAAGGGATATATACATACACGCATGCTCAGTACAGCCTAGGCACTGTGGGAGCACAGAGAAGAAACAGAGATGCTCCTTCTGAAGACTAATCCACCAGGATGGGGGTGAACAACCTGAGACAAAGTATGAGTCAGAGTACATTGCGATGCAGACTCCTTGTGGAGCTGGGACTCAAGAGGTGGGACTCCTGGCCTGATGGGACGTGGGTCCTGAGAGATCATCCAGCCCAACCAGAGAAGACCAGGGACTTGCCCCAGGCTGTGATGAGCTGTCTGGAAATCTGGGACTGCACCCCAGAAGCCAGAGGAGATGGAAACATTTATTGAGCACCTACTGGCTGCCAGGCAGTACACCACGCTTGTATCTAATTTTTAAAACCATCCTTATTACCCCCACTTTAGGTAGGAGGAGAAAGGTTTCATGAGGCCAGGAAACTTGCCTAACATCCCACAGCTAGCATGAGCTTGAGACAGAATTTGAACCCATACTGAGGTGGAGCTCGGCTGGGCTTCAGTCCAGCTTTAGAATCATAAACGCCTAGGATCAAATTCTGCCTCTGCCAAAATATCCTTGACCTCAGGCGATTCTCGTCACATTTCTGAGCTTCCTTTTCCTCATTTGTAATATGAGGAGTAAATTGTCTAGGAGGACTGAATAAGACCATATACAAAAAGTACTTTGCTCAATAAATAGTAGTGATCAACACTGTGTTTTGTTAATAACAGGTAGGGAGGAAGGTGCATCAGGGCAAAAGCCCTGAGACAGCCAAGCATTTGGGCAAGGTCATGGGCAAGGTCAGTGGGAAGACTGGTCTGGCAGGAGCAGTAAGTTGGATATCGTCATGTCCTTCAAGGAAGCTGGACCACTAGGAGAGTAGGAGATGAGGTCAAGAGGTAGGACGGGGCCAGCACATTCCAGATGCCGCCGGGTGTCACTGCCCAAATGCTCACTGGGCTCACCGCCAGCAGTCATGGGAACACCCAGCACTCTGGGCTCTGGTCCAGCCCTCAGGAAGGACACTCATCTCCTAACCTTCTTTCTTCACCAGCTCAAGAAGTTGGTCCCAGCAGAGGACCTGAGGGGAAACTTCTCAGGGGTGTGTCTTCTCAGCCCTGAGCCTTTGCATCTTGACAGAAGGGGACTCTCATGCGCTCGGGGTACATACATGCCTGGCACTGTGCAGGGTGCAATAACACACATCTCTTAATAATCTTCTAAGTGAGCACCACTGTCCCCACTTTACGGATGAGGAAATTGAAGGATCAGAGACCTTATGAGCCTAGACGACACAGGAGCTATCAGATGAAGTAGCATATGGAAACACCCAGACTAGCTTGGAGCAGTGACCGGACTCAGCCTCCCAGCAACTCCCATCCCTGTCGGTTCCCATGTTAGACCCAGAAATGTGACCAACCCCTCACCGTCTGACCCCATAATGATACTTCAACTCAGGAAATGTGCTGTTAAGCCCTTCTGCTCCATACACTCTCTGCGGCAGGGCCGATCATCTTTCCCGTGACACAGATGGGAAACCGAGGGACAGAGAGAGGCTAAGGGAAGCTGCCCCCGAACAAGAAGCCGGTTAAGCAGGACGCAAGCCCCCGCCGCTCTGCTCAGCACTTACCGCAGCCTTGGCATGGGGATCGTCACTTTCTCGACCATGGGGTTCAGCCGGTAATAATCCAGAAACGTTCTCGCCACGTTGCGCCCCAGCTTCATATCTGCAAGGGTGGGTGTTAAGGAGCAACTTTGGACTAGTAAGAAAAAGGATAACAGTAACAAAACAGTGTCACCACTCACTGTTCTAAGTGCTGTATGTAGTGTCTTTTTTGATTTTCACGAAACCTTAAATATTATTGATAGATACTATTATTTTCCTCATTTTCCAGATGAGGAAACTGAGATGTGGAGAAGTCCAATGATTTGCCCAAGGTCACAGAACCGGGAAGGAGAGGAGCCAGGATATGGGTCTAGGTAGTCTTACCCCAAAGCCTGTGATCAGAGCTTTTAGAACCTACTGCATCCCTTTGGGAATCACTAGGCTTCCATGGTCTGCCTTCAGGTGGCTTGGGGTGGAGGCAGATAAACAAGACCCAAGGGCAAGAGACCCTTTGTTGCATATAGACCAAGGCCTACTTGACCCCAGGGATTAGTCCTCTACTTTGGTAACCTTGGGGACAATGATACAACCCTCTCACCCTAAACAGTATCCCTGTTCCACCTTGAAATCTACCAATTATGAATCCTTAGGGTAAGCGTTCGTGACCTGTTAAAGTACAAACTCCCTGGGGAGGGGAAAACGGTCAATTCCATATTGACCATTCACATTTTAGTATAAATTAGCACAGCAATCATCTATTCAACAACATGGAGCATATGCTCTGTGCATTATCTATCATATCTCTGGGGCTTCACATGAGCTGTTTCCTCTCCCTGAAGTGTCTTCCCCTTCCCTTTGGCTAATTTTTAACTATCAGTTCTCCAGTTAGGTGATGTCTCTTTAGTAAAGCCTCCCACAATACTCCTCTCTCAGGTCTATGATTGGTGCCCTTGCCCCCTACTTCCGTGGCTTCTGAACTGACTTCATTCAAAGCACTTATCTTTTATCTCATATCTCTCAGCTCTGAACGTCCAAGCTGTCACCAACTCTTACCCAAGGGACTTCCTACATCTTCAGTTTCTCCACTTTTCTCCAGGACCCTGCTGTTCCCCTAGAAAAGGCCAGCACCATCTTTTCCTTGAATTGTTGTCATCTTGTCGTAATGGCCTTCCTGCCATAAGAGTGCCTGCCTCTACTCCATTTTCTATAACATTGCTGGTGGGGGTGGGGTGGAAGGGTAGTTATTCTAAAACGCAGATCTGACTACGCCACCCAGCTGAGTAAAACCCTTCAGTGGCTCCCAGTTGCCTTTAAAGTTCAAATTTTGGAACTTGATCTACTGGGTCCTTTGTAGTTAGGTCTCAGCTTTGTCTTGTTGCCTCCCACCTTCCACCCCTCAACCTTCACGCTCCAGTGATACTGAACTTCTTTTACCTCCAGACCTTTGTCCATTCCATTCCATCTCCCAGACCACTCTCCCCTCTGCCCACAGGCCTTACAGGGCAGACTCCTTCTCAGCTTCCAGACACCTCAGTTTAGCTGCCACTTCACTGGGTACATCTCAGCCGTCATTCTACCCAGGCTCACGGAGGTAGACTAGCATCTGTGGAACAGTTGAGTGAGTTCTCACCACTCTCTTCGAGACGTCTCCAAGCTGGGGTTGGATGTGGCCCAGGACATGAACGCCAGCATTTATGGAGTTCCTGGCACCACACTGGCACTTTGCTTACATATGCATTTTAAAAAACCCAGGGAGGAAGGCATTTTTATCTCCCTTTTGCTCTGGGAGGTTAAGAAACTTGTCCAAAGCTATATAACTGGAAATAGTAGAGTCAAGACTCCAATTTGGGAGTGTCTGACTCCAGAACCGTGAGCTTTCCACCACTCTGGGCTGTTTCCCAACGTGAAGGCACCTTTTCTGCCAAGGGCTGAGTCATCCCAGGCCAGTGCCTGGTGGGAGAAGGAGAAACGTCAGACGAGTTGTTTAAGACAGTGAGACGTGCCGCAGGCTCGCTGTGCTCTGAGGCTGCCACCTGCTTTCTTCCTCTGGTTGTGACCGACCTTCTCTGTCCCCTCCTTTAAAAAGTTCACAAGCTGGCGTCAGGCATGGGCTCTCAGACCAGCACACCCTGGAGGCAGTCTCGCCACCAGGGCCTGCAGAAGTGGCTGGCTGCTTCAACCTAGCCAGGCTCTAACTGGCTTGGGGAGACCAAATCACCATTGCGTGTGTCAACAGTAAGAGCTACAGGGCTTCCCTGGTGGCACAGTGGTTAAGAGTCCACCTGCCAATGCAGGAGACACGGGTTTGAGCCCTGGTCTGGGAAGATCCCACGTGCTGTGGAGCAACTAAGCCCATGCACTACAACTACTGAGCCTGCGCTCTAGAGTCCGTGAGCCACAACTACTGAAGCCCACATGCCACAACTACTGAAGCCCACGTGCCACAACTACTGATCCCGTGCACCTAGAGCCCGTGCCCTGCAACAAGAGAAGCCACCGTAATGAGAAGCCCGTGTACCACAACGAAGAGTAGCCCCCACTCACCACAACTAGAGAAAGCCCGCACGCAGCAACGAAGACCCAGCGCAGCCAAAAATAAACAAACAAACAAACAAACAAAACAGTAAGAGCTACAGGGGCACAGAGTAAGGGAGAAGTTCCTGTGAACGGGGCTAAAAGATTGTAGTAGAAGTTTTGGAATCAAATGTACCTAATCTGAATCCGAATCCGAATCCTGGCTCGGCCACATGCTGTGTGGGGCAGATTGTACTTTCCAAAGATGTCTGCAACAATGTCTCCCATCTCACCTGTTATTCTATGATGTGACCTTGACACTCCTTCCACTGAGAGGTGGCGTCTGTATCCCCTCTCTCTGAAGCTGAGTGGGCTTTGTGACTCACTTGCCACCAAAGGGATGGCAGAAGTGACAGTGTGGGACTTCTGAGGAGAGGCCAGAAAAGCAGATATAACTTGCACCTTGCCTGCTCGAATGTTCCAGCTGGGGCCCTGAACTTCCGGGCAAGCTGTCTGACTGCCCTGAGGCCACCATGCTGTGAGGAAGCCCAAACTAGCCTGTGGAGGGGCTGCAGGGAGAGGCTCTGAGACTTCGTGGAGAGATTACTTTAGAGAGAGATTCCTGGCCAGCCCGCAGCAGCTCCTCCAGCACACTGCAGCTCCAGCTCCAGCTCCAGCCACTGTCTCACTGCCACTGCATCAAAGATGCCAAGCTAAGAGTACTCAGGGGAGCCCTTCCCAAATTTCCAACCCACAGAAAACAAGAGAGAATAGCCGTGGTTTTAAACACTAAGTTTGGGGGAGATTCGTTATGCAGCAGAGGAGAACTGAAACACAGTGTGGCCTTGCAGAGGCTTTCCCATCTCCCTGAGCCCTCATTTCCTCACCTGTAAAATGTGAATAACAATGCCTGCCTCACAGGATTATGGTGGTGAGGTATGCGACTAACACGTGGGTGCTGACTAAGTAAGTGCATGAATGGGGCCAGAGGGAAGCCTGAACCCTTCCTCCTGACCTGCAGTGAACGCCAGACTCGCCAGACTGGAAGCAACCCTAGGAGATCTCCTTGGTAGTCAATACTCCTGGGCTCTACAAGGCGGAGGAGTTGGGCTGTTGCAGTAAAATGTCCCTCTGTGAGGTGCTGATCATTTTAGCAAGCTCTGTTTAAAAGACAGTGTTTTAAAGGTGGGAATTGTCAGGGACAACCGTCTTTCTCTTTCCAACAATATTACATATTTCCTAAGCCCTGAGAGCCTCACTCCAGATTATTTACTGCACTGGCCCTGCTGGAGTCAAGAAATGAGACGTGGGTGAGAGGAGTGAAGAGACTCACTGAACATTTTCAATTAAAACAAGCTGTCTTTGAACAAAGATTTAAGATCTAGGCAAGGAGAAAGCAATAGCTCTCTTGGCTGGAACCTTTTCCAATATACTGCAGAATTAAGAGAGAAAAAAAATTGGGGTGAAAACTCCCAACTCTTCATTGCCAACAAAAACCTCAGAACGGCCTGTAAATTCAAAATGTCATCTTCCTCAGATTCTTCTGTAGCTCCCTGATGGGCTTCTCACAGAGGGCAGGAACAGACAGCAGGTGGGATCCAGACCCTTGAATCAGAGAAGCAAGAGGGTTTGTCTGGGGTTGTCTGAAACTCAGACTGACTTGGTGACTTCTGCCCAGAGCTGTTTTAAAGTAAAGGGTGGGCGTCAATAGCTCCAGCACTTGGTGGGACCCTTTAACAGGTAGTGAGGGCTGGGATATTCTCATTCATTCATTCATTTGTTCATTCATTCTAACATTCTAGGGGCTCCTCCCATGTGTGTACTGCCATGAAGAAGGGCAGAGATTGAGGTTAAAGAAGAATTAGACAAATTCTGTTTACACTCTAGAAGAGGAAACTAACATGTCCCAACTAACTATACCAGCAAACAGGCTGTTGTATTCTCACCTTTACAAAAGCAACTACCAATTTTTTTCCAGCATACCCTGTGCACCGTACAGTGTACTTATTTACTGTCGATAATCCCCACCACATCCCTGCAAGGTCAAAGCACGATTCGACACATATTTTACAGGAAACTGAAAAAAGTAGAGTTTGCATAATTGACCCAGAGCCTTGTGCCTCGAAAGTGACAGAGGTGGTATATGAACCTGTGTCTTTTATTTATTTATTTTAACATCTTTATTGGAGTATAATTGCGTTACAATGGTGTGTTAGTTTCTGCTTTATAAAAAAGTGAATCAGCTATACATACACATATATCCCCATATCTCTTCCGTCTTGCGTCTCCCTCCCACCCTCCCTAACCCATCCCTCTAGGTGGTCACAAAGCACGGAGCTGATCTCCCTGTGCTATGCGGCTGCTTCCCACTAGCTATCTATTTTACGTTTGGTAGTGTATATATGTCCATGCCACTCTCTCACTTCGTCCCAGCTTACCCTTCCCCCATCCCGTGTCCTCAAGTCCATTCTCTATGTCTGTGTCTTTATTTCTGTCCTGCCCCTAGGTTCTTCAGAACCAATTTCTTTTGTTTTTTTTTTAGATTCCATATATATGTGTTAGCATACAGTATTTGTTTTTCTCTTTCTGACTTACTTCACTCTGTATGACAGGCTCTAGGTCCATCCACCTCACTAGAAAAAACTCAATTTCATTTCTTTTTATGGCTGAGTAATATTCCATTGTATATATATGCCACATCTTCTTTATCCATTCATCTGTCGATGGACACTTAGGTTGCTTCCATGTCCTGGCTATTGTAAATAATGCTGCAATGAATATTGTGGTACATGACTTTTTTGAGTTATGGTTTTCTCAGGGTATACGCCCAGTGGTGGAATTGCCGGGTCATTTGGTAGTTCTATTTTTAGTTTTTTAAGTAACCTCCATACTGTTCTGCATAGTGGCTGTATCAATTTACATTTCCACCAAAAGTGCAAGAGAGTTCCCTTTTCTCCACAACCTCTCCTGTATTTATTGTTTGTAGATTTTTTGATGATAGCCATTCTGACCAGTGTGTGGTGATACCTCATTGTAGTTTTGATTTGTATTTCTCTAATGATTAGTGGTGTTGAGCATCCTTTCATGTGTTTGTTGGCAATCTGTATATCTTCTTTGGAGAAATGTCTATTTAGGACTTCTGCCCATTTATGGTTTGGGTTGATTGTTTTTTTGATATTGAGCTGCATGAGCTGCTTGTAAATTTTGGAGATTAATCCTTTGTCAGTTGCTTCGTTTGCAAATATTTTCTCCCACTCTGAGGGTTGTCTTTTTGTCTTGTTTATTTTTTCCTTTGCTGTGCAAAAGCTTTTAAGTTTCATTGGGTCCCATTTGTTTATTTTTGTTTTTATTTCCATTTTTCTAGGAGGTGGGTCAAAAAGGATCTTGCTGTGATTTATGTCATAGAATGTTCTGCCTATGATTTCCTCTAAGAGTTTTATAGTGTCTGGCCTTACATTTAGGTCTTTAATCCATATTGAGTTTATTTTTGTGTATGGTGTTAGGGAGTGTTCTAATTTCATTCTTTTACATGCAGCTGTCCAGTTTTCCCAGCACCACTTATTGAAGAGGCTGTCTTTTCTCCATTGTATATACTTGCCTCCTTTATCAAAAATAAGGTGACCATATGTGCATGGGTTTATCTCTGCACTTTCTATCCTGTTCCATTGATCTATGTTTCTGTTTTTGTGCCAGTACCATACTGTCTTGATTACTGTAGCTTTGTAGTATAGTCTGTAGTCCAGGAGCCTGATTCCTCCAGCTCCATTTTCCTTTCTCGAGATTGCTTTGGCTATTTGGGGTCTTTTGTGTTTACAAAGAAATTGTGAAAAATTTTTTTCTAGTACTGTGAAAAATACCATTGGTAGTTTGATAGGGATTGCATTGACTCTGTAGATTGCTTTGGGTACTATAGTCATTTTCACAATGTTGATTCTTCCAATCCAAGAACATGGTATATCTCTCCATCTGTTTGCATTGTCTTTAATTTCTTTCATCAGTGTCTTATAGTTTTCTGCATACAGGTCTTTTGTCTCCTTAGGTAGGTTTATTCCTGGGTATTTTATTCTTTTTGTTGCAGTGGTAAATGGGAGTGTTTCCTTAATTTCTCTGTCAGATTTTTCATCATTAGTGTATAGGAATGCAAGAGATTTCTGTGCATTAATTTTGTATCCTGCTACTTTTCCAAATTCATTGATTAGCTCTAGTAGTTTTCTGGTGGCATCTTTAGAATTCTCTATGTATAGTATCATGTCATTTGCAAACAGTGACAGCTTTAATTCTTCTTTTCTGATTTGAATTCCTTTTATTTCTTTTTCTTCTCTGATTGCTGTGCCTAAAACTTCCAAAACTATGTTGAATACTAGTGGTGAGAGTGGACAACCTTGTCTTGTTCCTGATCTTAGAGGAAATGGTTTCAGCTTTTCACCATTGAGAATGATGTTGGCTGTGGGTTTGTCATATATGGCCTTTATTATGTTGAGGTAAGTTCCCTCTATGCCTACTTTCTGGAGGGTTTTTATCATAAATGGGTGTTGAATTTTGTCAAAAGATTTTTCTGCATCTATTGAGATGATCATATGGTTTTTATCATTCAGTTTTTTAATATGGTGTATCACACTGATTGATTTGCGTATATTGAAGAATCCTTGCATTCCTGGGATAAACCCCACTTGATCATGTTGTATGATCCTTTTAATGTGCTGTTGGATTCTGTTTGCTAGTATTTTGGTTAGGATTTTTGCACCTATGTTCATCATTGGTATTGGCCTGTAGTTTTCTTTCTTTGTGGCATCTTTGTCTGGTTTTGGTATCAGGGTGATGGTGGCCTCGTAGAATGTGTTTGGGAGTGTTCCTCCCTCTGCTATATTTTGGAAGAGTTTGAGAAGAATAGGTGTTAGCTCTTCTCTAAATGTTTGATAGAATTCACCTGTGAAGCCATCTGGTCCTGGGCTTTTGTTTGTTGGAAGATTTTTAATCACAGTTTCAATTTCAGTGCTTGTGACTGGTCTGTTTATATTTTCTATTTCTTCCTGGTTCAGTCGCAGAAGGTTGTGCTTTTCTAAGAATTCATCCATTTCTTGCAGGTTGTCCATTTTATTGGCATATAGTTGCTTGTAGTAATCTCCCATGATCCTTTGTATTTCTGCAGTGTCAGTTGTTACTTCTCCTTTTTCATTTCTAATTCTATTGATTTGAGTTTTCTCCCTTTTTCTGTTGATGAGTCTGGCTAATGGTTTATCAATTTCGTTTATTTTCTCAAAGAAACAGCTTTTAGTTTTATTGATATTTGCTATCATTTCCTTCATTTCTTTTTCATTTATTTCTGATATGATCTTTATGATTTCATTCCTTCTGCTAACTTTGGGGTTTTTTTTGTTCTTTTTCCTCTAATTGCTTTAGGTGTAAGGTTAGGTTGTTTATTTGAGATGTTTCTTGTTTCTTGAGGTAGGATTGTATTGCTATAAACTTCCCTCTTAGAACTGCTTTTGCTCCATCCCATAGGTTTTGGGTTGTTGTGTTTTCATTGTCATTTGTTTCTAGGTATTTTTTGATTTCCTCTTCGATTTCTTCAGTAATCTCTTGGTTATTTAGTACTGTGTTGTTTAGCTTCCATGTGTTTGTATTTTTTACAGACTTTTTCCTGTAATTGATATCTAGTCTCATAGCGTTGTGATCAGAAAAGATACTTGATACGATTTTAATTTTCTTAAATTTACCAAGGCTTGATTTGTGAGCCAAGATATGATCTATCCTGGAGAACGTTCTATGAGCACTTGAGAAGAAAGTGTATTCTGTTGTTTTTGGATGACATGTCCTATAAATATTAAGTCCATCTTGTTTAATGTATCAGTTAAAACTTGTGTTTCCTTATTTATTTTCATTTTGGATGATCTATCTTTTGGTGAAAGTGGGGTGTTAAAGTCCCCTACTATGATTGTGTAACTGTCGATTTCCCCTTTTATGGATGTTAGCATTTGTCTTATATATTTAGGTGCTCCTATGTTGGGTGCATAAATATTTACAATTGTTGTATCTTCTTGGATTTATCCCTTGATTATTATGTAGTGTCCTTCTTTGTCTCTTGTAATAGTCTTTATTTTAAAGTCTATTTTGTCTGCTATGAGAATTGCTACTCCTGCTTTCTTTTGATTTCCATTTGCATGGAATATTTTACTCCATCCCCTCACTTTCAGTCTGTATATGTCTCTCGGTCTGAAGTGGGTCTCTTGTAGACAGCATATACACCAGTCTTGTTTTTGTATCCATTCAGCCAGTCTATGTCTTTTGGTTGGAGCATTTAATCCATTTACATTTAAGGTAAATATTGATATGTATGTTCCTATTACCATTTTCTAAATTGTTTTGGGTTTGTTATTGTAGGTCTTTTCCTTCTCTTGTGTTTCCTGCCTAGAGTAGTTCCTTTAGTATTTGTTGTAAAGCTGGTTTGGTGGTGCTGAATTCTCTTAGCTTTTGCGTGTCTGTAAAGGTTTTAATTTCTCTGTCGAATCTGAATGAGTTCCTTGCTGGGTAGAGTAATCTTGCTTGTAGGTTTTTCCCTTTCATCACTTTAAATATGTCCTGCCACTCCCTTGTGGCTTGCAGAGTTTGTGTTGAAAGATCAGCTGTTAACCTTATGGGGATTCCCTTGTATGTTATTTGTTTTTTTTTCCCTTGCTGCTTTTAATATTTTTTCTTTGTACTTAATTTTTTGATAGTTTGATTAATATGTGTCTTGGCATGTTTCTCCTTGGATTTATCCTGTATGGGACTCTCTGTGCTTCCTGGACTTGATTGACTATTTCCTTTCCCATATTAGGGAAATTTTCAACTATAATCTCTTCAAATATTTTCTCAGTCCCTTTCTTTTTCTCTTCTTCTTCTGGGACCCTTATAATTCGAATGTTGGTGCGTTTAATGTTGTCCCAGAGGTCTCTGAGACTGTCCTCAATTCTTTTCATTCTTTTTTCTTTATTCTGCTCTGTGGTAGTTATTTCCACTATTTTATCTTCCAGGTCACTTATCCATTCTTCTGCCTCAATTATTCTGCTATTGATCCCTTTTAGAGAATTTTTAATTTCATTTATTGTGTGGTTCATCATTGTTTGTTTGCTCTTTAGTTCTTCTAGGTCCTTTTTAAACGTTTCTTGTATTTTCTCCATTCTATTTCCAAAATTTTGGATCATCTTTACTATCATTACACTGAATTCTTTTTCAGGTAGACTGCCTATTTCCTCTTCATTTGTTTGGTCTGGTGGGTTTTTGCCTCGCTCCTTTATCTGCTGCATATTTCTCTGTCTTCTCATTTTACTTAACTTACTGTGTTTGGAGTATCCTTTTCTCAGGCTGCAGGTTCATAGTTCCCATTGTTTTTGGTGTCTGCCCCCAGTGGCTAAGGTTGGTTCAGTGGGTTGTGTAGGCTTCCTGGTGGAGGAGACTGGTGCCTGTGTTCTGGTGGATGAGGCTGGATCTTGTGTTTCTGGTGGGCAGGACCGCATCCAGTGGCGTGTTTTGGGGTGTCTGTGACCTTATAATTTTAGGCAGCCTCTCTGCTAATGGGTGGGGTTGTGTTCCTGTGTTGCTAGTTGTTTGGCATAGGGTGTCCAGCACTGTAGCTTGCTGGTCGTTGAGTGGAGCTGGGTCTTTGTGCTGAGATGGAGATCTGTGGGAGAGCCATTTGATATTACGTGGAGTCAGGAGGTCTTTGGTGGACCAATGTCCTGAACTTGGCTCTCCCACCTCAGAGGCACAGACCTGACACCTGGTTGGAGCACCAAGACCCTGTCAGCCTCACGGCTGAGGGCGAAGTGAGGGTCCTTATCTCGAAATTCTGTCTGGCCCTCTCAGGTCTCACAGCAGGGGTGGAGCAGGCCTCTGAGGTTACTCTCTTCTGGAGTTTTATTATTCTCAGTTCATATGGTAGGTATTTGGAGAAATCATGGTACTTAGTGAAAAGCAAGTTTGAGGGCATGCCAGGGATCTGTGCTCATTTGTTGCTGGGTGCTGCTTAATTACCGGAGAGTTCCTGTTGAGGATTTTTAGCCCTCTTTGAGTCCAGACCTGTCTGAAGCAAGGTCCTGGAGTAACACCACACTGTGTACGGCAGGCAGGACATGGTGGCAGTCTTCACTCCCAGGGGGAAGGGCAACCTGAGTGTCTGTTAACACCATGCATTCTTTCTCCTCTCTTGAGCGTGATCATAAATTCAGACCCTAAATTCTGTGGACATGTTGGAGATTTAATTTCAAATGGAGGAATTGTGAAAGGCTTCATGGAAGTGGGTATATAGCCAAGATTTGACAGACAAAGACAAATGTGAAAGAGGGAGGAAGAGAGAGATTAGCATCAGTAGAAGCGGGGAGTGGGCCTTGGGCCCGTGATTGTGGGCCTTGGGCCCGTGATTCTGGGCCAGAAATAAGACAGAGAAGGGCCCGTGGACCAAGGGAGCTAAAGTGTAGAGGGGAAGGTGGGGCTGCAATGGTAGGCTGGCATCAGATTAGCGAAGGCTCTGAATGTCAAATTATGGAATTTAAACTTGTATTCTGTTGGCAATAAAAACCAGGGCCTATCTATGGTTGTATTTATCACCTGTTCAGGCAATATATTTTATTGATCATCTAGTATGCTCAAGTTCTCTAGAAGGCGCAGGTATACTGTGGTTAAAAAACCAAAAACCAAAAAACAAAAACCAACCAACCAAACATATAACAACCAACCAAGACAAGTATTTTTAAATCCAGAAGCAGAAACAGTAACAAAGTAATGCAAAAACCCTGAATAAATACATAACTACAATTTTAATAGTGCTAGGAAGAAAATGAACAGAGTCTGTACCTGAAGGCAATGGGGTACTGCCTTAGAGAGGGGGTGTGGGCAGGCCTCTGTGAACTGAGAGTGGGCAGTGGGTACAGAAGCATCTATGAGGAAGGAAACGTGTGTGGGAAGGGTCCTTGGGTGGGACAGACAGGCTGAAAGAGGGCTGGTGTGGAGAGATAGGCAAGGGTTAGATCACGTGGCACATTATTCTGGGTCACCTTCAGGACTCTGGATTTTCTAAGTGAATGGGAAGCATCTAAGTGAATGAAGAATTTTAAGCAGGAAAATGAGATGGTCTGATTTATAATTTTAAAAGGTCAGGTCATTGCTTTGCTAAAAATAAGAAAGCAAGAGTGGAAGCAGGCGGGCCAGCCAGGAGAATATAGCGATGGTCCAGGGGAAAGATGGGGCCCTGGACCAGGATGGAGGCAGTAGAGATGGGAAGATATGTCCTGGGGCGAAGAACTGGCAGGGTTTGCTGACAGGTGGGATGTGGGGCTTGAGAGAGAGGAAGGAAGGAAGGGTGACTCCGCATACTTAGCCCTGGTAGCTGGGTGAATGGGGGGGCCGTGTTCTGGAATGTGGAAGACTGAGGGAGGAAAGGGTCGGGAGAGAGGTTAGGAGTTCAGCTTGAGTTCAAGATGCCTGTGAGATGTTGGGCACCGAGGTCCTCAATCAGAAATAGGAAAATATCAATAATGGAAATGGTTTCTGAATCACCACCTCCCTAGGATTATTCATGCCATAAATTTTTGCTCACGGCATGGTCTGTTCCCTACTGCTCACTCTCCATCTTCTTGGCCCTGGCTCTCAGAGGGCATCCAAGGTCCCTGGGAGAATGGCCGTGACTGCAGGACCCTCTGTTCTCTTATCTCAGGACCTCAGATCTGGTGCATTGAATGAGCCCATAAATGGGAATCAAGAGACCAACCTGGTTTCAATCGGTAACTTTCCATGTGATCTTGGCCATTTCCTTTCTCTGGGCTTAACTTCTCTGTGGCTAACATGTATCGTCTCTCAAGTTCTTTCCAGCGTTAACATGGTATGTTCAAGCAAAGGCCTCAACACCATAAGCTTATGAAAAATCCCATCCCCGTTCTTTCATTCAACAAATATTTATGAGAACCTACTCTGTGCCAAGTTATTTTAGGTGCTTAGCACAGTGAACAAAACTGACCAAGATCCCTGTCTTCATGAAGCTTACATTCTAGCTACTGGAGACAAACCGCTAATCTAGTACACTCGTACCTTACTGAGATGCCAGAGAGTGATGTGTGCTATGAAGTAAAGGTAAGGAAAAGGGCCAGGGGAGTGCTGGGGGGCAGGCAGCAGATCGTAGCAGAAAGTAGAGAGGTCAGAGGAGTCCTCATTGATAAAGTGGGGCTTCAGCGGGCTTGGAGGAGGCGGGGCAGCTGGGCAGCACCGAGCATGAGTGACCCTCCTCGTCTGAAACAGGACCTCTGACCAGTCACTTCATAGCTGGTCTCCTGCTAAGTCCAGCCCAATCCCACCACTGGGGATAACGGTCAGCCTCCAGGGTGGGATTGAGGAACACCTCCTTCCTGGCACGTGGCAGTTTCCTGACTGACTGAAGCTCCCCCTCACCTCCCAGAGCAAAGCCAGAGGGGACGCATCTCGTACACATCCTCCCGCCTGGCCTGTGGCCTCCCTTCCCCGGCCTGCTCCTTCCCCAGGCCCTCATGTCTGAAGTCGGCTCCACACCTCTCACTCCCTGCAGCTCTTCCAGAACCACTGCTGAGCACGCCTGGCCTCCCTGCCCTGCAGGGAGCTGAGGTCCAGCCCCGCTCAGCAGATACCATATTTCGCTTCCTCTCTCCCCACAGATGCGTGCTGCAGGCAGGTCTAATTGCTCTCCCCGTATTTTTAAAGTCTTTATTGAATTTGTTACAATATTGCTTCTGTTTTCTGTTTTAGTTTTTTGGCCCCGAGGCATGTGGGATCATAGCTCCCTGACCAGGGATCGAACCTGCGCCCCCTGCATTGGAAGGCGAAGTCTTAACCACTGGACCACCAGGGAAGTCCCACTATCCCCATTTTGCAGATGAAAAATCAGAAGGGACTTGTCCAATGAGGCTCACCAGATACTGGTGCACAGAGGATTAAAGCCCATTCATTTGTTCGTTCATTCACTCATTCATCATTCATATAATCATTAGGTACCTTCTACGTGCCGGACACCATTCTAGGACCTAGGATACAATGACAAGAAAAACAGACAAAGTCCCTGTCCTCATGAAGGTCTTTCCTTGCCATCATCCTGCCTCCAAATATGAAGGTTTAACTCCTACCTGCTCCCTGCTGGGAAGCCCCCACCTAGAATTCTTTCTCTGCCCACACTCCTACTCACGGCAGCAAAAGATGATTATCATTAAAGGGGACTGATTAATTCTGCAGAGGAGTCGGCCAAGGAAAAGTGATTTCTCTTTGGTAAGGCTGACAGCACTGCTGGAATGTTGAGAGGCAACTGCCCAGGAGCCTCTAGGTAAAGGCAGAAGAACAGTGCGATGCCAAGGATCTTTTGTCTCTGCCTGCCTCACCCATCCTCCCATGGTGTCAGACAGGTGCATGACAGATGAATCTGTCTCCCGAGTGCCGTGCAGAGGCTGCAGATGTAATTGCAGAGTCCTCTCCAATCCCATGCAAGTCCTGAGGCACCCCCTGAGGTAAGGAGGCCATGAATGGGAGAGAAAGCCAGGGAGACACAGCAGGAGGGAGGAAGAGACAGGGAGAGACAGGCAGGGGCAGAGACCAACAGAGAGAGAGATGCAAGCAGACAGGAAGATACAGGGAGAAACGCGTCAGGATGGAGTGGAAAGATAAGGAGAGAAACTCATCAGGGGGGCCGAGAGAAACTCAAACTTGAAAACTGGAGAGAAAGGAGTGAGGGGCAGAGACAGAAACCTACGAAGTGGATGACAGAGAGAGAGAGAGAGAGAATCAGGCTGAGAGAGAGACAGAGACAGAGCGAGAGAGAGAGAGAGAGAGACACTGAGAGAGGGAGAGGGAAAGGGAGAGAAACATGCAACTGTAGACAACAGGGAGGGTGACGGGGGGAGGGAAAGGGAGAAAGGCAGAGGACGAGACAGAAAGAGACAAAAGGAAAAAAACAGGGAAACACAGGCTTAAGGGGAGAAACAGTAAATGAGCTGAGCAAGACAAAAATAGAGGCAGAGACAGAGAGAGAGGCAGAGAAGGACAGAGAGAAGGAAGGGAGAGACAGACTGATGGGAAGGGACACCTTCTCTTTGATAAGTGAAGTGCAACTCAAGAGGGTGGGTATTTTCTGAGAGGCTCACTTCAGAGAAGAGGCTGGAGATGAGCACACAGGTATAAATGGTGGGGAGGTGTCCAAACCACTAAAGAATGCTGAAAGCTGCGGATAGCTATGAGGCTCTATATTCGTTTCCTATTGCCACTGAAACAAAGTACCACACACTTAGTGGCTTAAAACAGCAGAAATATAGTCTCTCGCAGTTCCTGAGGCCAGAAGACTGAAATCCATTTCAATGGGCCAAAGTCAAGGTGTTAACTGGGTCACACTCCTCTTGAGGCTCTAGGGGAGAAACCGTTTCTGGCCTTTCCCGGCTTCTGGTGGCTGCGGGCATTCCTTGGCTTGTGACCACATCACTCCAGTCTCTGCCTCTGTGGTCACATGTCCCTCTGCCGTCCTCTTATAAGGATACATGTGATTGCATTTAGGGCCCACCCAGATAATCCAGGATACTCTCGCACCTCAAGATCCCTAGAAATGACATCTACAGAGACCTTGTTTCTATATTAGGTAACATTTATATCTCTAGGTTCCAAGGATTGGGGTCCGGGCATCTTTGGGGGTTACGGCATGTGCCCTGAATTCATCTGCTTAGCTAAGAGCTGAGGGTGAAGACGCTGAGAGCGTCAGGAGTGGAGCTCTGGCTCCGTGCTGGGCGCTCTACCCACACCACCCGCCAGACCCTCAGTAGCACTCAGAGATGTCCAACACCTCCCGCACAAGCAGCAAGTGGATTTACCAGGATTTGGACCCAAATATGTCTATCTCCAGAGTCCTTTTTACTTGCATTATTTACTGCCTCTCAAGGGCAGGAAATACCTGTAATGGACCATGTGCTGCTTATTTTACTTCTTAAACACGTCGTAACCCTCCCCCCTCCTCTTCTCCCACCACTAGCCCTTTAGTTCAGACACTTATCTCTTACCTGAACTGTGCTTCAGCCTCCTAATTGGTCTTCTTGCCTTCAAGTTCTCCCCAGTTTTGCTGAGAGTCCCATTCTCACAATTGCTAACCTTGTCACTTCCTGACTTACAACCCCATGCTGATTCCCTTACCCTACAGGGTAAGATCTAAACTCTGAAATCTGGCATTCCTGGCTTTCTATAATCTGGTCTAAGCCTTGTCCCTTGACACTGTATCCTGTTGTACATTTAAATGTGGGCTTTAGAATCTGAAAAGCACGGCTTTTAATCTTGGCTGTTATACATTTAGCTGTGTGACCTTGGGCAAGCTGCTTACATTCTCTGAGCCTCAGTTTTCTCACCTCTGAAATGGACAATGCTACCTACCTCACAGTACAATTATGCTGACTAGGAATTGTATATCCAAAGCACCCAGCACAATGTTGCTATGTAGTAGCTTTTAAAATTATCACTATTATTTATGAGCCTGTCATTCCCAACAAAGCATGAGTTCTTTAAGGACAAGGGTATGTCAGGTTCAAATTTGTTTCCAGAGTCATTGTACACATGTTAGGTCTATTAACAGAGGCAGGGAGAAGACAAACAAACAAGCCAAAAAACAAGGTAAGGGAAGCAGAAAAAGAAGGGCAGAGAGACAGAGGGAGGGAGAAATAAAGAAATTATTTTTAAAGTTCTGTTTCCTGGATGTATAGGGATAAGACCTTGCAGGTCCTTCCATGCGGTGGGCCTCAGTTTCCTCTCCCATAAAATTGGCCGGAGGTGGACCCAGGTGACCTCTAGTCCTAAGGCTCACTGTCTCTCTGCTCTTCCCTAGGAGAAGGGCATCCCTGGAGCAGGGGATATCCTTCCCGGCCACTCAGATGAGGGACAGCCTTACTAGGTGTGAGGGTGGGGCCTGCCACTCTAACAGTGTATTTAGAAGAGAAATCAGGCTAGAGGCTGGCTGGGCTAGGACAGATGGAGATCTGACCTCAGGTATAGTGTGCTGAGTCTGGAAGGGATGAGCGAGGGGGATTTTTGGACTTAAAACAACATTAGGAAGGTTGATGTCATTCATTCATCATTTGTGACTCATTTATTCCCTCAAGAGACACTTACCAAGCACCTCCTATGTGTTGGGCCATGTAATAGTATATAGAGAACACACGCTGAGTATATACACAAAGACTGGCGGTCCTGCCTCAAGCTGCTGATAGCGCAGACGCTGTTGACATTTGGGGGTGGATGATCTGATCCTATGGTGTAGGGAACGGTCCTGCGCATTGTAGGATGTTTAGCAGCATTCCTGGTCTCTTTCTTTAGGTGCCAGCAGAATCCGCCACTCTTTTGGGATAACCAAAAATGTCTTCAGACATTGTCACACATTCCCTGCGGGGATGATTCACCCCTGGGTGAGAACCACTGGTCTGGGGGTTACACAGGATCTGGTGGACATGTCGCAGGTGAAACGAGAGAGGTGGGCGTGGGCAGGAGCTTGAGAAGTGGGCCAGAGCTTGACTGGGAGGCTGCCTCAGCAGCCCGACCTGGAAAAAGTACTCCCTGAATAGATCCTTGGAGACAGCGGGAGGGGAAAGGAAGCTGCCCTCACAGGCTGCCTTGCCGTCGGACGTCTAACGCCCCCTCCCAATCACTCTGGCAGGAACCGTGGCCCCCTCCATCTCTAGCACACCTCAGTCTCCGAGGACCTCTCCCTTCCTGACCTGCCCTGGACTGCTGTATTTATAGCCCCTCTGTCTATCTCGGGCCCCCTGCTCACTCAAGAGGGAAGTTAATAATCTCTCCCTCCAGCCCCCATGCTATCGCTTGCTTTGTGGCTCCCTCCCCTCCTCTCCTCCTCCACTCCAGGCTCCAGCAATTCCCCAGCAGTACCTCCCTTTCCCACTGATGGGTGACCACAGC
The DNA here is from genome assembly GCF_965194825.1 of Balaenoptera physalus. NCBI lineage: Eukaryota > Metazoa > Chordata > Mammalia > Artiodactyla > Balaenopteridae > Balaenoptera > Balaenoptera physalus. Next base: position 156,135,212 of record NC_138882.1, on the reverse strand, counting down.
TCTGGCAACTGGCTCTCAGAATCGGCTGTGCCTGTGCAGCTGGGCCCTGCTCAGCTATTGTTGGGACTTGGATGCGCTGCAGCCTAAGAGGAGGCCCTGCTTCTCTGAGAGATGCTCATAGATATTATCAGAAGCTTCAGCTGGTGTACAATAAAAACAAGATCAGGGGCTTCCCTGGTGGCGCAGTGGTTGAGAATCTGCCTGCCAATGCAGGGGACAAGGCTTCGAGCCCTGGGCTGGGAAGATCCCACATGCCGCGGAGCAACTGGGCCCATGAGCCACAATTACTGAGCCTGCGCATCTGGAGCCTGTGCTCCGCAACAAGAGAGGCCACGATAGTGAGAGGCCCGCGCACCGCGATGAAGAGTGGCCCCCGCTTGCCGCAACTGGAGAAAGCCCTCGCACAGAAACGAAGACCCAACACAGCCATAAATAAATAAATAAATAAATCAAAAAAAAAAAAAAAAAAAAAAGCAACAGTCTTAAAAAAAAAAAAACAAAAAACAAGACCAAAGACCAAAGTAAATATTTGTGCAGTGGCACCTTGGAGCAGGTTCCAAGCGTTAGGTTCCTCCTGGCTTTAACACCTTATGACTCTCTCACCCTGGTGCTATTTTCTTTTTAACTATTGTTTTGAACTTGAAACTCAGGGGATGGAATAAATGTTTATGACTACCTCCTATCTTCCAGGCACTGTGCTAGTTTCATTTATTATGCACAAGCAAGGTAGATTTTATTATCCTCATGCTGCAGGTTAGAAAACTGAGGTTCAGAGATATCACTTGTCTAACATGACTCAGCCAGCAACTGGTTAGGACTTAAGCTCAGGTCTGTCCAATTCCAAGCCCTATGGCTTTTTAAAATTATGCTATAATTTAAAAAATTATTTTAACTTTCTTTTTTTAATTTGTAAATTTATTTTATTTTAATTTTTATGTTATATTGGAGTATAGTTGATTAACAATGTTGTCTTAGTTTCAGGGATGGACCTGGAGATTATCATACGAAGTGAAGTAAGTCAGAGAAAAACAGATATCATATGATAACGCTTATATGCGGAATCTAAAAAGAAAAAATGATACAATTGAACTTATTTACAAAACAGAAACAGACTCACAGATTTAGAGAACGAATATATGGTTACCAGGGGGGAAATGTTGGGGGGAGGGTAGTATAGGAGGTTGGGATTGACATATACACACTGCTATATTTAAAATAGATAACCAGTAAGGACCTACTGTATAGCACAGGGAACTGTGCTCAATATTCTGTAATAACCTAAATGGGAAAAGTATTTTAACTGTCTTAAAATGAATTCGTTCATTTATTCAAAATTTATTATGTGCTATGTAAGGCTCTGGGCCAGTTGCTGTGGATTTGGGATGAGAAGTCAGTCCCTGCCCTTGAGCAGCCCTTGGAGAAGCCTTGTAAATAATAACTGCAGTGCAGGGCGCTGGCTACTCCAGCAGAAGGCGGGAGGGGAAGTGGGGCACAGAAGGTAAGAATGAACGCTGGAGGGACCCTGGAAGACTTCTTAGACTTCTGAGCTGAACTGAGTGGGGGGCGGGGGCCAGTGGTTTTTGTTTTTGTTTTTGAGATGAGTCTTCATTGAACACTTTAGTTAACAAATAATTGAGAATCTGTTACATAATGTGTACTTTTCTAGATGCTGAGATACAACTGTGCACAAAACAACAGGATCTCTATTCTCACGGAGCTCATATCACAGTGGGGAAAATAGGCAATAAACAAACAGGTGAAGAATAAGGTTGAAATCTGGGGCACCTGAAGGAAAAATAGGAGTTGGCCAGGTGACAAGAGAAAGAGGACAGGGAAAGGCATCCCTGAACAAAGGCAGAGGCATGATGTGCGAGCAGCGTGAGGCCTGGCCATCACTTTGAAGACTCTAAGACATTCGGCACAGCTGGAATGCCTTCTACGAGATGAAGAAGGAAGAAAGAAACACACAAAGACAGGTCATGAGTGCCTTGTGTGATGTAATGAGCGTGAGCTTTATCCTGCAGGAAATGAGGAGGCACGGCAGGGTCTTAAGGGAGGGAGAGAGAATGTCAGATGTGGCTTCGGGACGATCACTCCAGTGGCCCTGGTGGAGGATGGTTTGGAAGGGACCAAGACTAAAGACAGGGAGGACATTCTGATCCAGGGAGGCTAGTGAGGGCCTGAGGTAGGACACAACCATGGAGTAAGGAGGGAGGGATAGAATTAGCAATGTTTGTAAAGTAAAACTGACATGACTTGGGGATTGAAGGTAGGGTGCTTACAGAGGTAGCTGAACTAGGAAAGGTATCGAGGCTAACGTACCAGGTTCTTGTCTTGAGGAACCGGGTGGAGGTGCCCCCATTGCTTCTGGATAGGACGTCTGAATGTGGCTTCTAGAAGCCAGGGGGCTTCGTGCTTTCTAGAGTGGCTTCCTCGGCACCGTTCTTACCTAATTTAATTTTGCTGCACAGTTGTGCCAGGCGACTCCTCTGATTCCTACAATGAAGCTCCATTGTAATGTCTGGTTTTTGTCATTTCCTGGTATCTACTGCTCCTTGGGGGACATCTTGGTTTCATGTCAGGCAAAGCTGAAGTGATCCCACTCACAGGATGGGTAACAAGTTGGGCTTAAAGTTCCCGTGAGACTCACACATTTATCCAATCTTTAGGATGGAACGTATTTCCTCCGGAGCTTTTCTTTTCTGTTCTCATTCTCCCACACCTCTGCTGGGCCAGCTGGCCTGTCTGTCTGCCCGGCTGCCTCCCCGCCTCTGACAAACACTAACCGGGGTCTGCTCAGCGTCAGGGTATCAAACACGCCTGTTCCGTATCTCATTCAGTCCTGCTCTGTTTTAGTAACAATAAGACAACAAGTCATATGCTATCTCATGCTCTCATCCATCCCTCGGGCAACAGGATTTCTTAGACCAGTTCTGTGCCGTTCCATTCTCCCTCCGTGGCAGACCCCCTGCCTCATTGGCTCTAGGAACTCCTACTAATTCTTTAGCCCTCAGCTCAATTGCCACTTCCTCAAGAAAGCCTCCTGGCCGTGTCGGTGCCACCATCATATCCCCTCCTGGACCTCCTGGCACTCCTTCATGGTCCTTTCATGTTGGTAACTTTACATGCATATATGTGGGTTTGGATACTGTCTCCTCTGCTAGACTACCAACTTCCATGATTGCAAACTCTGCCTGCTTTGTTTGACACCTTTTCCCCTGTGCCCAGCAGAGTGTATGACACATTAGGTGTTCATGTTTTGCTGCTAATGGTAGGAATCTGGAGGCGAGTTTGGCCCCTTTTTCTTCCTGACCCAAGGTTGTCTCAGGACTTTGCTGGGAGGAGAAATGGAGGCCACTTCCTAGTGACTGATGGAGAGAATGTGGTTGTGAGAAGAGAAATGCCGAGCCGCGGACGTTGACGAGAGGAAGGCTGAAAGCAAACATCACAAACTCCAGAAGGGAAAGTGGCCTTGTTCTTCCTCTGTCACTCTAGCAAAGGGAGAAAAATCCAGAAGCAGGGATCCTTGAAGAAGGACTGTCTGATGGAGAGAAGAAAGAGGTGGCCCTGACTGTCACCAACGATAGCCTGGATGCAGAGACGAAGAGGTTTTGTGGAGGAAACGATGACCTTCTAGTATGGTGAAGGTGATCCTGGGGTAGAGGAGCCAGGTTCTTTTGACAGCTAGTTATAGCTGGAGGGTGAAGCCAGTTGAGTACCACAGGGCCTCCAGGGACAAAAGCTCCTCTTGAACCGCAGACTCTCAGAACAATGCCCCACCTATGCAGAGCAGGGAACCTTGGACTTGTGCCTGGAGGGGCCAAAAGGGAGCATGGCCTGGCACCCTCCAGACCGGGACTGACCCCACCGCACCTAGGATTTCCACTGCTCTTTGCCTCTCTCTCCCCATTAGACTGTGAGGTCCTAAAGGGCAGAGCCTGCATCTTCCCCATCCTTGTTTCCCCACAGTCTAATACAATTCCACCGAAGAAATCTTTGTGGGAAGAATACGTAAATGAATACATATTTAGACAAGTGGCTCACCCCCTAATTCTCAATTTCCTTATCTGTAAGTGGGAATGACCATGGCTACTAAATCAGGTCTTGTGAAAATTGAATGACAATGAACATGAGGGCACTCGCTATGGACCCTAACATAAAGCAGGTGCTCAAAAATACTTTTTTCTCTCTTATGCCTTTAAACACACCTACTGACTTCAAGTCTTCCCTGAACTTCACTGACCTTCATATTTTCTAGGCTGAACTTGACGGTGCAGCAGTGGTTAGAGAATCATAAAATGCCTGAGCAGGAGGGTACCAATAGTGGACATCTGCCTTGTTTGGTTTCCTGCTCTTAATCTATTCCCTTTTCATAACACCCCACTTTTCCCTGTTGAACCCCCATTCTCAACCCCTGTGGCTCAGGAGGCGCTGACTCCACCCAGACTCTCCATGGGGATGGAGTCAACCCTTTCCTGGCAAGCAGAGCACTGAATTCCTTTTGCCACAGTGATTAGTCAGCCATGGCATAAGCCCAGTGAGACTCAGTTCTGGACTTGGGAGAGAGGGAATCACCCTTAATGGTGAGAGGAGGGGATATCCACCAAGAGCTGCCATTTTTCATCTGGAGGAGCGAGAGCCTATTAGAGAATGGAGCCAATATTCAGGAAGTAGATTGACATCAAGTCCTGAGGACCCTGCTTGAGTCCCTTGATCCAGACATGCCTAAAACCAGTATTCCTTTGGACTTCAAAATTTTGTGAGCTAATTAATTCCCCTTTTTACTTAAGTCAGTTTGAGTTGGGTTTTCTGTCACTTGCAACTGAAGGAATTCTGACTAATATAAGACTTTGGGGTTTACCTCATCAAGTGTCTTCATCTTACAGATGAGGAAGAGATTTGCAAAATCACTTAGACAGCTTTTATACACAATCAATTTTCCAAATAAATATATTGCCTCACTTGCTTTTATCTTTGCTGCCGACCAGAACAGAGGCATGTTGTCCTCCTGCCTGGATAGGGTCATAGAACATTGATCTTGGTCAAAGAATGCCTAATCTTTCTCCAACAGAGAGAATTTCTTAATTCAAGTCCTCAGGAACCAGTTTTATTTTGCATTACAATGTTTTTATCCGCCAAGCCAAACTGTTGATGACTGTCCTTTCTCTTCCACACAGTGTAATCAGCAGCAATTAATTCTAATCCCAAGGAGACAGCAAGAATGAACAGAGCATTCATTGGACGGAAGTAATCAGAATCTCCCTTGTCCACAGTTGGTACCTGTAGGCAGGCAAATACGAGCAGGCACATGTATGCATGCATGCGCACGCGCACACACTCCCCCCAACCCCCAATCAGCTAAGGCACGAGGAGAGGGTACAGAACGAGCCTGCTGTCTGATCAGCATGGTGCTGTATAAAAAACATCAAGGACTTTGGAGCCACAAAGATTCCACCGCTAACTAGTCGCTTAGACTTGGCCTCCTCATTTGTAAAATGAGGATACACAGACCTACTTCAAAGTGGTGTAGAAGATTAAATAAGAATCTTGTATGCAAAGCACTTTTCACTGGTGTGTAGCGGGAGCTCAGTCAGTGCTAGTTTCCTTTCCTTCCACATCAAACACCTTTTATAGCTGGTGGAGAATAAAGGCCTGACATAATCTGAAATTTTATATCCTTTGAATGTTCTTGATCCAACCAAGTCTCCAGCCCCTCCCCTTAATCCTGTGCCACCGTCCTCCTCCAGTCTATACCAACACACACACACACACACACACACACACACACACACACACACCCTGCTGCCTCTTTCCTCTCTGGGATTATAAATTCTGAGAGAGCAGTTTAGTATCCCCATTGCTCTCACAGTACCCGGCACAGAGTAGACACTGAGTGGACACTCGTTAAATAATCACCAACGGAGCCTGTGCCTTTGCTCATGTTTGCTCTCCACCTTAGTCTCTGTCCTGGTCATCTCTCAAGGTTTAGCCTAGACCCCACCACGTCCTTCATGACATTTTTGAACCTTATTCTTGGGAGCACTCTCTTCTCCTCTGAACTCCATTCCTCTTTCATGATACCTGCAGCTTTCCACCCATAATATAAGATACACACGGGTGACATAAGACATCCATATATGGATGTCTTTTCTTCCCTGTCTCCTCAAGTTCCTTCAATCAATCATTCAACTAACTCTTGGAGCCAGTGTATGCTGGGCACCATGGATACTGAGAGACACCCAACTGTGTCTGTGTCTTGAGATGTTCAGGTTCAGACTAGTCCTTGAGCACAGCCACTGTGTCTGATACATCTTCCTCTATCCTAGGCCTTGGGCCGTGGTAGGTGATCCTTAAATATTTGATAATCCCTCCCTCCCTCCTTCCCTCCTTCTTCCTTCCTTCCTTCCTCCCTCCTTCCTTCCTTCTCTCCCTCCCTTTCTCTTTCTTTCTTTCTTTCTTTCTTTCTTTCTTTCTTTCTTTCTTTCTTTCTTTCTTTCTTTCTTTCTTTCCTTCCTTCCTTCCTTCCTTCTTTCTTTCTTCTATTAAAAGGGCAGATTAAATCATATCAACTCTACCAACACTTTTAAAACTGAGAAGGACCCTGCAGGACCCTCCCAGGTACAAAAACCCCTCCATATCCCATGTTTCTTATTTTTAGAAAAAGGCTTTAGTGTCCTAGGCCTTCCCTGAGTTCCAAAGAGCAGACTCAAGCAGTTACTAATTAGAGAAGCGAGGGAATGCAGAAATAAAGGAAAAGCAGTCAAGCAAGAAAAGTAATGATAGCTTAAACAAGAGTTCAGCGATAAAGCAGAGTCCTAGCTCCTCAAGGGATATACATAACAATCTGACACAGATCTTTGAGTTGTTGTACAGTAACTAAGACCCCAACCAGGTGAAGGTTGGTGACTACATGCTGAGCATAAGCACATAGACTGGTTAGAAACGGAAGGTTGATGACTGAGATTCCTGAAACATCACCCTGGTACCTCACCACCAACCACTTAGAAGAAAGTCCATGAGCTGATCACATACCCTGTAACCCTCCCCAAATATTGCCTTTAAAAACCCTTCCCTGAAAGCCATCAGGGAGTTCGGGTCTTTTGCTGCCTCTTCTCCTTGCTTGGCACCGGTGATAAACACCGTACTTTCCTTCACCACAACCTGGTGTCATTAGATTGGCTTTGTTGTGTAGTGGGCAAATGGACCCAAGTTTGGTTTCATGACATTTTTAAGATGCAGTAGTCACTCATTAATCTTTGTGCTGGGTCTCTGGAACTCATCAATCTGTCCAAACTATGCCTCTCCTTATGGTGTTTGAAAACATCCCTAAAGTCAATTAACCAGACGAGACTGTAGGCTTGACTTCCTAAAGAAAGTTCCTTCCAATGGTGAATGAGATGTCAAGTTTCCTCCACCACACCCGACCTTCCCTTTCCCTAGTTCTTGTTCCTGCCCTGGATTACAGTTTTCTCCCTTGAAAAATGCTGAAAGAGATCACTTATGCCTCTTATTTCAGAGCAGTGAGGGGCTCATCCATGGCTCTGGGCTCTCAGGCCCTGTGGAGTGTCTTCCTCTTTTTCCACTCTTGCTTATCCTTTTGGTGAATACTTAATCACCCTTGCGGACCCAGCTCAAAAATCTGTCCTATTTAGGAAATCTTCCCAGATCCCTCAAGACTGAATTAGTTGCTTAGTTGCTCTGTTCTCTATGTACCCAAGGAATTCCATACCTATCTCTTCCTTAGCTTTAAGCACATTGTTGTATAATCTAAGCCAGATCATGAGGCAGGTTAGGCAGGCAGGGTACCAGGTACCATTTGTGATGGGATGAAAATATAGCAAGTGGGAGAAAATGATATTTATCAGAACAGTTCACTAATATGTGGTTGGAGGGAAATCTGAGACCAGAGAGGTAAAGTCACTTTTGCTCAAATCATCAAGCTAGAAAGTGGTTGAACTGGGATTTGAATCTGACTCCCAAATCAATGCTCATATTGGTTATTCATTCAATCATACGTGTTAGATGCTAATTGTGTGCCAGACACGGTGCTAGGCACCAGGATACAAAAGTTCAAGCATGGTTGCCCTAGCTCATGGCAGGTAATGGCACAGCAGAGCCAAATCCCTTATGTTGGTCTCTGGTCTCCTGTCCCACTGTGTGATTTCACCACTAAGAAACTCCATAGTCAGCCTCATAGCCTCTCCCTCTCCCCAGGAAATAGCAAGACACTTCCTCAGAACGACCCCTTCCCTTGCCCCGAAATCTTTGGCTGTGCCCACTGTGGAAAGACAGCCAAGACTGCTGCCAAGTTCATTAATAATTTTGGCTTTCTGGAGGAAGGAGTTGGATTGCTTTACTCTTCAAATATCAAAACATCCAATTAACACAACTAATTAGCATCACTAGCAGCAGTCAAAAGAATGGCAATTTAGATGCAGGATTTCAAAGGTTTCCTAGTTGTAGGCCAAGGCAACCCATCTCTTGCTAATGACAAGAGTTCCTTGTTTAGGCAATTCTATAGCAGCCGTCAATTAGCTTAGCCACCCGGCAGAGACTGGCTGCATCCCCGGGTCATTTGTCTAATCAGAACTGGGGATAGAGAGAAAGAGACAGAATAGAGTAAGAGAGGGATGGAGGGAGGGGGGAGGCAGGGTGGGACAAAGAGAGAGAGAGAAAATGAGAAGAGGGAAACACAGAGAGGGAGAGATACAGAGAGAAATAACACACCAAGAGAAATTCTCAGAAACAAAAAGACATAGGATGAGAGAGAGAGAGAGAAATAAACATGAAAGGTGACTTACAGACAAACAGACAGCAATCATATAGATACAAAGAAAAAGAAATAAATTTCCTAAATATGGAAATGATATGACAAAAGAATGTCCGACCACCAGTAGCTTTGGGAAGGTAGCTGATCATTGAGAAGCCTAGTGTTCTGACCTGTAAAATCAGGCTTAGCTGTGAGAATTCAGATGAAAATTTGGCAAAGTTTGGCTGCTATGGTGAGAGCCAAGAGAGGAGAGACTGAGAAACCCAAATCAGAATTTTTTCTCTTCCCTTCTCACACTGAACTTTGGTCTTCCCATGAGCCTTGATTCCTCTTTAGAAGGTCAGGTGTGAGGTCAATATTCCTCCATTTATGTACTTTCTCCTGTGAACCCAGTGGGCCCAGCAGCCAGGCCTCCAATCAGCCAGGAGTGTTGCTGTGTCCCCAAGGAAGGAAACCAATGGAGTCCACCTCAGAAATGGATCTTCTGTGGAGCCCACCTCAGAAATGGCTTTCGTGTCTTCCTCCTCTCCATTGCACTGCCTCTGCCCTGGTTCAGGCCTCAGGGTTGCATCTGCCTCAGCAACCTGCGGGGACTGCAACAGCCTCTCTCCTTGCTGCTGTCCAACCCATCCTTATCACTGCTGCCACAGTGACATTTCTCAGATGCAGGTATGACCATGTCTCTCTCTGACTTAAACCCCTTTTTAATGGGTTCCATGCTTTCTCTAGAGCAAGCCCAAGTCTATTAAACATGGTGTCCAAGGCCTCCCTCTGGGCTCTGGTTCCTGCTGTCTTCTCTGCAGTCTTCTCTTGACCCATCTCTCCCACTCCCCACGTTACACTCGCATTCCGCCACACTAGAGGTCGTGGAGGCCCCTGGACAATATATACATCTTTGTCTCTGGGCTCCTCCTCATACTCTCTGGCCCCCACAATACCTAATTGACCCCAGCTCTTTCTCCGTGGCTTTCTATGCCTACGTTTTTGTTTATACATGTCCCCTGCCTATTAACTTGTTCTTTTTACAGCCTCACCTCTTGCCCATCAGATACACCAGGGTCACAAGCTCAAATGTTTTCAGAGGATGGGTTTATAATGTAAGTATGTGCAATGACAGGTGTGAAACAATAGGGGGCGTAGTGGCAAATTGGACAGTGAAAGCCATGCTCCAAGACCCTCAAACTCAACATTAAACCAACCACCAGCCAGCTCACCAGCCAGCAAACATTGTCTTGGCCAAACCCACCATCTGTGGGAAGGAGCCAGCCATGGGCCACCAGTTGAGGATGCTCCATCTGTAACAGGCTCAGAGCTTACCTTGGCCCACAAGGTCCTCCATGCTCAGACTCTGTTTCCATCTCTTGCCATCTCTTTGCATCTGGTTCCCCTGTGCAGGGGCATTTTCACAGCCTCCGCTGTCTCCTCCCCTTTGGGCCCTGCAGGGGTGTTAGCTGTGTGTAAACAGCTGCAAAGAACACTAACATTCACAGCAACTAGGCCAGTCCCATCATGTGCCTGGCCCAGGCAACATGTTATTAATCAGCATTTTAATGAAGCCTAATTACAGCAGATGATGCCTCCCACCAGGTAAGACAATGGTTACAGATGCGAGCAAACCAGGAAATCTCTGCCCTCTCCTGGAGCTTGCTCCATTGCAGCACCAGAGGGTTAACTCTGGAAGGACTGGACGGCTGTAGAGGTGAATGTCCAGCAGAGGCCTCCACTCACAGTAAGAAATGACCCCTCTCCCCAGGACCTATGGAAACACAGTCTGGACAGTGAGTGGAGCTGAGCTTAATTCTGGCAAAGGATCACCATCTCTTCTGAGCTCCACCAGCCGACATTCTGTCTTTCCAGATATGACTGGGTCTCTATTTCCAGCATCTACTCCTGACTCAGGCCTTGGTAAGGCGTTAGAGTCTTCAAAAAATGGTCTCTGCAGGAATAAAGATGTAGATATAGAGAATGGACTTGAGGACACAGGGTGGGGGAAGGGTAAGCTGGGACGAAGTGAGAGATTGGCATGGACATATATACACTACCAAATGTAAAATAGATAGCTAGTGGGAAGCAGCCGCATGGCACAGGGAGATCAGCTCGGTGCTTTGTGACCACCTAGAGGGGTGGGATAGGGAGGGTGAGAGGGAAATGCAAGAGGGAGAGGATATGGGGATATATGTATACGTACAGCTGATTCACTTCGTTATAAAGCAGAAACTAACACACCATTGTAAAGCAATTATACTCCAATAAAGATGTTAAAAAAAAATAGTCTCTGTTTCTTCAACTCTTTGGTTTTTCTCTCTGCCCCTCCATTTACTACTCTTTTCTCTTTATAAGACTCAAGCACCAGGGACTCTCCCAGCACCACCCTCTACCGCTGCTTAGTGGTTAAGAGTGCAGGCTATGGGATCAGACAAGGCTAGTCCAGACCCTGACATGCACATCTACCAGCTGTGACCTTGGGAAAGTTACTTCATCTCTCTGACCTTCAATGCCCTCGTCAGTCACATGAGAACAATTATCTCTGCCCTGTCTTCTTCACACGATTGTTTTGAGATTATGGAAAATTCCAAGGGCAGTGCCTGACACCTAGCCAAGTCCCTTCCATAATTCTGAAACTTCACTGAGAAGTCAGTTGGTGGCAGAAATTCTTGGCCCTTGCCAAATGTTTCTTTCTGCTATTTTTTAGATTTTTTTTTTTGATGTGGACCATTTTTAAAGTCTTTACCGAATTTGTTACAATATTCCTTCTGTTTTATGTTTTGGTTTTTTGGCCACGAGGCATGTGGGATCTTAGCTCCCTGACCAGGGACCAGACCTGTACCTCCTGCATTGGAAGGTGAAGTTTTTTTTTTTTTTTTTCTGGCTGCGTTGGGTCTTCGTTGCTGCACCCAGGCTTTCTCTCATTGTGACGAGGGGGGGCTACTCTTTGTTGCGCTGTGCAGGCTTCTAATTAAGGTGGCTTCTCTTGTGGAGCACAGGCTCTAGGCGTGCAGCCTTCAGTAGTTGCAGCATGCAGGCTCAGTAGTTGTGGCTTGCGGGCTCTAGAGTGCAGGCTCAGTAGTTGTGGCACACGGGCTTAGTTGCTCCGCGGCATGTGGGATCTTCCTGGGCCAGGGATCAAACCCGTGTCCCCTGCATTGGCAGGTGGATTCTTAACCACTGTACCACCAGGGAAGTCCTGGAAGGCAAAGTCTTAACCACTGGATGGCCAGGGAAGTCCCCAGATGTTTCTTTCTTGATTGGAGAATGAAGTATGGATTTCACAATGCTCCCAAATCATATCAAGAGGACGTGCTCACTGGTCTAGGGTAAACTAACCTGACTCCCCTTCTCTATCTCCTCCTATATACGCTACCCATTTCTCTTGTTAATACAGTAATTTCTTCGTGCTACTCTCTTGCTCAGGAAACTTCTTTGGCTCCCTGTAGCCTATAAGCTAAAACCTCAAATTAGTACTAGGGCATTCAAGGTATTCTATCATCTGGCCCCAAAGGACTTTTCCAACTTCAGTTCCTAAGTCTCCCTTGTATGAACTCACCAGTCAAGACAGGCCAATTTCTTAACATGCTCAGTTCTACAATTCAGCCTTTATTCAGGATGATCTACTCTCCAGAATGCCTTCCCTGTTTCATCACTGGACTGTAAAGCTCCTTCATTAGACTGTGAGGCTGGATGCTATTTTGTTTTGTTTTGAATCTCAGTATCAAGAGATCTAGACACAATGAAGACCCTCAATAAATATTTGTTAAAATGAACTAAATGCCACTCTTTCAAATTCTTCTTCTTTAAAGTCCAGAACAGATCACTTTGGGTGCTCTGATGTAGTCAAGTTCAGGATCTGAAGCCAACAGACCTGGGGTCAGACACAAGCTCTACCACTGTGATGGCTAATTTTATATATCAACTTGTCTGGGCCACGATGCCCAGATAAGTGTTCAAACATTATTCTGGATGTTTCTGTGAGAACGTTTTGAATGAGATTATCACTTAAATTGGTGAACTTTGAGTAAAGCAGATTACCCTCCATAATGTTGATGAGCTTCATCCAATCAGTTGAAGGACTGAATGAAACAAAGGACTGACCTCCCCTGAGCAAGAAGGAATTGTACAGTGCACAGCCTTCGGACTTGAACTGCAATATCGGCTCTTCCCTGGGTCTCCAGCCTGCTGGTCCACCCTGCAGATTTGGGACTTGCCAGCCTGCATAATCACAAGAGCCAATTCCTTAAAATAAATTCCTTTCTATATAGACACACATCTTATTGGCTCTGTTTCTCTGGAGAACGCTGACTTATACAATCACTTACTGGCACTGCACTTCCATCAAGTCATTTTACCTGGCTGAGCCTTTGTTGTCTAAGCTGGAAAATAAGAATAATTGTTTCTCCTTCATAGGGTTGTTGTGATGATTCATTGAGACCCTGTCTGTGTATGTGAGAGCCTTGTAAATTGTGAGCTACCGTGCCTTGCTAAATCTTATAATCAAGGCCCATCACCTCCAGGAAGGTGTCCCCACCTGCTCCAGCCCTCTTTACTCTCAGACATTCCTGAACTGCAAGAACAGTCTGGGCTTACACCACACCGTCTCTGTCCTTTCTTTTGGCATCTAAGCACATGTGATGCCCAGCACTGGAGGGGAGACAGAGGAAGTGGGGACAGCGGACCCAGTAGAGAGGCTCAGTATAGATCAGCCTGGCGGCAGCTCGTGGAGCTAGAGCAGAGGCTGCTGTGAAGGATTCAGACACGGTGCTGCAGTCAGTTGGGTCCTGAATTTAAATGCAGCCCATTGCTCTTTGTCTCGACAGGGTAATAAAAAATCCTCAGACAGTATATTATGGATGCAAAGGTGCAACACTGGATCTCTGCTCTCTGCCCACCATCCGAGAGAAGGGAGACATGTCTGGGGCCTGAAGGAGACAGACCTTGCAGGGAAGGAAACAGGTCAGAGCAGACAGCATGTCCTTGGCAGGGTAGGGAGGGCTTGGACCCCTTACGCTAAGCCAGTGCTTCCCAATGTTTCATGCTGTGACTCACAGAGAAAGTGATGATATTTGTTTGCACAGTGAAGGAAGAAGGGAGGGGCTGCCTTTTTCTGGAAGTTACTGGCCCTAGAGCCTGGGCTCTTCCAGGCCTTATGAGGCTGTGCGTGGGCTGTGGTATCAGTACCTTGGTGGGAATCTCTGTGATACGCTTTCCCCAACAGCTGGGAGCACAGAAGATGCTGTGGTCCTCACAGGCCAACCTGATGGAAAGCTCAGCTGGGAAGTCTATTGGCCCCCCAGCTCCAGTGGGTCTTATGGTTGCTGCCTCTCTCTATGGGTCGAGAATCCTGCAAATCTGATCACGGCATCCCTCACTCAGCATGACTAGCACCTACACTCCTGGGCAGGGCACATAAATAAGGACCTCGCCTCTCCGCTCAGCCCTGTCTCCAAGCATTCTCTCCCCTAATAACTGTATCCATTTTTTTTAAACAACATCCATCTTTTCCATTCTCTCTCTTCCAAGTCTGCAGGTGGCTGGTTTGACTGATGTAGGATAAACTCTCCAGGCTGGCTTGGCTGCAGGGGGGTCTGCAGTGTTCATTCTGGGGCCAGGCTAAAGTGGCAGTGGCTCCCTGTGGCATGCTCTTCTCCTGGTGGATCTTTAGAATAGCCAGTGCCAAGCCAAACTGCACAGGCACGTTGGAGACCTCCATCCGGGTCCGTTCCGTTAGCCTCCCGTTTGCCAAAGGAGGTCACCTAGATATGCCCAACATCAGTGGGGCAAGGAAGAGTACTCCACCCACAGTCCTTCCTGGTGCTTGAAGCTCCAGACATTCCCAGCTCCTGAATACATGTGGTGTCATGTCTCTGGGCTGGCCCCAGAATGTCCATTAATTGTAATATCTGCACATCAACTTCTCCATCAGATTGTACATACCATCTTGGAATACTGGGGCTTCCTCTGACCCATTTCTATATCTCTAGCCACCCAGTGTGGTGCCTGACACAGAAGGAGTGCTCAGAAACTCCTCCATAAACAAATGAGTGAATGATTGAACAAATGAATGGCCAGTGCCTGGGTTTCTATGTGCTCACTTGCCTATCTATCTGGACCCTGGGGTCTCTGTGTATGTTTTGATCCTGGGCCCACTGGGGTACAGCTCCAAACACTGGGTCTAGGTTCTAGCAGAGCTAAGACACACTGTATAGGGTCAAAGTCCCTTGACCCACCATCCTTCCTTATGGCTGAATTTGACTTCATAGGATGTCTGAACTGGGAAGGACATTAGAGACTCCTTGGTTCAACTGCCCCCATGTGGGAAGAAGCAATGTCTTATTCGTCTTTGATTCCCAATTCCCAGAGCAGGACCTGGTACAAAGTGGGTGCTTGGTAAAAATTTGATTTTGCACAACTCCCTCTAACACTTTTATAAATAAGAAAACGAAAGCCCAGAGAGGGAAGATATAAGCTCTCCCATTCATACAGTAATTTTCTGGTAGTCTGGTTTCCAGCCTGGGTCCTCTGACTTCCAGGAGGCCAGAACCCAATGGACTTTTCCTAAGGTCTTGTTTCTTGACACGGATCTAAGGTTATATGAAGTAAGACATTAATTACTTGTTCCAAATTTGTCTTAGATCATTGATGGATCCAACATGGATGAGTTCATGTTGCTTTGAAGCCATGAAGGCAAAAGACAACTGATGTGGCAGCAACAGAGCAGACTTTGAAAGTTGACAGTTTTGAGCTTAAGAATCTGCAAAGGCACTTGCTGACTACACGACCTTGGGCAAATCCCCTAATTGCCCTGACCATCAATCTCCTCCCCCACTTCTTGCTCCAGATGGGGTCCATAATGCCTGTCTTTCAGGGTTGCAGTAAAGATCCACGCTAATGTGGGCCATTTGCCTGGAACATCTTAATCTTAGATGGTCAGTCACTTACAATGACGTTGTAGTTTCAGTCTGTACTTCAAAGCTGGCCCACAGCTCCAGCCATCACCTCTGGAGATTGTTTGCCCTTACAAAGACGCCCGGTCTCCATGCCCTGCCATCCTGCTATTTTAATTTTCGCAGTGCCACGGCTCACTGTGGAACAGCCACTGACCATAAAGTTTGACATTCTGAAGATTAAAGTGCTTTGAATTAGTCATGCACATGTGAAGTCATTGTTCCTACTTGTCCTGCTGCAGAATCTAAAAATGACTTTCAGCAGAGCCCGGTAACTTTCCCTCCTCAGTCACCTTCTGGTGAGGAGACATGGTGGAGCTCAGGCCAAGTGAAAACCCTCGGTCACTCAGAAGAAAACCAGAGCAGATGAGGGGCGGTATGAACTGGCATATTTGGAAAGAGGGGTCGGCTCCGCCAGGGCTTGGTGGTCTGCTGCCTCCCCAAGGAGCAGGGGCGGCTGGAGGGTTGGGGAGGGGTGGGGTGAGGCAGGGAAATCGTAAGCACAGGAGCAGAGCAGGAGTTGCGGGCTCTGGGTTCAGAACCTGCCTCTGCCCTGTGTAAGCTGTGTGACCTCAGGTACGTTCATATCTTGAGCCAACATTTTCTCACGTGCAAGACAGAAATAGCGCCTCTTTCATAAGGCTGCTGTGGGAATTAAATAAGCTAACAAGGCACTTAGCACAGTGTCTGGCACATGGCAGGCAATCAATAAATATCTTCCTTCTCTCAAAATCTTCCCAACTTTCCACGACTCAGATATCTTCTCGTGCTTTAAATGCTGTGCATTCCCAGAAATCCCAGAGAAGTTCACTTGCAAATATTATTACTAAAATGCCTAGCCAAAGGGAAGTGAACTTGGGATTTCCCAGTCTGCCCTTGGTGTAAATAAGCAGGGCAGACTAGAGTCACAGTTTTCTTGTGGAGAACTCAAAAGAGGAATCTTCTTTGCTTTAAAACTAGTTGTCTGGCTGCCCGTGTCTCTATGGGGGGTCGGATGGTTCTCCATCCAGGCAGGAAGTCTGGTCCCCAACCAGCTGGCCTCCGGACCACCTACTCAGCACATCCCCATGAAGTGATCACACAGAATTGTAATGTGTAATAAGAGCTACCATTCCTGACTCGGAGACAGTCATCATGTTAAGTACTTACATTCTAATTTAACCTCACAAAAACCCTGGGAAGTTTGTACCATTATCTCTACTCGGTGGATAAGGAGTCCGGGGTCCACAGAGGTGAAGCAACTTGCCCACCGTCGTGCAGGGCTCAGAAACGGCAGGGCTAAGGTTTGAAACCAGATCTGTATGATTGCAGAACCCCAGGCTCCTGACCACTGAACCATACCGGCTCATACACCTCCAGTCCTGGCCCTTGCCTAAGCCTGGACCAGTTGGCTGTCCTGGCTTCTCTGTAGCTGGGCTGAGAGACTCGACATTCCCCGAGGCAGGTGTGGAAGACATCAGCCTGTGTTGGTGTAGCAGCCGGCTAGATGTCAGATAGCTGCGACCTGGAGCGCGTTTGGGATTGTACCCTCGGCTCTCCTCGGGGGACACTGTGAGAGGCAACCTCGTGACACTGGTGCTGGCATCTGCTGAAGGAACGCTTAAGAGGCCACAGGTCACTCCTCCCAACATGGGGCCCTGGGTGAGAGGTCTCCTTAAGAGCTCAGTGCTGGGAAATTCTTTGTGTGGCTTTAGTGTGGCATGGGCTTTTGTTGTAACTAGCACACACAGTAAATAAATGCCAAGCACGTTAAAATAACTGGCCCACCGACACATACACCAGGACGTCATGTGGGACCTCGGGAGATGACTCTTCCCCACACTTCCACCAAGGACACACTGGGAAGAGGAACTCTCTTGACATCCTTACACCCTCTGGTTGTCCCTTAGCTCAGTTCACAGGTCCGGATGGCACACTTTGTCAAAAATCCACTCTGCCCACTTGGGGAGGCAGAAAAGAGAGACTGTGAGCCCTGAAAGACAGCTCCTTCAAGGTGAAGGTCAAGTCCCCACTTTTCTGAAGAGCTCAAAGTGGTATTTGAATCTGAATCTGTACTGAGGTGTGAGGAGAGGGGAAAGGGGAAGAGGGAGGGAGGGCGGAGGATTGGAGAGGAGAGGAAGAATAGAAAGCCTAGTGGGGCTGCGAGGAGATGGAAGGGGAAGGAGTGCAGAGGCTGCCTGTTCCCCTTTAGTCCTCACCACCACCGGTTAAGGGGCTGGAGCTCTGTGCACCTGCACAAGAGAGTGTAAGCAGAGGACACTGGAATCCAATGCAGATTTGGTGCAAAACGTTTCCACTATTTGTCTTAAGAGAGGAAGGGAACTAATGAGGAAGAAGGAGAGAGAAAGGAGAAGTGGAGGAGAGGGGAGGGAGACAGGAGGCTGGGGGGAAGGAGAAGACAGCAGGCGGAGGTGAGGGAGGGCACACTAGACACTGTGTGAGTGCGTGTGTCTGTCTGAGAGAGAGAGTCCAATAGACTGACAGAGAAGGGTAGTGGGGAAGAGGAGAGAACGACAGAGACAGAGGGGAGAGGGAAGAAATAGTCGGGAGGGGGCATGCCCACGCATGGAGAAAACTGGGAGAGGTGAGTGGATGTGTCCCTCCCTCCTCCCAGCCCAGACAAAGGACTTGGCGGCTTCCCAACCCTCTGCGGGATGAAGCCAGACTCTCAAAGGCAGCCATGCACCCTGGGGGCCAGGAGAGGGCACTTCAACCTCAGACAACAGCAACGGAGCTGGAGCCGCAGCCGGCGGTCACTGCCAGGCCGGCAGATGAGAGGCGGAGGGAGGGGAGGGGAGGAGAGGCGAGCCTCTGGCTCGTGTCTGTGGGTTACCAGCTCTCAGTGGAGCCAGGATCCTGTGCACATCCCTGCAGACACAGAACGGGCGATGAACTGGTTTGGGTCCCCATTGGCTGCCTCTGTGCCAGCCCAGCGCCTCCTCTGGCCCTGCCCTGCCCCGCCCCTACTCTAGTCCAGATTTCTGTCCTGAAGGGCAGGGTGCCTCCAACTTCCCCCCATGGGCCCCCTCCTCCCCTTCATCAAGAATCATCGCTTCCTTGAGTACAGGGAAGACTAATTTTCAAAACCATTTCTTAAATACCCTGCCATCTGCTCTGCACAAGCATTCACAAATTCAGCAGCAGGGAGAGGGGGCCGCGGAGGCACTGAGGTGGAGTGTCACTTGTCTGTGATCACATTAAAAAATAAATAAAAATCATGGCACTTTCCAGTCCTTACCTTCCATAAGGAGAACTTAAGCATGTTACTGTTTCCTCAACACCAGGATTAAGGAGTGCTTACATATATTGCCTCTGAGCACCAAATACCTAACCTTGTCCCACCCTGAGTCTTGGTCTCAGTCCCACATCTTGACCATAGACTGAGGCTGATCATTAATGACTTTGTCCTGATAAGAAGTTCTAAACTCTGCACATGAACCCAGATGATGGAGTCTGACTCTATTGGGTTATCTGAGAAATCCAAACACACTTTTAAAAGGATTGCTGCTATTTAAGAATCTCAGGAACCCCTTTAGAATCTTAAGACCCCTTCATGGAAATTTCCATGAAACCTCCAGCCTGCACTGATATTACTGTTTCCTGATGGTCCAGACATTTATTACTTAGATTTCACCCAATTCAGTACTTGACCAGAAACAGTAATAATAACATTATTATTTATTGAGTGCCTACCACGTTCCAGGTAATTTATTAGGCACCTGAGATTTTTTTTTTTTTTTATGTTTCTATCTACTTGAAACAACCCTATGAGGTAAGTAGCATAATCATCACTGTTATAGATAGGCAAAGTCGGGCTCAGAGAGCTTAGGTCTCTTGCCCAAGGTCACACAACCAGTAAATAGCAGAGCCAAGATCTGTACCCAGGTCAGCCTGGCTCCAAACGCCAAGCTCTTTTCCTCCTCTTATCAAACAATGGCATCTCTTAGTTACATCTCAGCTATAATTAGGTCCTCAACCATCTGGCTGGTTTCTTCAAAGAAACTGTCCTCTAGTGGGGCAATGAGATTTGGACTTGGTAAAGGAAGAAACAAATCCAAGCTTCTGGGAGGGGACCGCTCCACCATCTACAAACTGTCACCTGAGCAGGCTTCCTCTATTCGACTGTTTCTGCACTTTTGGAGCCAGGAACTGGTTGTGGCTAAAGATAGGCACTCAGGGACAACATGCACCGCCCCCCTTTGTTTATGAAGATAGATAATAATACTCATCTGTCTAGACTGCTGGGGCGATCAAACAAGATGATGGCTCTGAATGCACTTTTTACACCAATAAGGGCTGTTCACTTCCTGATGGCCCATTCAGGGCTCAGCATCCTGCAGGAGCTCTCTAAGTATCGTAAATATATTTTGCTTTGAACGGAAATCCAAGCATCCTGTCTCCTCTCTTGTCTCCACCGACTCATGGCAAAATGTGCTTAGACTGAGAGCAGTGGTCCTGACCTCCTGCTCCCTCTAGGTTCCATTTTTCATCCTCCCCGTCACAACTCCCACCTCCTGCCTCTCCAGACACATCAACACTCCAGGCACGGCCACAGCTTCAGCTAAGGGCCCTCGCCTCGGACAGGGTTGGCAGCTGCCTCCTCTTCTTGGCAGGACATATATCATCTTGAGGAAAATACTGACGGATAAGAAACCCCAGACAGACAGCATGTCCCGCCGGGCATGCAGCCTACTGCTTGGGAAGTAAGATTTGAGATGCTGGCTCCAGATCTTTCTGGAAGAAAGGGAGAGTTGGTGGACCTGTGGCAACTGGGCTGTGCCCACAGGGGGTTAACAAAATCCTAGGGATGACTGTGCCCAATACCTAGATGTTCAATAAACGTGAGTTAGACCCAAGCTCAATAGGCCCTTTGAATGAGGCCTGGCGGACGGAGGCCCTTTGTCCAAACCCACCATTTCACAGACAGGAAAGTGGGATCCAGGGAAGGCTGGTGATTTGCTCAGCATCACACACACAGCAAGTCAGTGGCCAAAACCAGATGAACAAAGTCCAGGGCTCAAGAGTCTCACATCAGAACACGTCCACCTCACAACAACAATGCCAATAAGATAGTCCCAAACCTCTGGTCAGATGTGACGATCTGAGAAACTGGAATTGTTTGTTCCCTCCGGAAATCAGGAAGAGGGGGACCTTCGACTTAATTTCAGAGCCAGTGTCCAGGGAGCACATCCTTTTAAAGATGAAAGGAGCAGGAAGAAGGCAGAGCAGAGGAGTGTAGCTTGGTGAGGTGGTACACATCTATCCGCTGCCCGCTCCTATCTCCCCTGACCGTCCCCCTGGCCTCCCCGCTGCCACGATGCTCTCCCTGCAACGCTGGTTTGCCAGCAGATCATCAGTCCTTCACCAACTGGCTCCCACAGACCTCTCCAGCCTCACTGACTCTCACTCCCCAGCTTGCACCCCAAGGCCCAGACTTGCCCAAAGGAGGGAAGCAGCTCTCCCAGGGCTCCAGACTCTGCACAAGCCGCCCTCCCTGCCTTGCCTGCAAGCCCCTTCCAGGTCCGTGCTCCTCCTCACCACCCTCTGCAGCCCCCTCTGTCACAACACTGTGCTGCAGACACTCGCCCGTCTGTCTGCCCACCGCACGGGAACTTCTCCAGGCAGACGCTGTTACCACTCTTCGCTGCATCCCCAGAAGCCAGGCCAGGTCCTGGCACATAGTAAGTGCTCAGTAAGTGTGGTCCCCGTTCTCCCCCACGTAGAGGTTCAAGCTGGAGCTGCCTCCACTGGCTCTCGTTCTGACCTCTAGGGCCACATAGAACAGATGTACTCCCTCCGCTCCAGGATGACTCTTTAGAAATTGACCAAAGCAAAGAGTCCAGATGTTTTCTTTCCAAGGAGAATATCCCCGATTCCTTGGCCAGTTCCTCACAGACCACGGTGTTGGGTAGGGTGACCAACCATCCTGCTTTACCCAGGGCTGTCCTGGTTTTAGCACCACAAGTCCCCTGTCCCAGGAAACCCCTCAGTCCCAGGCAAACCTGGACACATGGTAAACCTAGTTTTATCTTCCCCTCCCATCCTAGGTCTTCAGAGGCCATGCACCATTTTCTCAATGGCCTGCCTAGCTGGGGGGTAGGCAGAAATGAACCCAAGGCTCCAGGGGTCGGTGACACAACAGGGCAAAGAAAGGCCGGCACCTCCTTGCTCCCAACATTGGCCTCTGTTAATGCAGCCAGTCGGCATCAATTCTGGCAGGAGAACAGTGTGCGGTGGTTGTGCGGATTGATACATTTGCCTTGTGGGCTAATATGGAGCTTTACAGTGTCAACTAAGATGCCTAAGCCAATTTACCACATAGGGGACCTTGTTCCCCCAGATCAGTACTTCCAAAGCTGCTTTGGTTTTATTTGTTGACTGTAAAGACAGAAATTTTTCAATACTTTTGTTCTCAATATTGCCTAAGCCCTTCAAGTGTTCCAGGCATTCATCCATTCCACAATTACTTATAAAACACCTACAATGGGGCTTCCCTGGTGGCGCAGTGGTTGAGAATCTGCCTGCCAATGCAGGGGACACGGGTTCGAGCCCTGGTCTGGGAAGATCCCACATGCCGCGGAGCAACTAGGCCCGTGAGCCACAACTACTGAGCCTGCGCGTCTGGAGCCTGTGCTCCACAACAAGAGAGGCCGCGATAGTAAGAGGCCCGCGCACCGCGATGAAGAGTGGCTCCCGCTTGCCACAAATAGAGAAAGCCCTCGCACAGAAACGAAGACCCAACACAGCCAAAAACAATAAATAAATAAACACCTACAATATGGCAGACAGTCCCTCTCGGTGTCCTTTGGGCTGGTCAGAGACCCAAATCTGCAACTGGTTGGAACAGACTTGGGGTAAAGTCCTTCTACTTTGGGGCCTCTCCCACATTTGTACAATAAGATAATAGAAACACAAGTAAGTGTGTATATAAGTGTGCAAGTGAACTTGAATATACACAAACAGGTTCAAATTTCTGAAGAACCAGCCGGAATTTCTCTGACTGTCAGCTAACAGCCATAATCCTGAGACAATATCAACTATTTTTATCAGCAACTTGGTTTCCATGGAGCCTTGCAGCGCTGCTAGTGAAGGTTGACGGTTATCACCATAAAATAACTTTACAACTTTGTAATTTGTAGCTCTCTGCTGTCAGTAATATTAACAGCATTTCGAATTATGGCTATAAACTTGACAGTAGCAGATAAAACCCTTAGAAACCTCATTTTGGGGGGATGTGGGAGGCTGCGGGAAGGTAATGACATTTTGGTTTTCCAGGCCTGGGTAGAAGGTGCGCTTTGATCTGGAGGTGGGAGATGGGAGGGCCAAGGCCGGGTTCACAAAGAGCAAGGCAGCTGAGCTGGGGCACCACAGAGACAGGGTCTGGGTGGCAATACGTCTGGGTGATCAGAGACTACAAACATGTCAAGGCTGGGGGCAGGGGTCACAGACATTGGGGCTATAGGACGGGCAAGAGCTGGCTGGTGGATCCCAACCTCTGCGGGGTTTTGTCCTACAGGAAAGGAAGGGAAACTGGGCCAACTGTAGAGCAGGGAGGAAAGTAAGAGAAAGCCTACCAGGCAGAATTGAGAGAGCAGCCCGGGGCATGTTATTTGACTTTTCTGGGCTTGAGTTTCCCTATATGTAAAAGGTACTTATCTCATAAACCCATGCACATGTGGTCACCTTATCTTTGATAAAGGAGGCAAGAATATACAATGGAGAAAAGACAGCCTCTTCAATAAGTGGTGCTGGGAAAACTGGACAGCTACATGTAAAAGAATGAAACTAGAGCACTCCCTAACACCATACACAAAAATAAACTCAAAATGAATTAAAGACCTAAATGTTAAGGCCAGACACTATAAAACTCTTAGAGGAAAACATAGGCAGAACACTTTATGACATAAATCAAAGCAAGATCTTTTTGACCCACCTCCTAGAGAAATGGAAATAAAACCAAAAATAAACAAATGGGACCTAATGAAACTTAAAAGCTTTTGCAGAGCAAAGGAACACATAAACAAGACGAAAAGACAATCCTCAGAATGGGAGAAAATATTTGCAAGCAAAGCAACTGACAAAGGATTAATCTCCAAAATATACAAGCAGCTCATGCAGCTCAATATCAAAAAAACAAACACCCCAATCCAAAAATGGGCAGAAGACCTAAAAAGACATTTCTCCAAAGAAGATATACAGATTGCCAACAAACACATGAAAGGATGCTTGACATCACTAATTATTAAGAGAAATGCAAATCAGAACTACAATGAGGTATCACCTCACACCAGTCAGAATGGCCATCATCAAAAAAATCTACAAATAATGCTGGAGAGGGTGTGGAGAAAAGGGAACCCTTTTGCAGTGTTCGTAGGCATGTAAATTGATACAGCCACTATGGAGAACAGTATGGACATTTCTTAAAAAACTAAAAATAGAAGTTTAAAAACTAAAAATAGAATACCATATGACCAGCAATCCCACTACTGGGCATATACCCTGAGAAAACCATAATTCAAAAGGAGACATGTACCACAATGTGCATTGCAGCACTATTTACAATAGCCAGGACATGGAAGCAACCTAAGTGTCCATTAACAGATGAAAGGATAAAGAAGATGTGGCACATATATACAATGGAATATTACTCAGCCATAAAAAGAAACGAAATTGAGTTATTTGTAGTGAGGTGGATGGACCTAGAGACTGTCATACAGAGTGAAGTAAGTCAGAAAGAGAAAAACAAATACCATATACTAACACATATATATGGAATCTAAAAAAAAAAAAAAAAACAGCTTCTGAAGAACCTAGGGGCAGGACAGGAATAAAGACACAGACGTAGAGAATGGACTTGAGGATGTGGGGAGGGGGAAGGGTAAGGTGGGACAAAGTGAAAGAGTGGCATGGACATATATACACTACCAAATGTAGAATAGATAGCTAGTGGGAAGCAGCCGCATAGCACAGGGAGATCAGCTCGGTGCTTTGTGACCACCTAGAGGGGTGGGATAGGGAGGGTGGGAGGGAGACGCAAGAGGGAGAGGATATGGGGATATATATATACGTATAACTGATTCACTCTGTTATACAGCAGAAACTAACACAACAATGTATAGCAATTATACTCCAATAAAGATGTTAAAAAAAAAAAGGTACTTATCTCAAAGGCCAAAAATCAAATGATTCTTTCTATATCCATCTGTCTGTCTATCTATGTATCTATCTATCTATCTATCTATCTATCTATCTATCTATCTATCTACCTAATGATTTGGAAATAAACCTGGAGATCATATCATTTCATCTTCTAATCTAAAGATAGGAAAATTTGGACCCAAAGAGAAAGGAACTCCCCAAACCTACATGGCAAGTTGGAGGCAAAGCCAATCCTGTAATGCAGGGAGCCTGACCCAGCTCATGAAGTACATCTCAACATTACTATTTTCACCATTACTACTACTACTATTAATCATTCATTCATTCAGCCAGTCATTCAGTCCCGTTTAGTCGTCTGTTCCCAAAGCCCTCTTTTTGAAGCATTTTTTTGTTTATGAATCTTAACAAAGGCTTGACCTTGGCCATCACAAATAGGAACTGGGAAGTACCTGGGTATCTTTCCGTGCCACCCAACAGGTGAGACCTGACTGCTTCCTACTCTTCTGTATAAAAAGTGAAGCTTCCTCCCCAAGAAAGAAAACCCAGGCAGTACTCCCCTCCTCCTGCTAACCACCCCAGCACACATACATATTCATACTCGCTGTCCTATTAGTGAGCCAACTAGCAGATGCAGGTGAAGCCTGCTTCCATTTCATTCATTCCTTCATTCATTCACATTCACTGAGGGTCTACCTAGTACCAGGCTTTAGCCAGAGAAGTAAAATGATTTAACCAAGGTCACACAGCTTTATGGGGAGGGGAAGGGCAGAAGGCTGTTCTGGAACTGGGATCTTGACTCCCAGCCCAGCATTCTTTTCACCAACCCAAGGGAAAGCCCACCTTGACTGTGCACACCAAGAAAATCCCTTCCTTCCTTATGACTCTACAGTAGCTTGTGGAAAAGTCTGTCTGAAGCGCAGGTCTCTCCCCAGAAATTCTGGCCCATAGAACCATCTGCCTACCAAACTTCTCCATTTGTATGTCACATGAGCCCCCTACACTTAACACATCCCAAACAGAGCTCAGAATATCCCCCTCTCCAGCCCCTTTCTCCAATAGTTGTGTTTAAGTGACCGGAGCCACCGTCCGCCGTGTTGTTCAAGTTGAGAAACTGGGCATCTTCCTTGACTTCTTCCTTCACCTCCACACCCGAGCAATCACCCAAAATAGTCAATTCTACCAGTTAGATAATAAAACATGTTATTAAGGTGGAACTGTCTTAGTCTTGGTTTTGCTGAGATCCCAAGTCTGTAGATACCACATTGCAAAGTGAGGTAGGAAACTATCAGGCAGGACTTGCAAAAGGAAACCAGAAAACCAGATTTGCAAACTTCAGCTCCCCTTCAGACAAGAGGGCCACTGGAGGGTGCAGTGCCCTAACAGAGGTGAAGCCCAGATCACCGCGGACTGAGGGAGGACCCATGAGCAACCGGCCTGAGCGCATGCACTTGCCCACGTCAGCGCCCTCCAGCCCCGGGGCAGGTGTGTCTGAGGAGGCCCACAGGGGACTGCCAGGCCCTCTCAGGGAGTACCAGTCACCCAAGACCTTCCCTACACTTTCCTCCTCTCCCTCATCCTGCTCCACCTTGCAGGGGTAAACATCTAGGGTTAGCCAGATGGGGGAAAGGGCTGGAAATCCAGTCGGGGAAACGGGAGTCTCCTCGAGCAGCCTGTCTGAGACAGGCCTGGGCTAGAGGATGTGGAAGGTTTTACTTTGAAGAGGTTCAATGGCTTTGATTGGACGAGACACAGTCATTGCTGAACTGAGACTGTTTGGTGACCAGAATTAATTAGAAAACTTTTAATTTCCTGAGAGGGATTAGAAAGTCATGGGATCTGTAAGAGCTTTTATATCTCTAGATCTAGAGGTAGAATCTATACGCATCTATGTGCAGGGTCAATGGGAGACAAAAACTATTTTATAATTGTACGCTGTGTTTCTTGTTTAATGTACCTGTTACATAGCTCACAAATCTTTCTCCTTCTATTCATGGTCTGTTTCTGCCTATATTTATTTATTACCTGCTGTTTCTGGCCCAGCTCCAACTTCCTTCCAATACTCTGGACGCACATCCTCTCTCTGGCATCCAGGCTTTCTCCTGTATGTCTCCCTCTACCAGGAAGGCGGCTCTACCCTGCTTCTGCTGCCTGCATCCCATCCACCCTGGAGGCCTGAGCCCTAGTTACTCCTCCTCCAGGAAGTCTTTCTTCCCTCTCCTTCTTCACTGCTCCTGCGGGGTGAGACGGCTCCCATGTGCATCCCCAACCGGCAGAGGTTCCCTCTGCCTGATCATTTATCCTTCTGTGCTGCTGTCTCTACCTTTTTCCTTCCTCTCAAAACTGTCTCCTTCTAGGGCTTCCCTGGTGGCGCAGTGGTTGAGAATCTGCCTGCCGATGCAGGGGACACGGGTTCGAGCCCTGGTCTGGGAAGATCCCACATGCCGCGGAGCAACTGGGCCCGTGAGCCACAATTACTGAGCCTGTGCGTCTGGAGCCTGTGCTCGGCAACAAGAGAGGCCAGGATAGTGAGAGGCCCACGCACCGCGATGAAGAGTGGCCCCCGCTCGCCGCAACTGGAGAGAGCCCTCGCGCAGAAACGAAGACCCAACGCAGCCATAAATAAATAAATAAATAAATTTAAAAAACAAAAAAACACAAAAAACTGTCTCCTTCTTGAAGGCAGGAACCATGCCTTATTCATCTGCCTATTTCTAGTGTCTAGTGAGTTTTGTGGGATGGATGAGTAAATAAATGGTATCTTCAATGTCTGCTGTATGTTTCAGAGGACCCAGTACGAGGCACATAGTGGGCTCTGAACTGAGACCAAGATAACTAACTGAGTTCTAAAGCTCTGCGTTTTGTCTTGGCTACAGCGGCCATTCCCTTCTCCTAGAGCCAGCATTTTCTGATTTCAAGGTGCCCACAGCTATAAGTGTGTGTGGAAAACAGTCTGCTTAGGACCCAAGGTCTCTGTTTCCAATGTTTTTCTCATCCATTATGTCAAAGAGCTATTTCCTTTTGGCTTGTAACCAGACCATAAACAAAGGCCAGAGAAGCTCTGGGTTATTTTATGATTCCAGTTTAGCCTTTCTCTCTCTCTCTTTTTTTTTAAATTGTTTGAACAGAGCATATTTATTACTTGGCAGGCCAGTAAAATGTAAATAAGGTTTGCTGAAGAATGGTCCAAAATTCTCAGGAATTTATCGTTTCACAACAACAACAGAAACAACAAACCACAGGAAGGAAAGGCAAGGGAACTAGTATTTAATGGCACTGAGTATATGCCCAGTCATTTATCCGCTTTCTCCCACGTAACCCTCCAAACAACACTGTGAAGTAAATAATCATTATCTGCACTTTCCTGATGAAGAAACTGACGTTAAATAACTGGGTTAGGGTCCTCAGCTAGAATGACAGAAAGCAGAGCTCACACCCACGCCTCTGACCAGAGCTGTATTCTTGCTACAACCCGGACAGAGACCACCAGCCAGGGCAGCAGCCTCTGAGGATGGCTTCATTTAGATTCTGTTGAAAGTTAGAAGTCTTCCTCCCAGAAAATGAACTCCGCATCTTTACTCACAGTTTTGCATAAATTTTAGACAGTTCGTAGGCTCTTCTTGAAGCCCATCCATAAAGCCCTCGATTAAGAACCTTTTAACTACAAGAATGAAAATAGCTATCGGCTTGGCTTGATCAACTGTCCAGGACACTTCTGTGCTGATTTTCCCTATTGGACTGAAACTCATGCTTATGGGGTCACTCAGTCTTAAGACTCATACATAACACAACTGTGGATTCTTGATATCATAAATTCATCTAAACAGGGAATTATAAAATTTTAAATTTTAGAATCAGAAAAATCTTAGAGTATCAGAGCTGGAAGGAACCAGAATACAGACAAATCCACACATAGTTTCATTCTGCAGCTCTGACAGGTAGGAAGTATCAGACACTGAGCCTAAGAGAAGGGACAGGGCCTGCTTCAGGCTACCCAGTAATGGTGACGGAATCAGGATCCAAACCCCTGGTTGCTGGATTCAAACCCCCGGTTGCTGGATTCAAAGACAGATCATCGGGTTGAAGATTCAACCAGTGGAAGGAAAGTCATGCAGTCTGCATGGGGATGAGAAAAGTGGTGACAGAGGAACATTTGTTGAGTTCCTATCAGGTGCCAGGCAGTGCAAGGGGATTGGAGACATATTGCATCTTTTCGCTACCCTGATAAGCCTGCAAAGTGAGTAGTATTATTTTTGTTTTACAAATGGGGGAACAGGCTCAGAGTGGTGAGATAACCAGCCCAAGGTCACACAGCTAGGGAAGCATCAGTGTCCATGGCTATATTACCCTGATGTAGTGGGGAGGAGAGCCAGAGAGCAAGACCCTGGTAATGTTTAGCTGGTGCTTTTCCAGGGAGAAAAATTAAACTGACAGATACGTATGTTCTGGAAGGTGAGGAGGTGGACACTCTTGTGGGCCTTGGTGAAATATCCCTCAGGATTCCCCACCTCCCCTAGCCCTTCTCTGGTCTTCCTCTCACCCAGCATCCTCTGGATAGCTAATCTGGCCTTCATGGACCCTGATGCTGGGAAGGGCATACTCTGGATGACAGACATAAAACCCCTCATTGTGGGAACTGCACATACCCACTCGCTGTGTGAACCACATGGCGTTCTGAGGTCCAGGTCCTCCGTTACGGTGACCCCACCAAGGCCTTTTGCCCCGCGGACCCTACCAACACAGCCCCTGGCCTTTTGCTCTAACAGCCCTGACTACCTTCTTTAACATAAATGCGGGTCCTCATTCATAGTCACGTAAACCTTTTCGATGTTTTAACCAATAGCCGCTTAATATTTAAAGCTTACGGTGCACACTCATGTATATTATTTCATTTAACCTCCTTGCAGCTCAGTGAGTTTGAGTATTACTAGGTCCTCCTCTTACAGACAAGGACACTGAGGCACAGTGAGGCTATATGACTTGCCCATGGTGACACATCCTGTAAATGGCTGAGCCCGGATTCAAATCCAGATTTGTCTCAATTGAAAGTCTGCTCTCTTTTCATGAATATTATTCCCACAGCAGGGGTTAAGAAAGCAGGAAGGTTCCTGGTGCCTTTGTGAAGGTGACGAAGCTTTCCTCAGGGAGGCTGGAGGATGGCTGAAGGGTGGGAAGATGTCGGTGCTGTCATCAGATCCAGGTCTCCTGACTCCCAGCCTAGAGGACGCTTCCTCCCAGACCATATTGCCATTCCTATCAGACCATGTAATTTCTTTTTCTGATTGGGACACAGAGCCAGCAGCCAACAAAGATCACAATCTGTCTGCCTGAAATCTCCCTCTGCTAGGAGAGGTTTTTTTTTTTTTTAATGCATTTCAAACAAGAACCAGGTTAAATCACACTCATGTGTGTTGAACTGGCCTGCGCTTCCCTGGAGAAACTCCAGATTCCTCTTCTTTTCCCCTAGATGACAGATAAGACGGGGTGACCCAACAGCACCGCGGCCTGCCCAGCTCCTGCTCAGCCTTGCTATCCGAACGCTGGCTTCTCGTCCCCACCGACATCCCCGTCCACTCACTCCCCAAGTCTTCTCAGTGCCACATTCTAAATATTCCACAGCACCGCCCAAGTCTAGGCTTGAGTCATTTCCCACCTGGGTTGTCATAACGGCCTCCTAGTGTGGCTCTGTCTGCAGCCTTGGCCCCTCCAATCTAACCTTCCCACTGCAGCCAGAGGGGCTCCCCGCTGCTCTTTAAAGCGCTTCTACTGCTCTCCATTGCCTTCATAGTCCTTACCGCTTAAATTCTTAACGGGCTGCCATTTGGGTCTCATCTCCTGCATCCGAAGTCCTTCAGCCATACCCGACCCCTTACAGCTCCGACAGTCTACCTTCCTTCCTCCCCTTTCTGTCTGCAACGCCCTCCCTACAACGACCCACCCCAAGCAATCTGCCTAATTTCTACTCACTCTTAAAAACTCAGCTTAGATGTCTCTTCCGCTGGGAAGCCTTCCCTGACCTCCTGAAACTGTGTTTGAGTCTCCTCCTACCCCCATATGCAGACATTTTTTGTCTTCAGTATGTTCCCTGCTACACATCCCCTGTGCCTAGAACTTTACCTGGCTTATGGCAGACACTCAATATATATATTTAAATGAACATTTCCCATGGCTCTCTGGAATTCCTGCACCACAGAACTTACCCCGCAGATTATAGCTGCCTCTTTCCTTTTCCGGCTCCCCAAGTAGATCAAAAGCTCAGTGAGTCAGGGACCACGGCTTCTTGGTCAGTATTTTACCCCAGTGCCTAGCAGGATTCCTGGCATGTGCTAATGGTGTACTTACTTTTGATGACTGAGGATTGGGTGTTGAGGAGAGGACACCCTGGGCCTGGGCCAAGGGAGCGGCCTTCTACCGAGAGAAACATTTGCTTCTAACACACAAGCATGTTGGAGGTGCTGAGACAGGGTAGGAAAACCCATCAAACTGGACATCGGGAGTCAGCCACAACCTAAGTGCGGGCCTCACCTGGCGGGGCCCTTCTCTCATTGAGGTAAGGCTCACATGTGGGGTGCCTTTGCTGCGCGTGCTCAAACTCTTCTTTCACACAACTCCCTCTATCTCCTTTGCCACCCCATCAGGGGCGAGCTAGGCAGGGGCAGCACGGAATGTGCGTATGCGTGGAGCACAGGAGTCAGCGGATCCTGGGGAAGCCACGGGCCGTACACCATCGTGTGTGTGTGCGTGTGTGTGTGTGTTTCTGTGTGTGTGTGTGTGTGGCACATAGAGATGGCCAGGACTTTGGAAACCAAGGGTCCTCTGCTGCAGAGCAGAGCCTACTCCATTGGCCGGTGAGCCAGGTAGTTATTAAAGCAGACTTCAAGGTGACTGTCCCAGTCTTGGTGACTGGGCGGGGACTCTCCCTCAGTTCTTACAACAGTCTCTCCAGTGAGGTACTGGATCTGGAAGACTGGTCTAACACCTCGTCTGACTACTGCTTGCCCCTCCCTCTGAGGCCATCACCCTGCCCCCATGTTCCCAGCTAGGTTACTGGACCCCCCAGAGCCACGAGGGTGCAACCGACTGTGTGGACTAGTGCTAAGTCATGTCTCGACCAGAAAGGAAGTTTTCCTGCACAGAGTGTGGTAAGAACTCCACAAACACTCCCCAAGGGTTGAATCAAGGCTGAAAGGAGCACTTCCACTTCTGGGGAGAGAGAGGTTGTATACCCTTTCTTTTCCATCAACTATAATTCTTTCCCTGAGAAAACTAAAAGTGTTCAGAAAGGAGAAATGGGTCAATCCAAAAACAAAAAGTAAAGAAAAGCAGAAACTGTCACAATCTGTCACAACCCTTATGTACTGACCTTGAAATGAAAATCAATACTCAGGAAACTAGAATTACTAAATAATCCCTAAAAAATCAAGCAAGCTAGAAAGCGACCTCTAATTTCATCATGACAGGCTTGGGGGTTCTCGGGGACGTTTTATGAGGAAGCCAAGAGGAAAAGCGAGTTGGCAAAGGAAACGCAAAGGCAGAGAGAAAGATGCACAGAGGATGAGCAGGAAGGCGGGGAAGATGGAGGGAGGCTAAGGGGAGAGAGAGAGGAAAGGATGGTGGGGAAAGGAGAGAAGACGGAGGAGGGGAGCGAGGAACACATCACATGAAGTAAGGAGAGAAAAACACAAGGCGGGAGTTGGGGGGAGAGACAGAAGGAGACGGGGATGGGGACTTCCCTGGTGGCACAGTGGTTAAGAATTCGCCTGCCAGTGCAGGGCACATGGGTTCGAGCCCTGGTCCAGGAAGATCCCACATGCCACGGAGCAACTAAGCCCGTGTGCCACAACTACTGAGCCTGCGCTCTAGAGCCTGTGAGCCACAACTACTGAGCCTGCGTGCCACAACTATGGAAACCCGCGCGCCTAGAGCCTGTGCTCCGCCACAAAGAGAAGCCACCGCAATGAGAAACCTGCTCACCGCTACGAAGAGTAGTCCCCGCTTGCTGCAACTAGAGGAAACCCATGCACAGCAATGAAGACCCAACGCAGCCAAAAATAAATAAATAAATAAATTTTTTTAAAAAGTAGAGGGGACAAGGCGGGTACAGACAAGCGAAAGGGAAAGTAGTGCACAGAGGGAAGACAAAGGGCAGGAGCAGGAGCACAGAAAGATGGAAGTCTGCTCTATAGACCAGACTTATGGTTGCCAAGAGGGAGGGGGAGAAGGAGAGGGAGGGACTGGGAGTTTGGGGTTAATACATGTGAACTACTACATGTAGAATGGATAAACAAAAAGGTCCTACTGTATAGCACAGGGAACTATATCCAATCTCCTGGGATAAACCATAATGGAAAAGAATATAAAGAAAAGAATGTGTATATGTGTATAACTGAGTCACTTTGCTGTACAGCAGAGATTGGCACACCATTGTAAATCAACTATACTCCAATAAAAAATTAAAAAAAAAAAAAAAGAGAGAGAGAGAGAGACATGTTCAGGGTGAGAAGGAGGAGCCAAGACTGTCGAAGTCTTCCTTAGCAGCCCCGGGATGAGCATCTGGCCTGTGTACTTACATACTTTAGATGATGGAAGACTCACTCCTTTGTGAGGGGACAGCGGGGAGAGAGAGATGGGAACAGCACAGATATGGGTAGGCCATGGGTCCAAGTGCCCGAGGAAGACTTGAGGCATAGCAGAGGCAGATGGAGGGGGGTGTCCCTTAGGAGGGCAGCGAGCAAACAGGACAATCCAGAGGTGACACCAGCAGAGCCAGCCATGTCCATCCTCACCCCAGAGTCTCAGCCCTCACCTGAGTTGGAGACCAAATTCCTGACCTGCTTGGTAAATCCTGGCAGACTTGGGTACTTTCAGCTGCGAAGGATACAGGCTTCCTCCGTGTAGGGCACAGCGGCCGTGGTGCCACCGATGATGTAGCTGTAGAAGGAAACCTCGAGGGTGTAGCAATACGAAGTGTGGTCCAGCAGCCCACCGAGGAAGCGACGGCCGGTTCCTGCTTTCACGGCATCTCGGTTAAAGGATGTGCTGGACTGTGAAAGACAAAGAAGGGAGGAGAGAATCAGGGCTGGACACCTGCTGGCTATGGGACCTTGAGCGAGCACCTCTGGATCTCAGCTTCCTCATCTGAAAAGTGGGATGTGAATCCCACTTTGCAAGATTATTATAAGGATGGATTAAATAGACAAACAATTAAATGAAAGCACCCAGCACAGTTCTTAGGGCATAGTAACTGCCAGTTAACAAAGATTTGTGGAAATTTGAATGGGGACAGATGGAGCAAGGAAAAGTAGACAGAGAATAAGAATATTACGATAATCAAGACTGAAATTTGGGCACTGCTTTCAACTTTATGATATTGTTTCCCATATAGTATCTCATTTAGGCTTCACCCCCTCGACAGGGGTGTCATAAGGTTTCCCCTCTAAGGTGAGGAAATGGAAGTTCATAGTAAGTGACACAGATCTGGACCAGGACTAAGTGACTCCAGACACCCCAACCCTCCTTCACAAAGCTCCCCCTTCCGTTAGGGACAGCTGAACTCGTGCTCAGCGTCACCAGAGCACAGGGATCACGGGCTCTTCTTTACTTGGGTGTCTACTACCCCCATCACAGTGGATAGAGGGGAAAGAGCCAGCAGGTCCGCATTGCAAGTCCTCTCTTCAAAAGTGTGTGAGATGTTAGGCAACTAGCCTTATTGGTCTGAGCCTCATCTGTAAAGCAGTGGTAAAAATCACATCTCTTTTACAGAGCTGTGAGGGTCAGTTCACTTGTGGTTAGAAGGGCTTTCTATGCTAACCCATGGAAATCACTGTAAATGAAGAGCCTGGTTTTAATAAGAGAAGGCATGTCCTGTTCAGCAGAATATAAGAGAAGAAGGAAAAGGGGGTGGGGAGGAAGAGGGAGAAAGAAAACAGCAAAACAAGACACACATAGAGACACTGAAAGAAAGAGAGCTGTGTGTATGTATGTGTGTGCACATTTTGACGTAAAGGAAAGGATCAGAAAATTAGAGTGTCAGATCAGAAAGGACTGTTGAAGTTGAAGCTCATGTAGTGAAATCCAACTCTCTCATTCTCGAGTTGGGTACTGAGGGTCAGAGAAGAGGGGAGACAGAGGCTGGACTAGGATAGATGACCTTGACCCAAGCCCTAAGCTCTTAAGGAGGCTGCAATGCAGAAACTCCATCAGGCAAGGCCAGAAATAAAGCTCCTAGACTACACTCTTTTTGTAGACCCTGGAAACCTCACCCCTGTGAGGGTCTCTGAAGTCTATGGCCCAGCCTCCTGGAGAATCACAGTCTCCCAGGGTCTCCTCCAGAAGACCACACTCTGCTCTGAAACTGGAGTGGTTTCAAAAAGACAAGCGTTGGCCATCCTCCAGATATTTCCACAGAAATAAGCATATGGCTGTTTTCATCCCCGAGCTACTAATAAGGAGCCATCTCATTCTACCTGTTTCAGATGCTGAGGGACCTTGCCCTAGATACCCAACTTCTCTGGGCTTTAAGTGTCTCTTGGGTATAAAGTGTTGGATTGGGCTAAATAATCTCCCAGTTCCTTTCCTGGTGGGGCATTCCAAGATTCTGAGATTCAAAGTGCATCTTACCTCATGGAGAAATTCATCCTCTCTCCACTAATGTCTAGGCCTGAAGCAACGAGCAGGCATGTTTTCAGCTCATCAACTTCAAAAATTGCCATGCCCTTTGTGGGCCTCTCCCCCTCTGGCCACACGGAAATAACAGGCCTCAGAGGTTTCGTATCAAAACAAAGAAAAATCTGCAAAAACTCTTTCCCAAGTTTGCTTCCACCACAGGCTGATTCCCCTCCTTATCTTCCCTGCCATTTCTCAATATTACTTTTTGCTGCAAATTATTCTATCTGCCAGTCCACAGCCTCTCCGGTCCTTCCTGGTGTGTAAGGGGGTAGTAACAACAGTCTCTGGAGTCTGTTGAGATCTTTACTGCCTGCAAAGTACTTTCATATCTATTACTGCATCTGTCCTCCCAGGAAGTTATGAGGCAGGCAAGGCAAAAAAATTATCACCCACAAATTACTGACAAAGAAATTGGGGCCCAGAAAGGGCTATGGAGGAAGAGCATGGTGGACATATGACCCCCGTCAGCAGACATGTTAGGCTCCTTCTAAGAGAACGAAGGCCAAAGGTCTGTGAAAGCAGACCCTGGGCCGGGGCCTGGCACTGGGAGATGCTCAGTGAGTTTCTTCTCTTGTTAACGCTGGAATCAGATCAGCGAAACAAATGCCAGCTCCTCAGACAACCAAGCGCTGTCTTTTCAGAGAGTCTCCCTCCCTGATGGGTGATCAGCTGCTCGCAGGTACGGGCAGAGCTTGTTTACCTCTATCTTTATCACCCACGCAAGACCCAGCGCAGAGTAGGTGTTCTGTGAAGGTTAAACCAAACTGAAGTGAGTGAGGCGAAAGACAGGGAGGCGATGGGAGGTGGGGGCCGGCTTGGGGAGGGAAGCTGGGGCTGCCTTACAGAGAACTCTCCACTCACGTAGGAGAAGTCCTCGGCATTCTGGCAGAGGAGCTTGGGGAAGACGGCCTGCCTCTGGAACCGTTCCTCATCTTCAAAGATGTTGCCATACATGAAGCCATTCATCATGGTGGAGTGGGCGTGGATGTCAATATAAAACTCCAGGCTTGTTTTCTGCTGAGAGAAAGGATAACAAATGAGACATCGGGGCCACAGAGTTTGCCTTAAACCCATACACACACACAGACACACATTTCCTTGTGAGCTAGCCCTATGTCTCCTCAGATGTAGCAACTATCTGCAGTGTGATTGGAGGGGTTGAGAGTAGCAAGGATCAATTTCTCCTTACTTCTATTTTTTTAATAAATTTATTTATTTATTTATTTTTAAATTTTTGGCTGTTTTGGGTCTTTGTTGCTGCGTACGGGCTTTGTTGCTGCGTACGGGCTTTGTTGCTGCGTACGGGTGAGCTGGGGCTACTCTTCGTTGCGGTGCGTGGACTTCTCATTGCGGTGGCTTCTCTTGTTGCGGAGCATGGGCTCTAGGCACACGGGCTTCAGTAGTTGTGGCGTGAGGGCTTCAATAGTTGTGGCATGTGGGCTCAGTAGTTGTGGCTCGTGGCTCTTGAGCGCAGGTTCAGTATTTGTGGAGCACGGACTTAGTTGCTCCGTGGCATGTGGGATCTTCCCAGACCGGGGCTCGAACCCGTGTCCCCTGCATTGGCAGGCGGATTCTTAACCACTGCGCCACCAGGGAAATCCCTCTCCTTACTTTTAACACCATCCGCCTTCAGGGTCTCAGAGCACTACCATTAGCAGCCCTCTTTAGAGGTCTTCTGAAGTGATGTTACCTACCCAGAACAGTTAATACATTCATGACTAAAGGCATTAGCAGCATTTGTTTCTCTGATTAATGAGAAACACCTTCAGGTGACATAATTGTATTTAAATTGGGCCTGCTAATGGTTTTGCCCCAAGTGGGTCATTTCTAGCTGAGGGAATCTGGGGTAAATCATGTACCCCCTTTGAAATTTTTATTTGAAAAATGGGTATTTTAATTCCAACCTCAGAGAGTTAGAGTGGGAATCCAACTCAGCGATAATCATTACTATCATTTACTGCATAGTTAATGCATGCCAGACACCATTCTGGGGGCTTTACATAGGACATCTTAGTTCATTCTTTTATTTAACCTCATTTCATGATGGCACACCTACTCTTCAATAATACATAGTGTATGGGAACAAATAACCTTGTTGTCTATAAAGGTAATTGTGACTCGTCTTTCTCTGCTCTCTGCTCACATGTATTTAAGGCACTCCCTAGCTTGATGTAATGCTATTTGTTAACCTTCTCGACTATGAGCTCCCCGAAGGCAGGGGGATTGTCTGGAAAGCGGCCAGTGCCTGTCCGTGAAGGACGCTCGGTAGCCAGATGCAGAATGAATGAATAAACCACCCAGAGGGATCGCTCCAGACACTGCAATAGACTGCCAGGAATGGGGGAGTTTTCAGGCCCTTAGAACTTCAATGTCCCTCAAATCTGACTTTCTCTTCCTATGTATCTGTCCTTTCTGAGAGTAACATGGGAATAACTGGGGCTGAAACCCAGGTCTCCTGACCCTTGACACAGTTAATGTATCACCGTTAATGGGTAACACTAGAAACAGCCAAGGCAAGACCTGGCCACCTTTCCATCTGCTTTCTAGCCTGTAGTCCTGGGAAAGAAGAAAAATCCAGGCTTAGAAGAATTCTCCCTCCTTGGGACACTTTCAAACGAAGTTAAGACCAAATGAAAACCATGTTGCTTCTAGAATGTGGGCCTCATGACTGTCATTTCATTTGCCTCAGACTTGGAGTGAAAAATCATGTCTTGCTGAGCTCCCAGTTCTCTGGGTGGCGTAAGCTGCCTTCTGAGAGATACAAGATGCAGAGCTCTGTGTGATATTAAACTCATCATTTTCAGCTTTGGAGGTGGAATATGCAGTGAATCAACAGGAGCCCTATAAAAGTCATCTTTGCAATTTTATTTTCTTCAATTGTCTGTCTTTTCCTCTGAGCTTTTGATGAGCTGCAGAGGAAAGGAGGTGGTAGAGAGATGACTTAAGAAATGGGTAAGGAAAAACTGCAGTTTATATCTCTGGATGTGGGAGCTATTAGAAACCAGTTTCTCTGACATTTCCCAGATCAGCTCGGAGTGGGGAGGTTTCCTGCTTAAAGTCAGCCAGCAAGTTAGTGAAGGAATAAGAATTAGAACCTGATGTGTATAAAATTGATGAGTGATTAAAAAGAAAGAAAGAAAGAAAGAAAAAAAAAAAGAGAGAATTAAAAAAAAATAAGAATTAGAACCTGGCTCCTCCGAAAACCAGTCTGGAGTGGCTTCCACTGCCCCATCCTGACACCTGGCACCTAATGTGATTTTACTTTAAATAACCATAAAGTGAATTATATTGATTGATTTACATGGTTCAAAAGTCAATAAGATATGAAAGAATTTACAATGAACAATATCCCTTCTACCCCTGTCCTCCAGGCACCCAGGCAAACTCCCCAGAGGCATTTCACATTACCAGTTTCTCATACAAACTTCCAGGGATCATTTACACACCAACAAGTAAATATTCCTCCCCCGACCCCCTTTGCCCCAACACACACAAAAGGTAGCACACTAAAAACACGTCATTTGGGGAATTCCCTGGCGGGCCAGTGGTTAGGACTCCGCTTTTCACTGCCGAGGGCCTGGGTTCAGTCCCTGCTTGGGGAACTAAGATTCTGCAAGCCGCGTGGGATAAAAACAAAATCAAAAATAAAAATAAAAAATAAAAACACAATTTTTGGATCAACTTTTTTTCCTCTCAACATATCTTAGAGATAATTCTTTCTCAGTACATGGTTACCTCATTTTTTTAAACCGTCATATATAAACTAGCCAGTTCCCCATTGACAGACATTTGTTTCCAACCTTCTGTTACAAAGTCTTAGTGACTGACTCTGTATAAACACCATTTCACACATATACAATTATACGTAGGATAAACTCCTAGAAGTAGAATTTCTGGGTCCTATGTGCATTTGTGATTCTGATCAACATTGATGAGCTGACCTCCTTAGAAGGACCAGTTTACAATCCTAGCAATGTATAACAGCATCAGTTTCATGATTAACTTGCAAACATGGATGTGATCAAACTCTTTGATACTTTCCAATTTGGTGGTGAAAATGATATCTAAGATTAGTTTTAATCTGAATTTCTTTTAGTATAATTATCTTTTATTATATGGTTATTATTTTTCACATATTTAGGAACTATTAGCATTTTCTTTTCTATGAATTGTCTGTTCATTTCTGTTGTCCATTTTAAAAATTGGGTTTCAGGGCTTTATTCCTTATTGATTTATAGAAACTATATACTAGAGAAATTAGCCTTTGTGTGTAATATAAAAATATTTTTGCTCAGTTTGTCATTTGTCTTTTGACTTTACATCTGCTAGTACTTTTTTTCCATGTGGAAATTTTTAATGCTAACTTTTTAGACAGATTTATCAGTCTTTTGTGGTTTCTGGGTTGAATTCTTTCATTGTTTCTTCTATTATTTCTATTGTTTCACTTCTTATATTTAAAGATTTCATTTCAATTTTAATTTACATGGATGTAGGGTGTGAGGTAAGGGTTAAACTTTATTGTCCCATACCATTTATCAAATTGTGCATCTTTTACCCACTGACTTGAAAAGCCATCTTTACCATATAACTTTTTTGTATGTATTTGGGTTGGTTGTTGGACTTTCTATTCTCTTCTAATCATTTGTCTATTCATGTGTCAGTACTACACAATTTTAATTATGTTAAGTTTATAATGTATGTTAATATTTGGAGGGCTAGTATTACCTCATTATGCTTCTTTCCCCATATTTTCCTGTATTTTCTTGCATATTTTTCTATACAATCTTTGTAATTAGCTTCTTTAATTTTCCTTGCTCCCCCAATCCTGTCAAGACTCTTATCATTTTGAGGCTTCCAATCCAAGAATATGCTTTGACTTTCCATTTATTCCATTTTCTTTTGGGTGCAGCAGAAAGTTTTAAAAGTTTTTTTTTTTTTTTTCTTCATATAGACCCTGAACATACTTTCTGATGCCAAGGCAGTTTATATTTTTAGCTGTTGTTGTAAACAT
Source organism: Balaenoptera physalus (assembly GCF_965194825.1). Lineage (NCBI taxonomy): Eukaryota > Metazoa > Chordata > Mammalia > Artiodactyla > Balaenopteridae > Balaenoptera > Balaenoptera physalus. The sequence goes on along the minus strand of NC_138882.1, from coordinate 156,094,669 downwards.
GATATCTTCCATTAAATCTTCTAACTGGTAGTTCTTTATACATATAAAGGCTCTGATTTTCAACGGTTTAAATATGTACCCAGACACCTCACTAATTCTATTAGTTCTTTTAATAATTTCTCATTTTATTTTTTTGAGTTTTCATTTGCTTACTTATTCAACCCACTTATTCAACCCCAACCACTGAGTACCTACTACGTGTCATATAGTGTTCTAGGCACTGGGAATATGCACCAGGGAGTGTTCTGGGCACTAGGATATAGCAATGAACACAACAGAAAGCTCCTGATCTCAAGGAGTTTACATTCTATGGGAGAGAAAGAAAATAAATCAATTAATAAAAATACTAGATGTCAGGAGGTATAAATGCCATGGAAACAAATAAAGCATAGTAAGAGAATAGAAAGTAATAGAGGTTCCGGAAAAACAGAGACTTGAATGGAGTAGGAGATTTAGTCTTGAGGATATCAGGTTAATAGTCTTCCCAGTAGAAGGAGAAGTAAATGTACTTGGCATGTTCAAGGAACAGCCAGGAGGTGAGGATGACTAAGGTGAATAAAGGGGGCAGTATTTTCCAGGTTTGCAATCTTATCACATACACTTAGCAATTTTATCTCCTCTTTTCCAGTTTTTATGCTTCTAATTTCTTTTTTGTATCTAACTGCATTGGCTAGTATCTTCAAAACAATGTTAAAGGACTATTTAGTTTCTAAGATCCCCTCCCACTCTGAGAGTCTAGATTCTACCTGGAGTAGAAGAAGATCTAGGGAATTTGCCAGCATAGGGTCTGAGTTAGAAGCCTTAGTTCTTTTTCCTCTTCATTACACATATTCAGCACTATGCTGGAAATGCCAAAGACCACAAATAGTAATTTCCTCACTGTCCTGATGATGTTTTGTGTCTAAACTGGCTTTATGGACTTATGTTGGTTCATTAGAATGGAGCAGGGAAGGCAGAGCAGAGTTCCTGCCTCTGGTTCTAATGTAAACATAATCTGTGACCACGAATAAGTAGCAGCGCTTCACTGTGCCTCAATTTCCCCATCTTTAAAAGTGGCTGTTGGATGAGAGAGAAGAGATATGGCTTTCTTAAACTTTTTATGATTTCTTCTCATGCTCAGTTAAAATAAATCCCTCCTTCTCCAAACAGCTTCTTGCTTGGGCCTTGATGTCAGTACTTGTTACTGTACAAGTATACTTGAATACTGTATAGATATACTTGCATACTTGTTACTGTAATCTGGCTGAAAAGTATGTCTGTCTGCCTATGAGCTCTTTGAGGATAGGGACCATGTCTAATTTGAGTTCCATCTCTTTCTTAGTCTACTACAATAGCTTCTGACCTGGTATTTTTGCTGCTTCAGAGCGACCTTTTAAAATGCAAACAAGGGACTTCCCTGGTGGTCCAGCAGTTAAGACTCCATGCTCCCGATGCAGTGGGCCCGGGTTTGATCCCTGGGTAGGGAACTAGAGCCCACATGCTGCAACTAAGAGCCTGCATGCCGCAACTAAAGATCCCACACACTACAACTAAAAGATCCTGCATGTCACAGCTAAATAGCCTGCACACTGCAACGAAGACCCCACATGCCACAACAAAGACCCAGTGCAGCCAAATAAATATTTTTATTAAAAAAAATTGTTTTTATTGGGGTATAGTTGTTTTACAATGTTTTGTTAGTTTCTACTGTACAGCGAAGTGAAGTAGAGTTCCCTGTGCTATACAGCAGGTTCTTATTAGTTATCTATTTTATACCTATTACTGTATATATGTCAATCCCAATCCATCCCAATGCCCCCCTCCCCCACTTTCCGCTCTTGGTGTCCATACACTTGTTCTCTACATCTGTGCCTCTATTTCTGCCTTGCAAACCAGTTCATTTGTAACATTCTTCTAGATTCCACATATATGTGTTATATACGATGTTTGTTTTTCTCTTTCTGACTTATTTCACTCAGTATGACAGTCTCTAGGTCCATCCACGTCTCTTCTACAAATGACCCAATTTCTTTCCTTTTTATGGTTGAGTAATGTTCCACTGTGTACACATAACACATCTTCTTTATCCGTTCTTCAGTCGATGGACATTAAGGTTGCTTCCATGACCTGGCTATTGTAAAGAGTGCTGCAATGAACACTGGGGTGCATGTGACTTATTGAATCTTGGTTTTCTCTGGGTATATGCCCAGTAGTGGGATTGCTGGGTCATACGGTAATTCTATTTCTACTTTTTTAAGGAACCTCCACACTGTTCTCCATAGTGGCTGTATCAATTTACATTCCCACCAACAGTGCAAGAGGGTTCCTTTTTTCTACACACCCTCTCCAGCATTTATTATCTGTAGATTTTCTGATGATGCCCATTCTAACCAGTGTGAGGTGATACCTCATTGTAGTTTTGATTTGCATTTCTCTAATAATTAGTAATGTTGAGCAGCTTCTAATGTGCCTCTTGGCCAGCTGTATGTCTTCTTTGGAGAAATGTCTATTTAGGTCTTCTGCCACTTTTTTGATTGGGTCGTTTGTTTTCTTGATATTAAGTTGCATGAGCTGTTTATATATTTTGGAGATTAATCCTTTGTCCATTGATTTGTTTGCAAATATTTTCTCCCATTCTGAGGGTTGTCTTTTCGTCTTGTTTATAGTTTCCTTTGTTGTGCAAAAGCTTTTAAGTTTCATTAGGTCCCCTTTGTTTATTTTTGGTTTTATTTCCATTACTCTAGGAGGTGGGTCAAAAAACATCTTGCTGTGATTTATGTCAAAGAGTGGTCTTCTTATGTTTTCCTCTAAGAGTTTTATAGTGTCCGGTCTTACATTTAGTTCTTTAATCCATATTGAGTTTATTTTTGTGTATGGTGTTAGGGAGTGTTCTAATTTCATTCTTTTACATGTAGCTCTCCAGTTTTCCCAGCCCCATTTATTGAAGAGACTGTCTGTTCTCCGTTGTATATCATTGCCTCTTTGTCAGAGATTAGTTGACCATAGGTGCGTGGGTTTATCTCTGGGCTTTCTATCCTGTTCCATTGATCTATATTTCTGTTTTTGTGTCAGTATCATATTGTCTTGATTACTGTAGCTTTGTAGTAGAGTCTGAAGTCAGGGAGTCTGATTCATCCAGGTCCGTTTTTTTTTTTTCTCAAGAGTGCTTTGTCTATTTGGGGTCTTTTGTGTCTCCATACAAATTTTAAGATATTTTTTACTAGTTCTGTAAAAAAAATGCCATTGGTAATTTGATACGGATTGCATTGAATCTGTAGATTGCTTTGGGTAGTATAGTCATTTTCACAATATTGATTCTTCCAATCCAAGTACATGATATATCTCTCCATCTGTTTGTGTCATCTTTGATTTCTTTCATCAGTGTCTTATAGTTTTCTGAGTACAGGTCTTTTACCTCCTTAGGTAGGTTTGTTCCTAGGTATTTTATTCTTTTTGTTGCAATGGTGAAAAATCTTCCAACAAACAAAAGTCCAGGACCAGAGGGCTTCACAGGTGAATTCTATCAAACATTTAGAGAAGAACTAATACCCATCCTTCTCAAACTCTTCCAAAAGTTTTCAGAGGAAGGAACACTCCCAAACTCATTCTACAAGGCCACCATCACCCTGACACCAAAACCAGACAAAGCTACTACAAAAAAAGAAAATTACAGACCAATATCACTGATGAATACAGATGCAAAAATCCTCAACAAAATACTAACAAACAGAATCTAACAACACATTAAAAGGATCATACACCCTGATCAAGTGGGATTTATCCCAGGGATGCAAGCATTCTTCAATATACGCAAATCAATCAATGTGATACACCATATTAACAAACTGAAGAATAAAAACCATACGATCATCTCAATAGATGCAGAAAAAGCTTTTGGCAAAATTCAACACCCATTTATGATAAACACTCTCCAGAAAGTGGGCATAGAGGGAACCTACCTCAACATAATAAAGGCCATATACAACAAACCCACAGCAAACATCATTCTCGATGGTGAAAAACTGAAAGCATTTCCTCTAAGATCAGGAACAAGACAAGGATGTCCACTCTCGCCACTATTATTCAACATAGTTTTGGAAGTCCTAGCCATGGCAATCAGAGAAGAGAAAGAAATAAAAGGAATCCAAATTGGAAAAGAGAAAGTAAAACTGTCACTGTTTGCAGATGACATGATACTATACATAGAAAATCCTAACGATGTCACCAGAAAACTACTAGAGTTAATCAGTGAATTTCGTAAAGTTGCAGGATACAAAATTAATGTACAGAAATCTCTTGCATTCCTATACATTAACAATGAAAGGTCAGAAAGAGAAATTAAAGAAAGTAAATATTTTTTAGAAAATTTTTAAAATAAATAAATAAATAAATAAAATGCAAACAAATTGGGACTTCCCTGGCAGTCCAGTGGTTAAGACTCTGTGCTTCCACTGCAGGGTCGCAGGTTCGATCCCTGGTTGGGGAACTGGGATCCCACATGCCATGCGGCACGACCAAAAATAAATAAATACATAAAATTCTCTAGTTAAAACTGTTCTACCATTCCCTGTTGCTCACAGGATAGAGTCCAAACCCCTTAATATATTTGCATAGGTCCTGCGTGATCTGGCCCCTGTCCCCTGTGTAGTCTCAGCTCTTGCCACTTCTGGTCTGATATTCTACACTCCAGTCCTATGGTGCTGCCTGGAGTATTTCAAACCTCTATGCTTGTGACTTTGGTCTCCACATTTACACACAATGAATGTCTTCTCTGCCTGGAACACATGATCTCTTTATCTGGCTAACTCTGACACAACCTTAATATTTAAGGCAGAAACTCAGTGGATGCTCACCAGTTCCATTTCCTTTTCCTGGACCATGGAAGACATCTCCCAGTCTACTTTGATATTTGGTTGGGATCAAATGGGATGCGGGCAGTGGTAACAAGTGTCACTTGCAAGCCTGGCCATTAAACTTGTACACAATCACCCACATTCTTGCTCTTGTGCATGGAAGCTACATGTAAAAACAATGGTATCATAAGAAGGAAAAAGGCTACGTAGTAAGAAGGAAAAAGGTTAGGTTGCTGAATCAACACTGAGAGGAAAATGGCCAGGCGAGTCACCTGACCTGCATCAGATTGTGATGAACCTTTACTGTATTAAGCCACTGAGATTTGGGGATTGATTGTTATAGCATCTAATATTATTCATCCGACTGGTACAAGGTATAAATTCAAATAGCCTTATTTTATCCTTCAGGGATGAGTTAACAGCATCCTCTGTGCTCTCATAATTCTCTCTCCTGGCACTGACCACATGGCATAATAATGCTTTGTTTATCTCCATCTACCATTAGAATGTGGACTCTTTCAGGGCAGGGACCATACACTGCTGATTTTTTAAATCCACAGGACCAGAGCAAGGCCTGGTATATAGTAGGTTATCATTAGAGGTCTGGTAAGGGAATGATAGAAAACAAATCAGTGAATTGATGGAATAATGGGTGAATTAAATGAATGAACAGCTGCATCTGAATGTTTTTCCAGCAGTCAAATGAGATACTTTTCTGTGGCTGTGTCGGAGCAAGGGGTGTGCAGCTAATTCAGGGCCCTTAATTATAGTTTGGGATTGAGAATAGAAGCGGGGACAGCATCTCTGTTCTTTCCTTCTGAACTTAAGAAACTTAAGTAAAACCGAGAGATGAAGGGCTGTCCCCTTGCCAGCAGCCAACAGTTCGTCCTGCAATCAGGGGCCTAAAGAGTAAATTAAAATCAGTGCCAATAAAATTAAAACTACCTTAGGGCATATTTGGAACATAATTTAGTGTGGCGTTTGCTTCCTCCTAGACACCGGGAAGGAAATGGGTTAGTTTTTTTTGTTGTTTTCTTGGGGTTTTTCTCCCCTACATTCTGAGCTGCTTCCCTGCTTCACATCAGGTGGCATAAGCCAAAGCCTGAGCTTAGTGCTATGATGTGGGCTGAGTCCTCCACATTAGGGCAGCACTTCAGGGTGGACCACATATTCAATCCAATGAAAGAAGGGAAACCCAACCCAGGAAGGGCAGAGGGATTTATCTCAGATTTGGAGATGAGAAAGAAACTGAAGCTTAGGCGGGGATAAGGATGAGTTGAGGAGGGTAAACTGCTTTAGTGTTCCCTTTGTATAGAGGAGGGAGCTGAAGCTAAGAGAGTTTAAGTAACTTGCCCCAGTGGATGCAGCAGGAAGTGGAGAGACTCAAACCCAGGCTCTGGTTACAAGCCACGCCAGGCATCCTGTTGTGCTCGTAGGAGCTAGCGGTCCAGCAAGGCAATCGCCCTCATCCCAGGAAGGAAGCTTAGGCTTAGCCTCTCAGAAAGGTTGGGGGAGGTGGGGAGAGCAAGGAGGGTTAGAGAACTTCCAGACAACTCCCCTGCTCAGATTTGCCTGAGGCAGCTCTTTCCCCACGGACCTAGGCAAAAAAGCCCCAAATCTGTTTTTTTCATTATCACCTAAAATATCTCTCTGTCTGTTTTTCAGAAGTTAAAATAGATACTTATGGAAGTCAGGGTGTGTGTCCTAAAGCAGGAAGGAGAAATTTTAAGAAAAATAGAGAATTATTTCCTTAAAAACAACAGAGCAGGACTTCCCTGGTGGTGCAGGGGTTAAGAATCCACCTGCCAATGCAGGGGACACGGGTTCGAGCCCTGGTCTGGGAAGATCCCACATGCCGCGGAGCAACTAAGCCCGTGCGCCACAACTACTGAGCCTGCACTCTAGAGTCCGTGTGCCACAACTACTGAGCCCATGTGCCACAACTACTGAGCCTGCGCGCTAGAGACCACGAGGTACAACTAACAAAGCCCGTGCTCCGCAACAAGAGAAGCCACTGCAATGAGAAGCCCGTGCACAGCAACGAAGAGTAGCCCCTGCTCACTGCAACTAGAGAAAGTCCGCGTGCAGCAACGGAGACCCAACACAGCCAAAAATTAAAATTAATTAATTAATTAATTAAAAAAAAACCCCAAAACAACTGAGCAACTCTAAGAGACAAAATGATGTCCTTTATCACACATAGTCTAGATCTCTGAAGTGGCCCAGTTAAGGCTTCTCTCCTCGCCCTGAGTGTGGCTGGACTGACATTCCTGCCACAAAAAAAAAGCATGCAATGAATCAATGGGGACAAAAGGAGGAACAACCACAAAAGAAACCCAGGCAGCCAGCCTAGAGCACCAAGGGGACATGCTATGGCCCTTCGTCTCCTGCTTCTCTTCTCTTTACTCTGCAGCCTTGCTGACACACGCCCCTCGCCCCCCCCCACCCCATAACCCCCCCAGCACTCGCAGCTTCTCCTCTCTGTGCTTCTGTGTCTGCTACTCCTGCGGGGGGCGGGGGGAGGGGGGGTGCCTACTCCCCCTCCCTTTCCCCTCCTGGTAACTTCTTTCTCATCTTTCACTGACAGGTCCAACAGTCTCTTGTCTGTGTAGCCTTCCTTTACTCTCCCAGGGACAGCAGCTCTCTTTTCTGGACTCCCACAGATTTTTAAAATACTCTTCTCTTAAGGTGTTTATCATCCAGTTTTTTCATTCATTTAACAGATATTTACTATGCACCGACTATGTTCCAGGACCTGGGGGTGAACAAGACAGAAGAGGTTCCTGCCTTTGGGCAGCTGACCTCCAGGTGGGGACGACTTGCTATGAACAGCAGCTAAGCAAGGTGATGGCAGATTGTAATGCATGCTGGGAATGCATGGGGTGAGCCACAGGATGGTGAATAAGTGAGTGGACGGGGCAGGGTCTACTTGAGAGAGTGTGATCAGGAAAGGCTTCTGATATTTGAGCTGAGCCTTGAAGGATGGAAACCACAAGCCATTCAATGAGGCCAGCAAGAGAATTCTGGGTAAATAAAGGCTCTGAAGCAAGGATGAATGTGGCATTTTCAAAGACCAGAGGAAAGGCCAGTGGCTGTATCATGATTAGTACTGGAGGCGAGCCTGGAGAGGCTTATAGGGTCCAGCTCACGCAGGGCCTTGCAGGCCAGAGTCAGAGTTTGGAGTGTCTCCTATGTACAGTGGAAGCCACCTCAGTAGGGGAATGCTGTAAAAAGATTACCCTGCCTGTGGTGTAGATAATGGATTTTAGCGGCGCATGAGTAGAAGCAGATGCGCTGGTGTCTCCTAAGAGATCATAGTAGCTTGAATTGAAGTGGCGACAGTAGAGATGAAAAGACAGGGACATATCTGATAAATATTTTGGCCACACCTCTATAGGACCTGCCCACGGTTTCTATGCAAGAAGAATCAAAGATGGATCAAGGGGTTATGCCTTGAGCAACTGAGCAGATAGTGGTGCCGTGGAGAGAGATGGAGGAAACTGGGATGCAGACCAGTTGGGAGGGTGGTGAGGAATTCAGGAGTTCTGACGTGGATCTCTGCATTTGCGATGACTATCAGATACCAATGTCAGGTAGGCAGTTAAATATATGAAAATGGAGCCCTGGGGAGAAGACTGGACTAGAGATGTAAATGTGGGCATCGTTAGCGTGGAGGTGCTACTTAACGTCACTGGGGGAGAGTGTGGATCCAGAAGAGGTCCCAAGACTGAGCCTGGGACCTGCTAAGGTTGAGACTTTGGGTAAAGGAAGAAGCAAAGGAGACTGGGGAGTGACCAGAGAAGGAGGAAGTAAAAAGGACAGTGTGGTTTCAAGAAAACCAAGAGAAAAAAAAAAAAAAAAAGAAAGGTTTTACGAAGGAGGGGGGAGTGGTCTGTGAACCCAGTGAAGGCTGGGACCATGCCTGGCTCACCTCTGCATCCCCAGGGTGTATTATAGGGCCCAGCACTCAGTAAGTCATCAGGGACATTTGCTGAGTGACAAAATAAGTAAGTGAATGAATGGACCAGGTATCCTGCACTCAGAGAAAGGGGCTCTGCGGGGTGTGGTGTTAGGAGCCTCAGGGCCTAGATTCTAGCCAGGGGAGCTATGGGGGGAGGTTAATAATAACAGTATGGAACTTACTACCTGCCAGGCACTCATGAACCCTCCCACAACCCTATTTGATAGAAACATCATTTACAAGTGAGGAAACTAAGGCATAGAGAGGTTAAGTAACTTTCAAGGGATCCCCCAGACCACGCAGCAGTAACTGGCGGGACCCAAATAGTCTGGCTCTACCATCCATGCTCTTAACCATGACCCCATCATCAAACGCTGGTGATAGTTATTAAGTGCTTCCTATATATGGTCTTGCAATAAAAATCCTGTGCAGGAAGCACTGTTATCAAACTGAGACAAAGAGCTCACAAGGGGCAGAGCTGAAATTCAAACCCATGTCTTTCTGATCCAGGGCTAAGCTGTTCATCTCTAAGCTATTCAGAACACCCAGCCTCTGCATCTGTGGCCTCTTTGGCCTCAGCAGAATAAACTTCAGGGCAAAGGAAATTTGTGAGAGTAATGCTTAGGTGCAGGGAAAAAGCATCAGTAGCAGCAAGGTGAAGAGTAAAAATATTTTTCTACTCTTACAATCCTACTCTACTTAGAAATGAAAAGTAGGATGTACGTGTAAATGGAGGCATTTCTCCATCTCTTCCAAGGATCCGGGAAAAGCCAGGTCTGGCCTGGCAGGAGGGAGCCCTCCTTGGCTTCCATCCCCTCCTCCACTCCTGCCTAGAAAAAGGGAGAGAGAACAAAGACTCAGCACAAGCGCTCTGGGTTCATAACAGACCTGCCCAGAACAAAAGAAGAACTGCTGACCTCTGTCTCCTGCTTACTGTAGCAGTGATTGGTGACCCCCATGTTGACTGAGACGATGATGATGATGATGATAGGAGAGGGTAGTCACAAGAGTTCCATGGTTTTGGGATCTGGCAGACTTGGCTTCAAGTGTCAGCTTAGCCATGGGTGGGCTTTATGACCTGCATCTCAGTTTCCTCATCTAGAAATTGGGGATAATAATCCCAACCTCACAGTGTTTCCATGAAGTCGAATGAGGTGACTGGCTTTGCACCTGGCAAAACATCTGGCAGATTATACACTCTCTATACATTCTTCTCAGTCACACAGTGATACTTCGTTCAAGTGATACTTCATTCAGGTGCTGTGCTTGGCACCAGGGATATGGACCTCTTTGAGTTCAAATCTTTACAGGGAAGATGGACATTTAAAAAGTAATTGCATGTGCAACAGAAGACTCAAAGACAGGTGCAGGGGCTATAGGAGCATAGAAGTGAGAGGGGCTTGGGAACCCAGCTTACATAAATGTAAATTTCTTCCTTGTTCAATAGAACATCTATTGACAATAACCATTATCTTGCACATTTGTAGAGTTTAAAAACGATTCTCACACCAATGAATTCATTTGATTTTCTCAACAATCCACTAAAGTAAATAAGATTGTGGTCTCAGTTTCTCAGAAGAAGCTCCGAGACAGACTTGTCAAGATCTCATAGCAGGTTAGGGTCTGAACTGGGATTCTAACTTACATCACACTGCTTCCAAAGCCTCTGCTTGATTCTCACCCTTGGGGGTCACCCCAGGTGTTCACTCCTGCATCTAGAGTGGACATAGATACAAATGGAAAAGGCAGGCCTTCCCGCAGAAAGCCCCAGTCTGAGCAGGAAGATGAGACAAAACAAGAAAAGGACTGAGATATAATATTTAAGCCTGTGAGAGCTGAGGGACATCTTAATTTCATAATTAAAAGTTAATGTTGCTTCATTATAAATCAAAGGCTGATGAAACTAGGGCACCCCCAGGAACATATTAAGAGCTCAGTAAATACGTGTGGTCTGAATGCTCAGAGCCGTCTCCTAGAGGAGGTTGGTAGCTGATCCAGAGAGTTAATAATGTAGCTGTAACTGCTGAGCCGGGGCTCTGTCCTCAGGAAATGTTAGTTCCTTTCTTCCCAGGAAGTCCATCTTGGCTCTCCTACTAACCTGACCTGTGACTCTGGAGAAGACCCTCTCCTCTCCTCAATTGCCCCATCTAGAGAGTTGATTTGGTGACTTCTCAGGGCCCATTTATGCCCTGAGAGTCTTATATTTTTCAATCACCTCATTTTTCTGCTTTGCACTTTTTTGTTTTGTTTTTTCTCCTCCTGCGGCCTCTGAGGACAGATTCTGCCAGCCTTTCCCACCTTATCTCCTTTAAGACCTGAGCGCATCATCCTTAACCTTGGCAGGGCCCTGTGGGGAGAGAAATACTGCAAGACGGCAGTGCGACCACATCTCCACGCTAATGCAGGCTTCCCATTCGGCAGAGTAGGTATCACTGCTCTTCAAAGAACTGCTCAGGGGTGTCAGCATTCGTGCCGAAAGTATGCACTTTGCCCTAGAGAACCATAAGATGGTCCCTACCTGCTTTATTCGGTGCAGGCGGCGAGGGGAGAGGCGGGGAGGAGAAAGGCACAGGCAGGGATCCCATGTCAGTTCCTTTGCTCTCTCCTCCACTCCCACCTCCCCCTCTCTCCTCCTGCCCTCCTCCCTTCTCTCTCTTCACTCCTTCTCTCTTCCTGTCCCCCTTCCCCACCACTAAGTGTCCATAAGGCTTCCGGTGCTCTGGGAGGTGTGTGTGAAGATGGGGTGAAGTCACAGCTGAAGGAAACATCCATTCACCGGGTGGTCAGGGAAGACCGTGGAGCAGGAGGCTGTTGAGCAAGGCATTGAAAGACCAGAAGGTTCTCACCAAGTGGGTGACAAAGTGAGGAGCTGCCAGCAGAGACAAAGGCATCCTAGGCAGAGGGAGCGTGTGAGCAAAAACCCCAAGACCAAAACCCACCCAGCCCGTTCAGGGAACTATCAGGTGCTTGGCACCACTGAAGGGTACGGAGTGGAGGGGCAGTGGGGTGAGGAGAGGGGCTGGAGAAGGGTCTAGGGACCATTCATGGAAGGCCTTGCAAGCCACGAAAGAGTTGGGGCTTGTCCTGCAAAGTAGAAAACAGAGAGCCAGAGAAGTATTTTATAGAAGTATAACATGATGACATGTGCCTTTTGCAAAGATTGTTCTGGAGGCTGTGACGAGGAAGAACTGGAGGTTGTAAGGCTCAAAGGCATAAAATGGCTAGGACATTTCTGTCATAGTCCAAGTGAAGACTAATTGAAAAAAGACAAGATTATGAATCAAAGTAGGGTAGTGAGGATGAGAACATGGGTGCAGATATGAGGCACATTAGAAGGTAAGATTGCCAGTGCTGGGTATGGGACCAAAATTTGGGCTGATTCCCAGGTTTCTGGCTTGGGTGGCTGGGTAGAGGGTGGGGTCATTCCCTGAGATTGAGAGTGTCATCATCTTACAAGTTTGAGTTGGATGTTTGCCTCCTAGGTACTTGTCCCCAGTTAGAATGAGATGCTATCAGATGGTCTATGGTCTTAGGTTATGACATTTTGATTCAGACAAGTTGGTTTTTCCTAAACATGGCTATTTGTGTGAAAAAACACATTTCCCATGCAATCATATGTCTCCTATAAAAATAGGGCTATTTATTAATATAGTTAGACATAAGCATTATTGCACATTTTTGATAGGATACAGAATCAGAACAAGAGTTTTAAAAAAATCAAAAACCTACATACACATACTCAAACATCTGGGTTCCCTACTGGAATGCAAATGGGATGAGGACAAGGGTTTTCTCAAGCTATTACTTTGCCGCAGGCTCTCACTCCCTCTGAATATAAGAGATTGATTGTCATAGACTCATCACGCATCCAGGAAGCAGCAAGGAGTGAGGGGGCAGTTGTGAGAGCTGAGCAAGGGCTGGACAAGGAGGTGTGGGACAAACCAGGCTTTATCTCTTAGTTTGAAGGGAAGTCCCAAGACAGTGCAGCCTCCTTCATCCACATCCACATAAAAACCTTCGTCAATAGCCAAGACACGGAAGCAGCCTAAATGTCCACTGACAGAGGAATGGATAAAGAAGATGTGGTACATATATGCAATGGAATATTACTCAGCCATAAAAAAGAACAAAATAATGCCATTTGCAGCAACATGGATGGACCTAGAGATTATCATACTAAGTGAAGTAAGTCAGACAGAGAAAGACAAATATATGATATCACTCATATGAGGAATATATGTTTTAAAAAATGATATAAATGAACTTATTTACAAAGCAGAAACAGACTCACAGATTTCAAAAACAAACTTCTGGTTACCAAAGGGGAAATCTGGCAGCGGGGGAGATAAATTAGGAGCTTGGGATTCACATACACATACTACTATATATAAAATAGATAACCAACAAGGACCTACTGTATAGCACAGGGAACTCTACTCAATATTCTGTGATAATCTATACGGGAAAAGAATCTGAAAAAGAATGAATATATGTATATGTATACTTGAATCACTTTGCTGTACACCTGAAACTAACACAACATTGTAAATCAAAAATACGCCTATAAAAATTGAAAAAAAAAAAACCACATAGGATGAGTTTATAGCTTCTCTGGCTCTTTGAATTGTCTGGAATTTTGCTCCCCACCCCCTTTCCTTTGACATCTAAAATACTATCAACAACTTACAAAACTTTTCACAACCATTGTGTCACCCTCACCATACCCATTTTACATTTTACACTGCTCAAGATTACACAGCTAGGAAGTAGCAGAGCCAAGGATAAAACCCAGATCTTCTATCCAGAGTACACGTTCTTCCCACTATGCCATTCTGCCTTGATCCTCTAATTTCGGCCTGGTCTTATGGGCGCCCAGAGGGTGGATTAACAGCGGTCATAGAAGATATTTATGTATGTGAATATCAGGTCCTCAAAGACCTGCCTCCATCTCCAATCTCATTTCCTACTGTCTGCTAACAGGCATCCGATGCTTCCCTCATGCCAAAGTGACAGTTCCAGACCATGCCATGCTCTTCTGTGCCTTCCAAGGCTTCAGTTGTGCCATTCCCTTGGCCAAGAAAGCCTTGCTTTACCTACCCATCCTCTAGGGCCCAAGACTAGCATCGCTTCCTCTTTAAAGGCTTCCTTAACACACCTGAGTATGGTTGACCATGCCCGCTTTCACTTGTTTTCAATCAACCCTCTGTTTTCGTTATACTCATTTCACTGCTTCATTATTATTGCTATGTATGTCTATTTCCCCCACTGGAACAAGCACTGGTCAGGACCTGAAGTCTTTATATCTGCAACACCTAGCACTGTGCCTGGCACATAGCAAGTGCTGAAGAAATCCTTGTTGAATGAATAAAAGGACGAGTTAATCATGGAGAAGAAAACATCCCTCAGCAGAGATGATCTTCATCCTCGACCTTCTGTGGGAAATGTTGACACGGAACAGGAAGAGAGAAGAGCAGACATCAAAGGGACGTAATGGACAAAAACATTCTTCCCCGTTGTCTCTGTGTTCTTCCTCCCTCCCCCTCGACCCCCGTCCTTTTTTCCTTCTTGCTATTGGAACAAAAATAAAGAGTACATCATGAGCAAAGCTGTATTTTCTGTTTATTGCCACCAGGTTAATAACAGTAATGGTGCAAGAAGAAAATGAGGTGTTATGTAAAACCCTGCATTGCAGATTTTGCTGCTGATGTAAAGAACTCAATAAAGTATAACACTTTAATCACAGAGATAAAAATCATACAGCAGCTTCCCACAGGCTCCCAGAGCCTTAAGACAAAATAGTTGTGGGGAAATGAGAGATGAGAGAAGAATATTATCAGGCATCAGAAAAGTTATGTTTGGGCTTTTGTGGGGTTTTTTTCCTTCATTTCTAAAAAATAGAATAAGATTTTTCTATCTTCTTCCAAGACATCTTCTATGAATTTCTGTATTCTCTAGAGGACATGCTCAGACTTCTGGGGGAAGACTTGCTCATTCTCTGTAAAAATTGGTTTGTTTAGAGAGAACTGAATTCCTGCCTTTTAGGTGACTCAGTGGCCTTTAAGAAATAGGGGCTGTCACGGGACTTCCCTGCGGGGCTCAGTGGTTAAGAATCTGCCTGCCAATGCAGGGGACACGGGTTTGAGCCCTGGTCCGGGAAGATCCCACGTGCTGCAGGGCAACTAAGCCTGTGCACCACGACTATCGAGCCTGCACTCTAGAGCCCATGAGCCACAACAACTGGAGCCCGCGTGCCTAGAGCCCGTGCTCCACGACAAGAGAAGACACTGCAATGGGAAGCCCGCAAACCGCAACAAAGTGTAGCCCCTGCTCGCCACAACTAGAGAAAGCCCGCGCGCGCAGCAATGAAGACCCAACGCAGCCAAAATAAATAAGTAAGTAAATAAATAAATAAATAAATTTATATTAAAGAAAAAGAATTAGGGGCTGTCTCTAAAAATGAAAGAAGTATTGGAATGGAGGTAAAAAGGTTGTTTGTAATAAAACATCTATTTTTATGATGCTCTTGTAATGCAGGAAAAAAAATCATGGCAGACAAAAGATCATATCAGGAGATGGGAGCCCCTGTACCAACTCAGCCAACCTTGGGAAAATCCTGTGGGCCTCACTTTCATCATTCTTCAAGGAAGGGCTTACACCAGATGATCTCGTAGGTCATTCCAGCTCTGACAGCAGTCTGTGAGGCTCTGGGCAAGGTCAGTGGCTTGGATTTTGATTCTTGTGGTTCTGGACTATTGCAGTAGCCACCCAACTGACCTCTCTGCTTCCACTGAAAACACCTCCTTCCCTCCCTCACCACCCAAATCCACTCTCCATTCTGCAGCTGGAGTGATCAGGTCCTAACTATACTTGCACCCGGGAGCCAGACTGGGGGAAGTACCTGTAGGAAGACCCCCCCCCCCGCCCCCCGCCAGGCAGGAGCATGCCTTAAGAGATCATTGAAAAGCAAGGAAGCCGGTATCTAGAGCAGGGTGACAGAGGCAGAGGGTCATGGGAGAGGAGGTCAGAGAGTTGATAGAGGGCCAAATCAGGTGGGTCTCATAGGCCCACCACCTCTGAGTGCTCCCTGAGGCAGTGGCTGCAGTTGGCAGATAGGAAACACTGCTATAATGCAGCATGAGCATAGGTCATGAAAAGAGAAGAGCTTTGGAACTGGAGATCTAGGCTCAGAACCTGAACTGGCTGGGTGACACTGAAGGAGTCGCTCTATTTCTCCATGTCTCAATTTCCTTGTCAGCAAACAGGAAGTGGCAGTAAGGCCATTCTTCTCACAGGGCTGACATGGGTTAAATGAGTTAGTGCATGTCCAAGTGCCTAAAACATTGCAGGTGTTCAGGAATTTTTTTTTTTATCCCATAATCATTATTTCAGGTGTCATTAGAAACAAGGGAATAGTCTAGGGCTGCATTGTCTCATATAGTAGTCACTTGCAACTATTTACATTTAAATTAATTTAAATTAGTTTAAAAAATTTAGTTCCTCAGTTGCACTAGCCACATTTGCAAGTACTCAAAAGTCATGTGTGGCTGGTAGCTATTGTTAATGGACAGTGCAAAAGAATACCACCATCACAGAAATTTCCACTGCGCAGCACTATTCTGGTACTTAGCAGGTATAAGTTGTGCATTGAAATTTAAAGCATAGCCGTACACAACTACATCTGCACAAACACATCTGCTTTCAGACACACAAGCACGTACCTACATACAAAACCACAGAAACCGGTGCTTAGGTTAGTGACAGTATGTTTTGTTACCAGGGAAAAATAAATCTGAGTTCCAACCCTGAGTCAATTCACTGAGGATACAACATCAGGTCTTGTGCCAAACATTTCACACGGGACATTATATCACTAAGTCTTTACAACAACTCTAAGAGGAAGTATTATCCTCATCTTGTTAATTTTGACATTGAGGCCCAGAGTGGTTGAGTAACTTGACTGAAGTCACAGAACTTATAAGCAGCAGAATAGGACTTGTTCCCTACTATACAATGCTACTTCTTAAAGGACATTTCAGAGACACAGGGCTTACAGGGCAAAGTCACCATGAACTCTTTAGAATCTTTGTTAAAAATGTGGATGTCTGGAACTGCCTTGGGACTATCTGGCAGTATTGGGTTAGTCACAGAGATGGTAGAATTCAATGAAATTGGCTCCTCAGGCCTTTCAACCTAGTTTTCTTGATTTATAGAATGTGGTAGTGTCAAATCTATGTGAGATCAGCTCAACTCTTCAGGAAAGTGCTGGAGCCACAGTAGTAGGAAGCGGCAGAGAGAGTCCTAAAACTGTAAAGAAGGAAGGCACCTTCCAAGTCATCCAAAACTGGTCTTCTCACAGTTTCTTTTTCTCCCTTATTTGAAGGGCACGGGCTTTGAAAAATTGCATGGTGAAAGGTGATCTGTAGGCAGGAGGGGATTGCAAGGAAGGGCCAAAGTGGCTTGGATGGTTCCGCATTAGTTACTGCTTATGAATGCAGATGTAAGCACAACCAGAGTCAGAGAGAGAGATGGATGGATGGATGGGTGGGTGGATGGATGGATGAACAGACAGACAGGCAAATAGAGAGGCAAGTTAGAAAAATATAACAGAGGCTTCTAATCTAGCTTTTGGTATACTTCTTCTCCGATCCTCTAGAAGGCTGGTATTGTTTCTGATTCATTGTAAACTCCCTCTCTTGCAAGATACATAGCAGGTGCCTAGCCTAGATGCTCAATGAATGTTTGTTCAAAAAAAAATACAAACCAAAATATAACACCTGAAAGAGCAGTAGCTAGATAACAATAAGCCTTCATATTTGTAAGGTGCTTTGTAATATATAAAAAGATCTCACATGCAATATCACACTTAATCCCTAATCTAACCTTTTCAAGCTGGCATTATGATCCTCATTTTATTGATGAGGGACCTTTGTCTCAGAGTGGTGATGTGCCTTGTCTAGGGTTATATGGAGAGGCCGAGGGACCAGATAAATAAGACAGGTCAGAGAGAAGTAGAGACTCATAACTAGACAGATACAAGCAAACAGAGACAAAACAGAGAAGACCAAGACATGGATAAATGATGGAGACAAATGGACATGGATGGATAGATGCTGAGAGATCCTCCAGTCTCTCGTCCTTCAGTTCATCCTCTACACATGGCTGGAGATAACTTTCCTGAGTGCAAATCTGACCATGTCACTCCTCCACTTAATATACCTCTACTACTTCCCCAAGGACTTGAGGATAATTCTATTGTGAAAAGCCTTCATGATCTGGCCCTACCCATTTCTCTGGCCTCATTACGTCTTATCACTTTTCTATAGTGTCATTCACTCTAGTCCTAGGACCCTCTTCAACTCCCAAGAAAGTCATGTCATTATCACTACTCCACGTTTACCACATGATCTTCCGCATCCCCAAAACTCTCTTTTCCCTAGTTGTGGATGCCTGGCCAACTCCTACTTATCCTCTAAGACTCAATATAGCATTGCTTCCTTCAGGAAGACTTTCCTGACCACCCGTCCCAGGGTGCGTTTATTTTCTGTCCTCCTAGATCACCCTCTTCTTTATTACAGGAGTCAATAGAGCAGGAAGAACACAAATTTTGAAACAAGAGAGACCTGGATTTAAATCCTGTTTGCCCCACCTATCAGCTGTATGACTCGGTTAGCCCCGGTTTCTTCATCTCTGCAATAAACCTGATAACATCTGCCCCAGGACCGTGATGGGATTAGAGATAATGTAAAAAATGCCTGGAGTAGAGTATGTGTCCCCCATGTGGCAGCTGCCACTGCTACTCCAGTCTGATTATGCTGCACCATAATAGTCCGATATTGGGTCTGCCTCTCCCTTTGCACCATGAGTTGCCTGAGGATGGAGGCTGGTCTAACCCATCTCTGCATCCCCATTGCTCAGTGCCTGATACATGATAGGGCTTGCTGAATCCTTCCTGCCCACATTGAGGCCACTGGTTAGGGTGCTTTTCCAGGCACCAGAAGGCACAACAGATAGGCATCCCATGGAACCAGTGCGGGGGAGGGTGGCAGCGGCTGGAGAAGTAGAGTAGGGGGTGCATCCCTGAAGGTGAGAATGAAGAAATGGCGGACTGAAACCTATTTGGGGTTTATGTTGTATATTTAGGTTTAGGCTGTGTACATTTTGAAGATAAAAGATAATGTTTAAATAAATTTTGTAAGCGGCTGTTTTGTCCTCCCACCTCAAAACCTCCAGAATTCTTACGTTCAGTCATTAAGCACGTTTAGGTGGAAAAGTATCTGATTAGGTGATCTGAGATAGTCTATATACTTTCTTTTATCTTCCAAGGTGCCTTCACTTCCCTCTGACTTTTATTTTCCCAGTGGATTCAGATTCCTTGTAATTCTCCTCCTTACCCTCCCTTCCTCTTCCCATATGCCCTGTCTGCTGGACCCTTCTCTACCCCAGGAAACCAGCTTCTAGGTGAATAAGAGTCACTCCTTCCCCACTACACACACACACACACACACACACACACACACACACATAATCTGGGAAAAAGTGGGCATCAAATGCAACTGAAGAGCTCTCACCACAGTTGAGGACAAGAAACCATCCCATAGCGAGGGGTAGGGGCTGAAGCCGGGCCCCGGACCTGCAATATTTACTCTCCTCCCCAACTGCCAGGGCAGAGCCCCCAGGTCACAAACACCCACTATAGGTTGGGCCAAAGCCTTCACTGAGATTCTGTTCACATTTAAAGCCATTGCCAAGCCTGCCCAGCTCTGTCAGCTGCCCTGAAAAGCGGACAGGCCACCCAGCCCTCTGGCAGCCTGACAAGTGGTTTAGAGGCTCCCTGACAGAGGCCCAGGTCTCTGGGTTTCAGCGAAGGGTGGGAGAGAAGGGATTCTCGTGTCAGGTGGCCTGACTTCCAAGGCAGGGGGCACGGAGAGCAAGAAAGAGCAGGGGATGGGAGAGGATAGTTGGGGAGGGTCCTGGCCTCAGCCAATGCGCATCTCACCCCAAGGGTAGGGAGTTGTAGGCACTAGGACTACACACTCTGCTCACGCGCCCGGGGGCCAGTACTATTTGCAGGATTGCACAGACAGTTACTTTAATTCGTTTCTTCACCCACAGAATGGGGATAATAATAATACCTATCTTTCGGTGGTGAGAACTATTAGAATTAATACAAATAAAGTACTTTTGAAAACAGTTCCTGGCCCTGGCAAGTGTTATGGCTAGCTGGTACAACCTAGCAATCTTCACCTTTTAATGAGACTGTCAGGCATTGTATTATGTTTTACATGGATTATCTCATTTAATTTTCACATAAGCCAGAGATTTAGATAGTATCTTCATTTTAACAACAAAGAAAATTTCAGAGAGGGTGCCTCACTTGCCCAAGGTCACACAGCTGAGTAAGAAAGAGAAAGAATTTAAAGCCAATCTGCATGACTGCAAAGCATACGCCCTTAACCATGTAGAACAATAATGAACATCAAGGCTCAAAGAACAATGAGCTTTATTTGGAGTCTTAAGAATTGCAGTTCGGGAGACACAGATTTGGGTAAAACCGAAGGAATGTGTGGGGAAGAGAAAGAGCCAGGGGGTTATAAAAGACAAAAAGCCAGGAGGTTGTTAAAGTTACCGGGTGAGAATTGTTATTGATTCTGACAAAGTCAGGAAATATTTGTTCTTAAGGAATCACGAGTTATTATAGGGTGAGGGTCCAATAGGTAGATAGGCTGTCACGGTTTATATTAGGGTAAAGGTCCAGTTAGTATCTTGAGTTCCTGGCACATCTTCTGGATGCCTTCCTTAGGACAATAAGTGGTCAAAAGGTCAGATTCCATCCAGACTGAGACATGCATAAGTCACAGTTCCTCAGTGGCCCACTGGCTCCATCTGAGAGAGCCCTGGTAGTAATACTGACTCCATTTTTATTTTCCTTCCACAATCACTAGGCCATACTGTAGATGAGCATTTTGCATGCCTCTTTGTCTGTGTAAGACTATCTCTATTGGTGTGGAGGAAATAAGATTTTTTTTAACTCCCTAGTCAGAAAAAAAACAAACAAAAATTCAAGATAAAAATCAATCCCTTTATTTTTAAAGTTTAAGTGCTGCAACATTCCACAACAGGGAAAAGAAAAATAAACAGCTAGGCTCAGAGACAGAGAGCTCTCTTGGCCCCTTGAGGGAAAGAAGGAGGGAGGGAGTGGAAGCTGCAGAGAATTCAAGCCTGCCAAGCAGTGTTGAGAAAAGGCCACTGACCCCAACCTCTGCCAGAGGGCTGGAGCGCCTGCTACTGGGCTGGGAGCTCCGCTTTGTGGGAATCCACAGCTTGCTTGAACGAAACAGAACCACATTTATTAATTTATTCAACAATATTCACTGAGTGTCTACTAAGCGTCAGACCCTGTGCTGAGTGCTGGGATTAAAAAGATAAATTAGTCCCAGTTCCTGAATCAGTAGGAGTTTGTACTCTCAGGGGAGACATAGGCAGAAATCAAGCAACTCCTGTGCAGAGTGACCATGGCTGTGATAGAGACCAGCACAGGGCTTGTGAGAGAGCAGGGGAAGGAAACCTAACCCCTGGGATGGCTGGGGCAGAGAAGGCTTCCTCAAGAAGTGGGGTCTACATGGAGAGCTCAGGATCCAGTGAGTTATGCAAACGAAGGTGGGGAAAGGCAGGGGTGTCGATTCCTATGGAAGCTTAGAGCCAAGGTCTGGGCATTGTCTCAGGTCAAAGGGGAAAGTTAAACAAATCACTTGAAATCCTGCAACCCAGAAATAATGACCATTAACAACTTCTTGCACATATAGACAAAGCATAGCTGGCTGGCCAGATAGATGGCTAAATAAAAATCCTTTTATAAAAGCACAGTGTGCTATAAATATTTCTATTTTAAAAGGTACTGAATTCCGTTTTTCTTAACTTTAACAGAACTTAAAAGAATCACATCTTCCAAAGAAAAAGTTCTCTCTCAAGAGACATTATTTCCTAAAAGATGTTTTCTAGGGTGAAAAAAAAAGGGTTTATGAGAATCATTAACAGGTTGAAGCCGTTCTGTTTTTTTTTTCAAACTACAGGATTGAATTTTAGAAGAAACGGATGAGAAAACAGAGAGCGGTTAAGTAACTTACCTAAAACCACACAGCTAGTCTGAGGTACAACTAGAACTTGAACTCAGTTATATCTGATTCTTTCCATCATATTAATTTGCTCCCCCAAGTCAACTTCCTCATTTTAAAGATCAGAAATTGGGCTCCAAAGAGGGCAAATGACTTCCCTGAAGTCATACTTTGATTCAGCCACAAGGCAATTTGGTGGATCAGACCATCGCTCCTGACTATTCTCTCTTCCTTGTAATAAGGGAACTCCTATTGTCATTTTGTTTGCCCAAGAATCCAAGAGGAGTATGTGCATCCCCACCTCATTGACTTTGGCCTTGGCCTTGGCACAAGTTTTGGCCAATGGAAGGTAAGCAGTCACGAAATTTGCCACTTCTGTGTGGAAGCTTTAAATGGGATAGCATTGGGAATTACCTGGTGGTCCAGTGGTTAGGACTCTGCACTTTCACTGCAGAGGGCGTGGGTTCAATCCCTGGTTGGGAAACTAATATCCTGCAAGAAGCGTGGCACGGCCAGAATAAAAAAGAAAAAAGGGATGGTATTCCTGCCCCTTGCCATGACAAGAGTGGATCCCAGACAGGCAATGAACTTTCAACTTGGACCTAGGCGAGAAGATATGTGAGCAGAGCGGCAGCTGACTCACTCACAGCCCTCACAGAACATGAATATGAAATGAATGTTTGCTGTTATCCACTACTGAGTTACTGGGGTCATTTGTTACCATAGCAAAAACCAAATAATACAGCACGGTTTCTTTTTTTTTTAAGTTAAGTATTTTTAAAAATTAATTAATTCATTCATTTACTTATTTTTGGCTGCGTTGGGTCTTTGTTGCTGTGCGCGGGCTTTCTCTAGTTGCGGCGAGTGGGGGCTACTCTTTGTTGTGGTGCACGGGCTTCTCACTGCAGTGGCTTCTCTTGTTGCAGAGCACAGGCTCTAGGCACATGGGCTTCAGTAGTTGTGGCACGTGGACTCAGTAGTTGTGGCTCGTGGGCTCTAGAGCGCAGGCTCAGTAGTTGTGGTGCACGGGTTTAGTTGCTCCGCGGCATGTGAGATCTTCCCGGCCCAGGGCTCGAACCTGTGTGCCCTGCATTGGCAGGCGGATTCTTAACCACTGCGCCACCAGGGAAGTCCACAGCACAGTTTCTTGCAGAAATGTGTTCTGTGTTTTTCTCATGCTCAAAGTTGCCTTTAGTTGTGCAATAATTATGAATTCAGGCCGTGAGGATAATGGCTGTGTTTGTGAGCATTTGAAGTACTAAATACATGAGAAATAATTAGAGGAAGAGTTGAAAAGTATAAGGAGGAAAAGCCAGGTGTCATAGGTCTGGATTTCCAAGGTCATCCTCTGATGAAAAGAAAACCATGGGCAGCCCACTCTGTTGGCAGAGGCTACGATGAATCAGAGTGTTGTAGTTTCTTTCTTGTACTATTGCCACATGAAGGACTATTGGCATTAACTAAAACACACATTCACCCAGAAGCACCTCCGTCTGAAATGGAAGATGCTGAGCAAAAAGATGCAATAAATGCCAAATGAATCTATGCCATTAAATCACTGTGTGACCTTGAGGAAGTCATTTTCCTTCTGGCATCAGTTTTCTCATTTGCAAAACGAAGAGGCTGAACAAGAATCTCTCATTTTCCTTCTGGCTCTGACATTCTATGATTTGATTGCCGCTAACTCATTAGTCTCAACTGGCTTGAATGGGACCCAGTGGTATTGAGGATAATCATAGGAATCCATCAAAATGTAGTCCGAAGAAGGTAATCTTGAGACTTGAGATAACGTAGGGAAAGGGCTCTGCACACTTTGCAGGCTCTATTGTGTGTTTTTCATTGAAAAAAGGTTGGCAAATGTGCCCCTTTTTCCCCAGCTTGCATCACCCTGGTGGCCTTCCCCTTACTTCTAACATCTAGCAATCTTTCAGGCCATTCTACCTCACACTCTTTACCCAATGAAACTGTTTTCTCCTCTCATCAGAAAGAAAAGTAGCTCTAAACCAAAGGAGTATGTCATGACACGCATAAAGATGTACAAATAACATGCTGGGGAAAGCAAAGGAGCGAAAGAAGGAATGCAGACTTCAGAGTTCAGTAGGTTTGGCTGGGAATCCCCATGTCTCTTTTTGTTCATACATAAAATGGGGGTGACACTTACCTAGCACAGCTGTCCTCAGAATTAAAGGATACAAAATAGTTTATGGGTTCATGTAAGTACTCATTTACAGCCGTGACAATGACAGAAGGCTTCCCGGAAGTGGTGGCATGGAGACAAACCTGAATGCTGTGTAGACTTTTGAGGGCTGGCCAATGAGAGAGGAGGGGTAATAGTCCAATTAGAGGCGAGCGTGCGGGGGTGAAGGTGCAGGGATGAATGTGAACGTAAGAGAGCGGCAACGTGAATGTGGGTGAGACACGTGTCTTTTTGGAAGAAGAGGAACAGGCAATTAGGATAAGAGTAAAAGTTTCATGCACAGGAGTATAGAGAAATGAGTCTAAAGCTTTGAATACCAAGCTGGAGGGTCTTCAACCAGTAGGTAATAGGGATCCCTGAAGGGCTTTAGGAAATTCGCTTTAGGCAGTTGTGAGTGTGCTGATGAAGCTTGGGAAGGAAGCTGCATCCCCCACCCACTAAGATGTGAGGAGGGAAGAGAGACAGTCACCTTCCCACAGGAGAGCTGCAGCTGCGTTCATCTGAGATAGAAATCTGAGCTCCGGGGGAAACATCAGACCGTACCTTGAACTAAAACAGATGTGATTACGGTAGAAAAGATTTCTTTGAGACTTTAAAAGTTCAATTTTCTTCCTTTTAATCTCTTAAGAGAATCACTGGTTTTAAACCCAAGATAGTGAAAATCCCTGGTAATAAAATGAACCCAGAACTCCATTTGCTGACCAGATCTGAGTAAGATTGCTTTTACTGCTTGCTTTCCTTTCAGCAGTCTTAAACTCACACCCTTAGTGCGTCAACCCTGTACCCCAAAGTTTGCTCCTGCCATAGGTTGAGCCCTTGCTACTCAAAATGGGGTCCTTGAATTAGTAACATCAGCATAACCTGGGAGCTTGTTAGAAATGCAGATTCTCAGATTGCACTCCAGACCTACTGATCAGAACTTGAACTTTAATGAGATACTCAGGTGTTTCCTGCACATTAAGGCTTGAGAAGCACCTTAATGGATGGATTACAGCACGCCCTCAGATCCCAGGAGTTCTCTACAACCAGGGGAGGGCAGAGCTGGTTCAACCTCTTCATTGAACTAATGGGGAACTGAGATCCAGAGAGAGGAAAGAACTGGGTTTTCCAAGGTCACAAAACTAATGAGCATAATTGGTGTAGTGAAGTTAATAACAGTACACCATGTGGTCTAATAAAAAATAATTCTCGACCTAAACAGACATTTCTCCAAAAACATATGGATGGCCAATAGGCACATGAAAAGATGCTCATCATCACTAATTGTTAGAGAAATGTAAATCAAAACTACAATGAGATACCACCTCACAACAGTCAGAATGGCCATGATTAAAAAGTCTACAGATAATAAATGCTGGAGAGGGTGTGGAGAAAAAGGAACCCTCCTACACTGTTGGTGGGAATGTAAATTGATACAGCCACTATGGAAAACAGTATGGAGGTTCCTCAAAAAACTAAAAATAGAACTACCAATTGACCCCGCAATCCCCCTACTGGGCATATAACCGAACAAAACTGTAATTCGAAACGATACATGCATCCCTATGTTCATAGAGCACTATTTACAATAGCCAAAACATGGAAACAACCTAAATGTCCATTGACAGATGAATGGATAAAGAAGATGTGGTATCACACAATGGAATGTTACTCAGCCATAAAAAAAGAGTGAAATACTGCCATTTGCAGGAACATGGATGAACCTAGAGATTATTATACCAAGCGAAGCAAGTCAGATAGAGAAAGGCAAATAGCATATGATATCAATTACATGTGGACCCTAAAATATGACACAAATGAACATAGCTACAAAACAGAAACAGACTCACAGAGAACAGACTTGTGGTTGTGGGGTGGGGTGAGTGGGGAAGGATTGGGAGTTTGGGATTAGCAGAGGCAAACTATTATATATAGGATGGATAAACAACAAGGTCCTACTGTATAGCACAGGGAACAATATTCAATATCCTGGGATAAACCATAATGGAAAAGAATATGAAAAAGAATATATATATATGGCTGAATCACTTTGCTGTACAGCAGAAATTAATACAACATTGTAAATCAACTATACTCCAATAAAATAAGAAAAATAATCATTCTCTATAGCTAGCTGGAGATGAAGCACAGTACATTGCAAGTCACGTTGATTTTGGCATCAACTCTGTGTGCAAGATTTACAACCCAGGCAGGCCAAATTACTTCATCTCTCTGAGCCTCATTTTCCTCTTCTGAAAAAATGGGAACAATAAGACTCTTTCAACAAAGCTGTGAAGGTTAAGTGAAATAGTGTATGTGGAATATGGGACCAGAACCCAACCCAATCCAACCCTTCAGAATCCTACCTACTGTCCTTTCTCCTAATCAGAGTCAACCCAAGTCCTATTACTACAGGGCAGGTTTCCTAATTTAACAGGCGTTCCCTCTGCAGAATGGGCAGCTCCTTCCCTCAGCTCCCTCAGCTTGGGCTCTTTCCTCCTCTGGCATTTAGATACGCCTACAATGGCTGGTTTTCTTTTCTGTCTTCCCCATTAGAGTGTGTCTTGCCTTAGAGTAGAAACCGTGCCTATATCTCTGTCTCCCCAGAGCACATCACAGTAGATGTGTTGGCAGATGGAAGGGGTGAGGGACGGAAGAGAGAAGGGAGGAAAAAAGAAGGAGGGAGGAAGGGAGGAGGGAGAGGAGGAGGGAGCTGGGAAGATGCTGGGTGTTGGAAGGCAACCATTTTACAGCATGATGGATTCATTCAAAGAAACCACTTGACAGTACAGAATTCATCTTTTTATGACTGTGACAACACTAATACATTTATTTCCCTTCTGAAATTAACTTTCTAATATTAAGAAAGGTCAAAATGAACTGCAGCAAAATGAGACATTTTGTCACTTTTAACAAATTATACCCAAGCCGACTGTCAGATTAAAGGGGTCACCATTTTGAGTCTAAACCCTGATACTGATTGCATAATCAGACCTAACGCTTGTCATTCTGCTCTTTCCCTGCCCACAGACCTCCAATAGTTCCCTTTGGCCCAAATGATAAAACTCAAATATCTCAGCCTGTATTCTGAGGCCCTTTAGAATATATTCACTTTTTTAAAAAGCCATTCCTTCCCCAAAGGGACACTGTACACCAGTCAGACCCACCTCCTTCCTCCTGTCCTCTTCCTACGCACCTTTGCTCACGTGACGTCTCTTGTCTTTACTGGCATCTCTCCCACCGTATGCCCATGGAGACTCTATCTACCCTTTCTCTGCCCCTACTCACCCAACCCACTGTCTGGCCCCTTGTTCCTCAGGATTTGACTTGTTCTGGCTTGGAGTCTGCCACTTCTGCTCTTTTAGCCTTGAGTTGGCCTTGACGATGGCTTGGACCCTGAGTTCCTACTGCCTCTCTCACACCTTATTCTGCCCCACCCTTAATTCCCTCGGAGGCATTTGGGGAAGGCTTGGTGGTCTAGGAAGGGACACTGAATTGGGGTGCTTTGTTAAAGGGGAAAAAGAGGGAAAGGAAATAGTGATGACCCTCTGTCCTGTTCCTCCCGGTCCTCCCTTCTTTTGACTCATCTGTCTGTGTACTCCGACCTGGGCTGGACTGGGGGACACCTGCAGTCAGAAGAACAAAGATTGAACCTTGACTCTGTTTCTTGGGAAAGTGTCTTAGTAACTTTTAGGGCTTAGTTTCCCTACCTGCAAAGTGAAACAAAACAATAATCCTTATCTCACAACATCGCAGTGAGGGTCAAATGGATGCTTATAAGTGAAAGTGCTCTGAAAACTATACAGCTTTGTGACCAATTAGCAAAAATAATTATAACAAGACCCATGTGCTAGTGATTCATCCCCAGGGCCTAAGTGATGTGCTCCCACCCTACGGAGGTGGTGGGGGCCTGAGTGTGAGTCCCAGCTCTACAGTTCTACCCTGTGGCCTCGGGTAGGCCAGCTCCCTGCCCTGGGCACATGTGCTCTATGTTCTCTTTCTATGAAAGGTTAGTTTGGGGCACCTCTTCAGTTTTTCCAGCTCTGAAGTTCTCTGGCTCTAGTCAGTGAGCTGTGAGACCCCAGAAGGCCAGAATTAAGTTACTAATTCAAGGTCAAAAGTACCCAGGTCAGGAGAAGTTGGGGATGTATGTTCTCAGGTGGTGCCCCCAGTCTGTGAATAAAGAGGAGGCATCCTGAGGTGATAACCTCTTGACTGACTTGGTGTCAGCTGACCCCACTCAAGACGCCATCCACCTCCTAACTTGCCTGGCGTGTTCAATCCAGGATTTCATTCCAAGTGTCCCTTACAGTGGTGGGGGGAAGGGCAGGGTACCCAAAGTAATGGAATAAAGCTGGTATATCCATTTATAATGTCAATTGAACATAAAGACTAGGGGGTCATTCTGAACATTTGCTACACAAAGGTGTCATCATACTCAAGAAGAAGCCAAATCAACAGAATCCCTTTTTTCTAGGTTGGCCATTTACATGTCTTCTAGAGATAAAAGAGGAGACTCCTGAGAACTGCTGAGGTCCTGCTGGCTGCTCGGCCCCTGCGGAGCCCGCCCGCCTTACTTGCGCCAGGAAAGGGGCTTTGGGTTCAGGCAGCTCTGACTCCACTTCAGCTCTGCTCCCATCAGCTGTGTGACCTTGCAGGTTCTAACGCTTTTCATTTGCTCCTTCCTTTAACTGACATTTTACTGATGTGTTAGGCATTATGCTCTGGGCAAGAGAATGCAGAGGTGACATAGACATAGTTTTATCCCTCAAGGAATTCACAGTTGAGTTGAGAAAAACAAGCACGTAAAGCAATCAGCTTGCTGTGGAGTGATAAATGTGAGCACTGGGAGAGATTACGGTGGGGTGAGGGCGGGGGTGTCCTTCACGCTGAGCCTTAGTTTCCTCAGCTAAGAAATGGGGGTAATGACGCCCAGTTCATAAGGCCGTTAGATGGATTCGATGAGACAATGCCTAGCACTTAATAGATGCTCAATAAATGTCAGCGCCTTCCCCCTTCCTCAGCCCACCACCCGCCTAGGATCCTAAGGAGCTGCTTTCATTTGCCCCATCTGCACGAGAACGTCCTGTCACGTAACAGAAATGTCTATTAAAGAACATGCTTTAGCAATTGGAGGAGTTTTCAAGGTCACAGCCTAGAGCTAAACTCTAACAGGAAAGAAATTGTCCTCTTGTAACTGGGAGCCTGAGTAAGTCAACTCTTTGGACGGCTGAGTGTGCACTGGTGGTGCCAAAGAAAAGCTCTGGCCTTGACATGCCCTCTAGGTATAGCCAGTGAGAGGCCATTTCTGACAAGTGGCCTTAGCTGCCAACCAGCATACAAACTCCGCCTTCCAGCTAGCCCTCCTCCAGAGCCCACATCTGGGGTCTGGAATCACCCCAAGGGGTCTGGAGGATCACAGTCAATGGTATTCACTTTAGAACCATCTTTGCTGGCGTCAGCCCTTAGGGATTATAGCAGGTTGCCCCAACACACATGCACATATACCCAAAACCTAGGAATGATGGAAATCCACTTGCCCACCAGAGGTTAAACTGTAAAATCCACACAGAATGGATCAGAACAGACAAATATAGGAAGCCATAAGAGAGAAAGGCTCCATGCCTGGAACTGAGTTGACCGTCACCCAATTAAGGGTTATTAGCTCAGCTGAAGAAAGCCTGGGTCAAAGACGGAGGTTGGGGAGTGGTCAGAGAAGCTGAGATAAAGGCTAGACCTGCTCCCAGTCTATCTTTTAAGACCTTCTTGCAATGCTCTTGCAATAACCAGAACTATAGCTGTTTTTTTAATGCTACAGTTTAAAGATAGTGACAATGTTCTGAAGATGGCTTTGTGAAATTAACATTGAAATATCAGTTACTGTATATTACTGGATTTGAGCTTATAGTAAGAATAAATGCTAACATTAATTGAGTGCTTACAATGTACCAGCCTTAGGAAATACCACGCTAAGTGCTAAGTGCTTTCTATGCAGGGTCTTCTTGAATTCTCACAACACCGCTGTGAGGAGATGCTACTATCCCATTTCACAGATAAAGCCACAGAGGGTCAGAGAAGTGAGGTGACAGGTAGAGGCAGAATTGGAAGCTGGAGTCAATTTTTGACTGCAGAGCTCTTGCTCTTCCTCCCCGAGAGTAAAGGGTCTGCCTCTGGTCCTGGCTGACAGGACAGGACAGTATTTGAAGGCCAAAGACTTAGCAGACGAAGAGAGGGCCAAAGTAGGAAGAAAGGGCACAATCTGAGGTTTGCTGTGGGGAAGGGGAGGTGAGAAGTCTTTGTTATGCTTACAAAGAGGGTGCAGAGGAGTTAACAGACTTCCTAGGATGTTAGGAGCCTGGATATAGGTACCTCTGGGACAGGCATTTTGAACAGAGTAGAGGTACAATGGCTGGATGGTTGGATGGAAAGACAGATAAAAGGATGGCTACTTACAGGGATGGATGCACAAATGATATCGATTGCTTCCAGTTTCCCTCTATAAGGTGGGCTGAGCTGGCTTCATGAGGCTCTTATCCTAGGGACTGGCCCAGAACCAAGCAGTTGACTCTGATGAGTTTAGTTCTGTTTTATAAAATAAAATAAAGTCCCTCCTCATACATGGGTAGTCAGGTCCCCTCCTCCTTCCCTAATTTTTTTCCAATTTTAAAGTTAACATATATTTATGGAAAACTGTTGGGAAATATAAAAAAAGGGGGGAGAAGAAAACAACCCTATTATCCAGAAATACCACTGTTAACATCTAGTCTACCTCCATTCTTTTTGTGTACATTTGGAACCTGGTTGTTATATATGTCTTAACATATAATACATATGCAACTTTGTCTTCTCTTTTTTTCACTTAAAATTGTAGCATAGACATTTTCACAATATTATAACATCCATTACATGAATGTATTGTGATATACTTAATCAGTTTCCCACTGTTAGGCATTTAGATTTTTCTTGGTGTTTTACTGTTTATAAATAATGATTCTGTGGACTTTTTTTTTTTTGCATAAATCCTTATTCACACTTCAGATTATTTTAGCCTAGGTTTCTAGTACTGCAATTGCTGGCTAAAGCTACAAACACACCAATATATTTTAAACCCCAGAAAGTCATAGTAACATTTTTTTTTCTCTTTTAAATTTCATGTCTTCCCTGCTCCTTGAAGGAAAGCTCCCATGGTGCAGGATCAAGTCCAAGCTCCCTGGGGTAGCCAACAGGGCTCTTTATGACTGGCCTCTGCCTACCACTCAATCTTACTTCCACCCCCTTCCCCCTGTGCTCCTCCCATCCCCATATACCAAACTCCCTGGAATTCCCTGAGTATGTTCACCAGTCTAGTACATATGTCTTCACACACACTGTTCCCTCTGCCTGTAATACTTCCCGTGGTCTTTGTCTAAACAACTCTTGTTCTTCCTTCAAGACTCATCTCGGAGGTCACGTTCTCTCGCAAGTCTTGCCTGACACCAAGTCCAGTTGGGATGACCTGCTTTTCCCACATGGTTCCCAGATCCCTTGTCTATCATAACACTTCCCACCCTGTCGTGCCATCATTGGTTTACTGAGCCTGGAATGCTAGACCAGGGGTTTGCAGACTTTCTATGGCCTTGGAATCCTTTATTCAAACACATATTTTACATTAATAATAGTTAAAATCTTTTGAGAATAAATGTGCCTGGCACAGTGCCTGTACAGTGCCTGAAGCAAGACACATGAATCACTTCAGCTAATCCTCACAACATCTTACAAACAAGGAAACTGAAGCTTAAAAAGGTTAAGAGACCTGCCCAAAGTAGCAAAGCCACTGAATGTTGAAATAAGATTTAAACCTGGGCCTGAGCCTGAGCTCGTAGCCACAAAATTATACCTTTCTGGTTAAAATGGAGAGGAGCCCCATGTGAGGGGGTCCTCAGACCTCTTGCAACTTTTCTAAAAGCAGTTTGAAATCCACTGCTCTACTCTGGATCATCAACTCCTTGAGAGGAGGGACTGTTTCTTATTTGCCTTTGTATTCCCGTACATAGGGCTTGCGCTCAGAAAATGTGTGTTGAATGGATAAATGAATGATTTTTCCCTTTTGAAGGCTATAGGGAAGTTACTCTTTTATGTATACACTTTACTAGCTTTGTAGTAAAAGCAAGAAATAGGGGCCTGGAATGGCCTGCTGAGTGGGAGAGCATCAAAGCTCATTGGACAGAAGGTCAAGTTGTGTCCAGGCTGATAAGACTTCTCACAGCCAGACACCTGGGACCAGTACAAGGCTTGGGAGGTGGGCATTAGTACTTCAGGAGGATGGGGCAATTTCTGGATGAAAGGTTAAACAGTTCAATTCTTGCTGGACACAGTGATTAGTCTGGTCCCTTTCATCAGAATTCAGCTCTCTCCAGCATGGTAAATGGTGGACTAATTAGGCATCTGACTTACTTGATTTCCCATGGCTAAGGCCAATTTCTGAAATGCAGCATGCTATTTGATGTACCAGCATGAATTCATCCTTGTCTCAGGAGTCTCCCAACAGTAACAACCAAAAATAACTCTTGGAAAAGTTCCACACACATTGAACACAAAACACCCTAAAATGTAACCTGTAGTCTGTCATAGGCCAGCTCAGCTGAGCCTCTAATGCGGTGGCAGGCGGTGTGCAGATCCGAACCTGCTCTCGGTCCAGGGCCTGGAAGGGAGAAGGGGAGGAGTTTGCTGGAGGGGTGAGAAATGCGTGGGGTAGGTGAATTGGAAAAGTGCCTGGAAGAGATGACCTGGAGTTAAGCTGGAGTGTTTGGGTAAGTGTAAAGAGGTCATTCCCAGAGGGTCAGGCTGTCCACAGAGACCCCTTTTTAACTCACTGTGGCCTGGATAATTGGGTACCCATGAGATAGGAAAAATGGGGAAGCACGTTTGGTCTAACCTAGAAACCAGGGTAAGTGGAACAGATACGGGCAGCAGAGAGGGGTGAGGAGGAGAATTTTAGAATTTGCAGATTTGTGATGGAGATCCTCGTGGCTGGATTCTAACATTCTGGAATTTTCAAATTTGTAAGCTTGAGAAGATTCCATATGTGAGAGCATTTTATGACAAGGGATTAGCAGGGGCAAAAAATAAAGGAACGAAGATGAGTCCATGGAAATGCAGCACAGTGAGAAAGTTGCGGAGGTCGATTTCTCTGGGATGTTTCTGTGCTATAGCGATAAGGAGCAATGGGTCAGATGAGGGAGCTGCCAAGATTTCCCCAAACCATCCTTGAGGACCTACCAAGCGTGGGACCCTGCCAGGTGATGGAGATGCACGCTGGAAGAAATGGAGCTTCTATGCTTGAGAAGCTCAGCGTAAAGGAGGCAGGAAAACTATCACTAAAGCACAGCATGATGTGCGCTTTAACCGGAAGGTGTGCCCAGCTCTGCGGGCTGCCTACAGACATCCAAACAACTACTCTTCCTGAGAACTGCATTTCAATCAATGCTCAAGAGGCTCTCATTGAGCTGCCAGCTAGTAGCCAGCCCTGCCCAGGGCAGCAGGGAGGTGAAGGTAGATCCTTTGCACCAGAGGGGTTTGCAATTTAGCTGAGAAAATGGAACCTATAGTCAGAGGAGAGGCTTCTATGGCACCAAGCCCATGGAATACGCTCTATAAATGCTGATGGGATAAACCGCTAGGAGACAGAAGCAAAGTCTATCAATAGAAGAACAAAGAAACAAAACACTTCCTGGGCCAAGTGTTCAGGGAAAACTTAGAAGAGGTAGGGCTGGAGGTGGGTTCTGAAGAAGGGGGATTTTGGGAGTGGCTAAGCGTGTCTCTTGACTTGAATGCTTTTCCTTCTCTTTATTCATCAGATTCCCACACATTCTTCAGAACACTGTGCAGATGCTCATTCCAGGTTCTGATGAGTGGATTTCTTCTTACCCGCCTGTCTCTCCTCTCTCTCCCCCAACACACATTCATGGCAGGCCTGTGCCCTGCGCTGGGCGTTAGGGATACAGAAGTGACCAAGGTGAAGTCTAGGGCCTTGGTGGGATCACAGTCTGTGGTGGGCTATAGGAGCTGGAGGTGGGGTTGGGGACAGTGAGGTAAGTGCTGTAATGACGAAATGCATAAAATCTCAATAGCTCCATTTTTAATATACCTACTATTGAGTGTTATTTATATGCATATTATCTTATCCTGAGAGAAATCTCATGAGATGGGCGTTGTTGATCCCAACTTACAGATAGGGAAAATAAGACACAGAGAGCTTAACTGACCTGACTCAGAGGGAAAATTCTAGAAGCGTTGCTGGTTCCCATGCAGTTGAAACAATATGTATCTAGTTAGTTGGTGAGAGGCATCCAGAATCTTTCAGGATGAAAAGATGTTAGAGAAATTGAAGGCAACAACCAGCTTGACAGGAATATTGCTCTGACATGAGAGCTCCATCTCTCCACCCTGCTCGCTGCCAGAGTCAAAGCTATAATCTAGAGAGGTAGAAAAACCACACCTTTTATCATAGGGAGACGTTGCCCTTTAGAAAAGTAATGATTTCTCTTAAAATTCCTTAAGTTTCATAAACCATCTCAAACTGTTGTAGGAAAATCTGTAAAAATTGCATGAGCTCAGAGCCCCCTGTACAATATCACATTTACTTCCAGCCTTTATTCCCGTAGTGAACCTTTCCCCTGGTGGCCATTTACTGATTTCCTGGGCCATGCTGCTAGGAGTGGAAAAAAACATTGGAGTAGACCCACGTGTGTGATCTACGGTAGTGGTGTGAGTGCATCGCATCTACTCCTCTTGAAACCTTTAGCAGCTGGGGCAGTCTGGACATTTCCACAGGGAATTCCTCTCCATGCTGCCCCACGGCAATAATCCTTCCTCACCTTTACAAAACGCTTCATGTTCATATAATGGGGTGTCTCTCTCCAACTTGCGAGGTAAGCAGGTCAGGGACTGTTCTTCCCTGTAGCAGATGGGCACACCGAGGCTCAGGAAACTGACGTTTATGGAGCTTCTGCCATGTGCTGGGCACCTTCACAGGCATTCACTCTCGGAATGCTTCCTGGGCTTCCCTGCAGCAGCCAGGACTTTTGTGCCTTGTCATGAAATCCTGCCCAGCAGCGGAGCGTACATAACCAAGAAACAACTCCAAGATGACACAGACTTGGAGCCAGAAGGGCCCTGTGGAGATCATCCTTCAACCCTACAGTGTATAGATGGGGGGAAATGAAGGCCCAGAGAGGGGAAGAGACTTGCCTAAGGGCACCAAGCAAATCCATGGTTCAGCCACTCTGATGGGGGAGTTACATTCCCCGCAAGGCCCTCTTGCTGCCACGGAGATCAGCCCACATAGTTTTAGCTTCTCCCTGCAGGGGACCTCTGGGATAATAAAATCATAGATGTGGGGATGAAACAAAAATCTGGGAACCCATTGTCCAGATTCCAAAGTTCCTGAGGCCTTGGTGAGACAGTTTGCAAATGCCCGGGGGATGTGGTTTACACCTGGGGTGGCACAGCCTGCTCCTAGGGACAGATAAACATCCTGCCATGGGGGCAAAGAATTATCCCGCCCCAAATGCCGTGGCTCTGCCTCCTGCTCTCCTGGTTTCCTCCTAAGTGTGTGTATGGGATGCGGATGGGACACCTCCAACCTTCTCCCCGGTACGCCCGTCCTTCCCCAGGTGGACTTACCCTTCCACCAGCAGGGTTCTCCCCCCAGACTGTCAGGTACTAACATGCAGGTGCCCTGTGGATTCTAGTGAGATTCACCATCTCAGAGCCTTCCGGTCTGGTGACCAGAGAAACCTCTGTTCACCCTAAGAACAGACCTCATGGGCCATTTCCTTCTTTTTTAACTGAATGTGAAACTGTGCTGGCTGTATGTTTGTGTACATATCCTTTGTGTGACTGTGTATAACCATATACTTGTCTGTGTCTATCTCTTATTTACCATGTTTATGTTTTTACATAAAAATATTTTCTGATTTATGTATGTGAATCTGTGCATTTTCTGCATATTTCTATGTTGTGTGTGTGTGTGTTTTGTGTGTCGTGTGAATGAGTGCTTGTCCTGCATGTGTTATCCAACTGTGTCGCCAACCGCTCTGTTTGCACGTAAATGTGTGATAATTTATTTATTTATCTGACAGAAAGAGAGCAGCTTATCTTGAGGATTACAGGAGGCAAGCAAGGAAAAAAACCCCAGCCCTGTGTTGCTCTGTTTGAAAAACTGCTCCGTGTTGTTATGGCAGCTAATTTTCCTTAAATGATTTAAGGAAACGGATCTGTCTAAAAGAGCTGCAGCCAAGTTGTTATAGCAACACAGTCCTTTCTCCTCTACGAAAAGGCGGGGAATCACCCCAGAGCGTAGAGACTTCTCAACAGAGCAGCCCTGGGCTCTGAGGGATGCCGGGGGCCGAGGAGAGGGCAGGAGGGGACGCATTCCCCTCCCGTGTCCGTTCCTGGGCATCCTTCTTGGCGGCAGCGCTGGCCACGCTCCAGTTCGGGTCTCGTCGTCTTTCACCTGGACCCCTGACGTCAGTGCCTATCGGGCACTCTTATTCCTCTTAGTCTCCACGTTGCAGACCTAGTCACTTTCTAAAGCATCTACCATTCAACGTAATATTCTCTCTGGTGTCGTGTTCCGTGCTCCGCCCTGGATACACATAGGGCACGTCCTTGAATAGCATGTCAGGGACGTTGACCTTTATCCCACAAATAATGGGGAGTCGCTGGAAGGTTTTAAGCAGGGGAGAGAGCCTCAGGTGGATTTAAATTTTAGGATGTCTCTAGGGTTTCTAGACGGGGGGACAAATGGACTGAAGTACTGTTTATTCATCCATCTCTCTCCCTCGCTCAAGCGGTTCTGATGGCTCCTCAGTGATGCTACTGATTCTCAAGATTGAGAGGGCTTGTGTGCCACAGTATTCCCGACAAGCAGCATTTTGTTCCACTGCCTTAATTTTTTTTTACAGTTATTATACTTAGTTCAATTAAAAATCAGATTAAAAAAGGGCCTGAGACTTTGATTTTAATGAGAAGAGAGCACTGGACCACAGGAAGAAGCCAAAGTCCTTGCCCATGACCTTCCTCGCAGCTGCCCTGTTGTATATGCTGCGCACCGACCCCAGCAGCTGAGCTCTGCCACCTCCATTCTGTGGCTCAGCTTGCCCTGGAAAGCCCTCTCCCCTTTCCCTGTCACCTCCCTCGTCCCTAAACCATAGCCACCTGATAAAATGTTTCCCATTCCTAGGGGCTTCCCTGGTGGCGCAGTGGTTGGGAGTCTGCCTGCCAGTGCGGGGGATGCGGGTTCAAGCCCTGGTCTGGGAGGATCCCACGTGCCGTGGAGCAGCTGGGCCCGTGAGCCACAATTGCTGAGCCTGCGCGTCTGGAGCTTGTGCTCCGCAACAAGAGAGGCCGCGGCGGTGAGAGGCCCGCGCACCGCGATGAGGAGTGGCCCCCACTTGCCGCAACTGGAGAAAGCCCTCGCACAGAAACGAAGACCCAACACAGCCATAAATTAAATAAATAAATGAAAAAAAAAAAAGAAAAAAAAAATGTTTCCCATTCCTAAAGGTCCAGTCCAAATTCCTTGAAAAAACTTCCTTGGATCCCCCCGGGGACACAAGTGCGCGTGCACACGCGCGTGCGCACACACACACACACACACCCTGGATTAATCTCCCCCGCCCCATGTTTCCAAAGCGCTACATTTTCTCTGCTCACCTTCCTCACTGCCTTGGATTAAAATTGTCCATGAGGGTCTGGCCTTCCCATCAGATTGTGAGCTTTTCCTGGTCTGACATCCTGCCCCATTAATCTCTGTAACTCTGAGGTTACCCAAGGGTCTCGCACAAGGCAACCTGCAGAGATTGTCCTAAACTCTCAGGTTGTGTCTCTGGGAATTTAGGACAATCTCAGCAGGTTGCAGGGAAACCAAGGAAAGGGTTTGTGTGCACAGACCAGAGCCTTAAGGAGGGCATAGCGATGGTGGCAGCAGAATCCAGG
Source organism: Balaenoptera physalus (assembly GCF_965194825.1). Taxonomy (NCBI): domain Eukaryota; kingdom Metazoa; phylum Chordata; class Mammalia; order Artiodactyla; family Balaenopteridae; genus Balaenoptera; species Balaenoptera physalus. The sequence continues at coordinate 156,056,608 of NC_138882.1, read as the reverse complement.
ACACTCTGAGGGGAAGGTGAGATTGGGGAGGGGGTCTGTGGTCCAGTCGCTCCTTTTTCTCAGGAGACTCATAAAAACCAAGTCACGGAGGCTCTGGGTTTGCTTCATCATTTGCTCGGCATTCACATGGAGTGCCTGCTCAGAGCCAGGTCCCTATTGGGCACTGGAGACTGAATCAGACAGACCCTGCCCTGGGGGACAATCAATCACAACTGGTAAACAAGGGCCACACTGACCACAGGGAGCTGTCCTGGAAGTGGGACATTAAACGCTTTGTGTCTGAGATCCAGTGGGTTAAAGGCTCCTTTGTCAAGAGCATCGTTTAATATCCAAGTCCCGGAGAGGGGTGGAGGATGCAGTGAGCACAGGGCTAGGAGAGCAGCTTTGAAGTCAACACCATCATTAACGCGAAGACAGCAGGCCCTTGCTGCCAGGTGAGGACACAGAGGGCTCATTCCAGGAGATTCTCTCCTGCTCCACCTCAACACCAGCACATCTAAAGCTATTCCCCACGCTTACTGGTCCTCCTGGGTTCCCATCTCAGGAAGGGCACCCCCTCCTCTCCACTGTCCAAGCCAAACCATGGGCATCACGCAGGATTCCTTCCTCTCCCATCAGCCACAGTCTCTCGTGTCTCCCTCTGTAATATCTCCAGACTCCCCCTCCTCTCCGCCCCGAGCAACAGGTTCTAATGGTCTCCAGCCTCTAGCCTGGCACCCTCTGAATCCATCCCCTTCTAGGCACCAGTGGGATCTTTCTGAAATGCAAAACTGATCCTGTTACTTCCCTGCTTAAAATCCTTCAGTGGCTCCCCGTTTCCATGAGAATAAAGTCCAAATTTATTCTACCAAAGCCCTATATCACAGCCCCTCTTCTGCCCCTCTGTCTGTCCTCAGTACCAGCCACACTGAACGACTTGCAGCCTCCCGAGGGTGCCTCCATCTCAAGGCAGATGTTCAGATGCCTCCTCTGCCTGGAAAAGCCCTCCCTGCCCTGAGCAGCCTTCACACACCAGCTCCGGTGTGGCTTCCTGGCTTCGGCTCCTTCTATGGCTGCCACCGCCCCCGTGCCTCCCTCCACAAATGCACCTAGAATAACTGTCTGTAAATGGTTGTTTCCACCAGGTTGTGGACTCCTTAAGGTAGACACCAGCTCTGACTATTCACAGCACCCAGCACGAGGTTCCTGCCTCACCAGTTCTTTGAGGAACAACAATGCTCACAGATATAGGCCCTGCCCTTCAGCAAGGGTCTTTCTGATTCTCTGCTTGCGGATCCTGTGAGCAGGCCACCAGGATGGAAGGTGTGAGGCTGTGAGCACTAGAAACAAGGTCAGAAGCTGTCCTGGCAGTTTAGATAGCTCTGGGGTTGAGTGATTCTGATGATGTCTGTGACGGTGAAGGTCCAGGGTAGAAACGCATTTAACGCTATTAGGGCAGATGCCTGGGGCACTGCGGTGTTTACAGCTGGGCACATTGACTCTCCAAGTCAAATGCGAATTTGAATGGGATACAAATAATGTTTGTTGAGGATCTGGTACACACCGGGTACTGTGTTAGGTGCTTTCACATAGCTTTTTTTTTTTTTTTTTTTTAACACCTCTGATGTTTCTTCCTTTTTTTTAAAAAAAAAAAATATATATATATATTTATTTATTTTGGCTGCACCAGGTCTTAGTTGCGGCACGTGGGATCTTTGTTGCAGCCTGTGGGATCTTTAGTTGTGGCATGCAGACTCTTAGTTGCGGCATGCAGGCTTCTTAGTTGCAGCATGAGAACTCTTAGTTGTGGCGTGCATGTGGGATCTAGCTCCCTGATCAGGGATCGAACCCGGGCCCCCTGCATTGGGAGAATGGAGTCTTACTCACTGGACCACCAGGGAAGTCCCTCACATAGCTTTTAGGTAGAGAGATAGTGTAATTTGTCATCCAAACAGGGATGCTTTTAAGAGTGGAAGGAAGTACCATTAATAAATACTCCAGGACAATGGGTATAAACCAGAACTGCCCTGGGCAAGCCGAAACTTTTAACCATCCTTTCTACAGATCACACTTTGTACATTCTTTTGGTAACCCTTGACACAATTTGTAAATCTATATTTATCAGTAAGTATTTACTTGTTTAATGCTTATTCTCCCACTAGATTGTAAGAGTTAGGGTTTTGTTCACTATTAGGACTACAATGCCTGGTAGTTAGAAACTACTTGATAAATATTTGTGGAAACAGGAAGGAAAGAATGGAGTAAGGTTCTGGGCAGGGGGGCGGGGAAGAGAGGAGGAGACGGAGGGATCTGGGGTCCTGGTCCAGGTCGTCTTGGCTCTGATGTTAGCGCTCCGCATCCTTGCTTGGGGCGTAAAGGAGTGGACTTTCAGGAAGAAGGCAGCTCCCACAACTCGCTCAGCATCCAAGTGTGTTTACTAAGGTCCGACCAGATGATGATCAATCTACTCATAGCACAAAGAATATCCTAATACCTCTGAAACTCGGCCTCGCCTGATCTGTATTCTGTAACAGGATCGAGTGCCCGGTTGCCTGGGAGCAAATCAATGACTTCAGATTGATGATGGCAATGGCAGGCTGATGCCTCGTCTCTTTAGCAGACTTGACGCCCTCCCTTCTGTTCCTCCCCCAGTTCTCTCCTCGGGGATTCACCTAAAACACCACTTTGTTCTGAGGCCCCCACTCTGTCACTTCTCCTGCCTCGTGTCTTTTCTTTGATCATGCCTTGTTGTCCCCTCTGTGAATAGCTCTTTAGTATCTATAAACCACATTACAGTGGGCATAACAGGATTTGCCATGTTCAATCCAATGCAACTCAACAAATAGTTATTGAATAGCTATTATCAGCCAGATCAGAAAAAATGTAGGGGCTGCCCTCTTTTAATAAGAAGGTGGCAGAAGAAGGAGGGGTCATGATTCTATCAGGGAAACTACAGTTAACATCGAGGTCTCGGGGACAGAACCCAGCTGACTACAGACACCTCCTGAGCAATTCAGAAGCAGCATTTCTCTGCCAGGAAAGCTGGTCAGGATGGATCAAAAGTTCAGGGTAATAACGGGGTTTGGAGAGTATAGCTAACACCTTCTTTTGTAGACAAGGAGGGATGAATTGGAGAAGGAGGCAGATATACTAAAGCTATGGCTACGTAAGCCCTGACAGCAAGTGGGTTATAAAAAGACCTAGGGAAGCAAAGCTCACAGAGGAAGATAAAGATGGCAGCTGAGGTGAGATAACTACTTTGCACCTAAGGACTTACTTACTTTTTCATTAACCCTTGCTCTGATATATACATTTGTTTTTATGTACACAATTCTGCCTGGTCAATACATATTGCTCTTTTTTTTTTTTAAGGGAATTTTTTTTTTAATTAATTAATTAATTTATTTATTTTTGGCTGTGTTGGGCCTTCGTTTCTGTGCGAGGGCTTTCTCCAGTTACGGTGAGCGGGGGCCACTCTTCCTCGCGGTGCGTGGGCCTCTCACTGTTGCGTCCTCTCCCGTTGTGGAGCACAGGCTCCAGACGCGCAGGCTCAGTAGTTGTGGCTCACGGGCCCAGTTGCTCCGCAGCATGTGGGATCTTCCCAGACCAGGGCTCGAACCCGTGTCCCCTGCATTGGCAGGCAGATTCCTAACCACTGTGCCACCAGGGAAGCCCCCATATTGCTCTTTAATTTAGTATATTCTTATTGGTATCTTCAAAGAGAGTGAGTAGAATGAGGTACACAGGTGCATCACTGAAATACCCCAACTCTGGGATCTTTGCTGTCTTAGCAATCAATATCTGTCACCTGATGGCAGTCAAGGGGTCATAAATCACAATCATCAATGTTGGAAGAGATTCACTCACATGTAGTCTCACTATAATGTCTTCCAAACAATTGAGTCTCCTCCATGCACTATTTTTGACAGTGTCATTTAGCTTCAAGTTGAACACTTTTAGTAAGGCCAAGTTCACAGGTCATACACCCACTCCATCCTCGGGCCGCTCTAATGGTTAAGAAGTTTTATTTCTCTATCGACCTTACCTCTTGCTTTGGCCTCCACCTGGAAGATGTCTGGCTATCCTCCTTCATAACTCTTCAGAGAGAATGATGGTGGTCGTCCTTCTTTCTTCTCTAAGCTATGAAACCCCAATGTCTTCTCCTATTTCTCACAAAGTCGTGTCCCTGTGAGCAAACTCAGTGTGGACATCCCCATTCCCCTTCTTTCTGGAATAGCAGGCCCTCTTCTCTAGGAACAGATTTATCACTACCGCCACACACCCCAAGGTCAACTACATGATTCCAGCGAGGCTGTCCTGTCCTTACATATCCTTGCCTCTTGGACCAGAGTTGCCCTGCCCAGAGGTGGCCGTGTCCTCCACTTCCTGCCCAGAGGAACTCCAGTCCCTCTTGGAACTGGAACTAGAATATGAGAGTGAGTCACTCTCTAGTGGGGCAACCAGTGGACGTGACAGTTGGCACAAGCTCCCTAGAGATGCAGGAGGCCAGGCTACAGTCTTCAACTGTATATGAGGCTCTGGGACTCTTCTAAAAAATTCTCTATTCTGTGTAAACTAGTTCAAGTTGTATTTCTTTCGCTTGTAACCCAAGAGCCCTGATAAATGTGCTCCAGTATATTTCCTCCACCCCATGAGATCTCCACAACTGAAGCCAGTATTCGTGAGGGGTGGGGAGGCACTTGTCCAAGTCAGAGAAGAGACCAGCAGGCCTAGTCCCTCCCGGGTTTTGACCCTGAATTCCTACTTTGCAGCTCCTAGTGGGCCTTCCCAGTACAACACTGCCCTTTCCCAGATCAAGCCGTAAGACCAGCAGCGGCTGAGGGGGTTCAGTTACTCACTGGGTCGTTGTACATCTGAATGATAAGCTGTTTCACTCCATGCAGGGTGGGGTGGGCCCACGGAGAGGGATCCAGCCAGTGACGGTTCAGGTCAAACCCCATCAGAGAGCACCTAGGCAGTACCCAAAGTCAGAGTCAGTACAGGAGCAGTCATTATGTCACTTACCTAGCACGTGTTTGTTTGTTTGTTTTTTGCCAGAGATAGTGCTGAGCATTTTACATGTATTAATTCAGTCACTTTCAACAACCCTATGAGGTCACTATTATTATAATTCCTGCTCTACAGAAGAAGAAACTGAGTCACAGAGAGGTTCAAACATATTTCTGCAGAGTAGTCTCACTTCAGTGTCCATGCCCTGAGACCGCAGACGCATGCGCATCTCCAATACAGGACCAGAAGGAAGGCTCAGGCCGAAACCATCGCTTTCCCCACTGTTCCTCTCTGTCTCACACCCACAGCCAATCCATTGTGTCTACCTTCAAAATATACTCAGAACCCAGCACTTCTTCATCACCTCCACTGCTATCACCTTGAGCTTGGACTAAGGTCCGGAGTATTGTAATAATCTCTTACCTGGTTTTGTTTCCACCCTTGCATCCTCCTACCCCACCTCTCACCCTACATACCCTCCCCCTTTTCCACACAACACCCAGGGTGATCCTATTAAAACATAAGTCCGATGGAGTCCCTTCTTTGCTCAAATGGTTCTCTGCTAGATGCAGAGTAAGAGCCAAAGTCCTTACCACTAGCTACAAGTGCCCATGTGTTCCACCCGTTATCTTCTCTGACTTCAGCTCCTAACACGGTCACTCCTGCTTCTTCTCTGCCAGGTTCTGGCCTCCTACTGTTCCTCCAACAAACTGAGTACTTCCAGCCCCGGGGTTCTTGGACAGGCTGTCCCCTCCGCCTGGAAGCCTCTTCCTCCAGATAGCTGAGTGATTCGTTCTCACTCAGTGCCAGTCTTTGCTCACAGGTCACCTGCTCAGTGAGGGCTACCCTGCCCACCTTCTCCACAATCTCCCATGGACACATTAATTACTTCACCAGGGCAAGTGGAACCGTGACCTCTGGTCTCCTCCTATCCCTCTTCCTTCCCTTTTTTTCCTCCAGATCGACTCAAAGCCTTGCTTGTCCTTGGAAAGATGCACCACCCCCAGGTCTCTGGGCCCACGCTTCCATCTGCTGGGCCTTTGCACACTGTAGGCTTTCTCCAGGCCAGCCCAGGCTGAGGGACAACTTCAGAAACCCTGTTCTTGCTCACAACTCAAATTACCGCAAACATCCTCTTCCTGTCCCCAGAATGTCTCCCACACAGATCTGACAATCTTGCCTTCTTGATCAAGATTCATCTATGATTCTCCATCACCTATAGGATGAAATTCTGCTCTTCGCAGATTTTTAACCAGATTCAAAACTGATGAACTTTTTGCCAAATTGTCCCCCCCTTCTTTGCCCAAATTTTCTCCCTTTTCTTTTCTATCCCTTCCATCCCATCTTATTTTACTATTTTACCCATCCCTACTTATTTTCCCAACCCCTCTATTTCCTTAAGTAATAAAACTCAACCCCTTCTCAGCTTGTTACATTTACATCCCCACTGCTCATCTTACTCAGAAAAATAAAGGATTCTACTGAGGACCCCTCCTCTCCTTCAAGGTGGTTGCGGTGGTGTTGGGGAGTAAATAATAATAATTTCCCCCATCACTTAAAGTAAGCTGGCTGGGAACCCTGTGGGAGAATAACTAATGTTTCGTGGGGACACATAGGGAAAGGCTTCACTGAGGAAAGATCATTTGAGTTGGGTCTTGCTGAATGAATAGAATTTTTCCAGGTGTTGGTGGCAGAAGGAAAAGTGCAAGCAAAGAAAGGAACTGTGAAGCCACCCAGGCTATTGGGGGAATGGTGGACAATTTGATTTGACTGAATCATAGAGTACTATGTATGTATGTAGTGAAGAGGTGGTGATGGTGAGCTGTAAAGGGAGTGGGAGGGGAAATGTAAGGGCCTCGAGTGCCCGGCATGGAGGTTCACTGTTTCGTCTTTGCATTGCTATACTTAGATGAATTGGGTGCTGGTGTTGGCTTCTCATTGATGGCAAAGTGGGGACAGAAACAGTCATATGCAGGTTACAACAGTATCATCATCACAGTCAAGGGGTCACAGTCAACAGACATTACTTTGTCCCAAGAATTAAGTACTTTACGAAGTGTGAAATACTTTATCTATGTCAACCTTATGCGGGAGGTACTATTATTATTCCCATTTTGCAGATGTGGAAACTGAAGCACAGAGGGTTATAAACAACTTGCTTGAGAGAAGGGGTGATGTCAGGATCAGTTTACAAGCAGTCTGACATTCCGTGCTCACAAGAAACATAGTCTGACAGGAGAAAGAAGATCTGCTCACAGGCTTATGTACATTTATAATTCAGGACCATGTTATCAGGATTAAGTGAGGACAAACTTAATTTATAGCACAGGTTCTGGCACATAATAGCAGATCAAAAATGTTATGTTGTTGTTTCCTTGTACTTTATCATTGTTTTGTGCTACATGCTATATCAGTGGCACAGACTAATGGTTTGCAGTCCATCAGGGGCTCGAGTGGGCAGCAGACAGCAGTGGTCAGGGATGACCTCCTGGCTTTCTTCCCAGTCTGGAAATCAGGCACATCTGAGCTCACATCCATGCCCTGTTCTTTCCTAATGTAGTAGGCATTTGCCCATTTTCTCTGGGGAATTCCTAGCATCTAACTCTGTGATTAGATGGGGCAGGATTAGGGAGAGTTCGTTCCTCCATCATTAAAAGATGATGACACTGTGACGGTGCCTTTTCTCTAACCCCAGAAGAGAGATGGGCCCAATGACCTGGCATCCAGAGCAGCGGCAGGAAACCCAGACTCAGGCAACAGCTACTTCTGTCCAGCACTTAAACTTGGACTAGGTGATGCCACGCTGGGAGTTGGGTCATACAGCAGTGCTACCGTGGAAGAGAGATAGATTATTCCTGCCAACAGCCAATTTTTCTGCCCTCCAGAGCTACTCTGTTAATTAGTTGTTTTCCAAGTCTGGTCTTCCAGCTTCTGCTTCATTCTGTAAGCCCCTTCCTATAAATTCCATTTTTGTTCAAGTGGCGGAGTCAGTTCCTGTTTCTTTAACTGAGAGCATCCCTAACCATATGGCTCTGTGGGCTAATTTATGGAAAATGCCAGCAGGCCCCTATATTGCCCACTTCCCAATGGCTGGTTACCAAGGAGACAAAACCATTGGTCTGGGTGCTGTTCCCACAGAGCTCTTCCAGCCCGCACTGAGCATCTAAAATTTTGGAAGGGAACATTGTCATTGATGACAGGACTTAATCATAAACTGTATCCTTTGAGATGGTTATCTTACCTACCTCTCCCTCTTCCAAACAAGAATGTCCTCAACAAAGTCTTGGCCAAGTCACCAGCCTGTTCCATGACACCTCCGGGACCTGGTACTCATCACCTCCCCAAGCAGCTTATCCCATTCTTGGACAGCTCTGTTAAGAAAGTCTTCCTTCTGTTTAGCTGAAATTTGTCTTCTGGTGACTTCACCCATCAGTCTCAGTCTTGCCCCACAGAGTCACACAGAACAATGAGGCTACGTTGGGAAGACCAGAAGCTTTGGGAGTCAGTTAGGCTTCAGTTTTGGCTGTACTCCTTACCAGCTGTGTGACCTTTTCAAAATTTCTTTTTTTAAAACCCCTCTGGGTTTCTGTTTTATCCTATGTAAAATGAGGATAACAACCTCGACCTTCTGGATTGCATACATGAACTAGTGTCTGTAAATGGCCCAGCAGAATCCTCAGACAGAATGAATATTGAATAAATGGTAGCCAGTGATGACAGTGGCAGTGGTGGTGACTGTGGCATCGTTGAAATTGTCTAAACCTGAATATCATCTACTCCAGGAAGGCGTGCTGACTTACTCTCCGCAAATGTGGGATGGGTGCTTCTCCTCTGCTCCCATGGCATCCACTGCTCCCACATCGGAGTGGCTACAGCACAAGATATAGTAATTATTGAGTCTGTCTTCCCCACTGGACCATGAATTCCTCAAGGGCAAGGATGATGTCTTATTTGTGTTTGTACTCCTGTGCCTGACAAAGAGCCTGGACTACAGTAGACATTAAAGACTTAGTTGTTGAATGAACATTTCATTCTTTCCCAAGCATTTTCCTATCTCATATGATACAGTTCTCACAACCATCCAGCCACACAGGTGGATTCCGTTTTTCAAGTGGGAGCATTGAGGGCCAGAGAAGGTGAGGTAAGCTATTCCTCCAAGGTCGCCTAACCTGTACTCCACAGGGCCCAGACTGGAATCCAGGTGTCCTGGTCCTGGGCTCCATGGTCTTCACACCTGGCCATACTGCTTCCAGGAAGCCTCTTTGATTCAAAAAAGTGAGATTTGAAACTGAAGGAAAAGTGTTATCGGTGAGAGATCCTGAAAGATCCACTCCTTGATCCCGCCTACAGATGAAAGCAGAGTACGGCTGGTGATTCAAAGGCAACTCAATCCCCAGGAATCCTGGAGCTCTTTAGAAGCTAAAGCATTTGCGGAACTCTGAAATCAGTAGTACCTGTGCTGGGTTTTTTTGAGATGATTTTTAAAGACTGCTTCTATTGGCAACCAGTCTCTCAGTAGAAAGACTGCTATTTATTGAAGAAAACGTCTTAGTAAAGTTGCAGGAGCCCTGGCTAGGGGCTGGGGGACAGGCCTCACCTCTAATATCTATATCATCTTGGGAAAGTCACCTCCCTCCCCTGGGCTCCATGCTCTTCTCTGTAAAACGAGGGTGTTATATACTTCACTCATGGAGGACTCTTCCCGCTCTCTCATTAAGTGATTCAAAGCATCAATAATTGGGCTTTACCTCCAAAGTTAGGGACCTGGAGGAAGCATACATTTTGAATAAAGTGAAGTTGAAATACAAGGAGAACAAAATATTCTAGAAAAAGGATTGATACAGTTTTTTAAAGAAATGCCAAATAGTTAAGGGTTACCAATATCTTAACATTAATTGCATGCATTTTCCACCATTTGAGATTTGCATCAGACCCAGTCCTTGCCTCTAGGAGTTCTCACATTGCTCAGAGCTTTGAAGAGAAGATGGGAGTTTGCCAAAGTCAAGACGTAAGAGAGCACTCCAGGCAGAGTTCATGGTATGTGCGAAGTGAGGGAAGTAGAAAGCTTGGAAATTCTATGCATTTCTAACAGTGTTATGCTTGTGTTTTATGCTTGTGTCCTTCCCTGGGCTATAGGCACTGGGAAGGCAGTGCTGGTGCAGGTTCTTACTCTTCAGTGGTTTCAGCTGCCTAAAGATAGGGGAATGGACAAGATGACCTCCAGATGTCCGGCTCTCACCCCTATGGTTGCCACTTTAGGGTCACTTAGTATGAAATCTGGGGTCTCTGCTCTGGGCCTGTGTCTCCTTGGTCCGCTGCTATTCTGCTATTTATTTTCAAGGTAAAATTTCTGCATGAGCTCAAAATCAGGACCCATGTTCTGACATGAGTGGGGCTATCTATGGCACCAAGAATATTGAATATTTGACATTAGGACCATTCTAGAAAATCCAAATTTATGAAAGTCAAGTTTATATATAACTTCTTCCTCTTGAGTTGGAGATACTCTTGAGTATCTTTTCTTTCTTCTTCCAAACTGTGAGCCCAATGAGGCCAGGGAATATGTCTGTGTCATGTTACCTACCTCCACTCCAACTTCCCTACTATAGACTGAGGTGCTGAGAAGGTTCAATATATCTATTGAATATATAGATTATTGAATAGATGCACAAATGCATGAACAAATACCCTGAAGGTTTGTAAACAAGGTTTAGATAATTACTTGAAGACATATTTTGAAAAGTATTTAAGCACTTGTTACATGCTAGACCCTCTCACAATAGCCAAGTGAGGTAGGTAGTGTTTATCCCCATTTCATAAATGAGCAAATAAAATCCAAGAAAGATATGACTTCGAGAAGGTCACTTGACAACTACTAGAATATAGAGCTGGGATTCAAACCCAGGTCTTACTGAACCCAGTGACCCTTTGAGGTCCCCCCAGCCATCAAGGAGGCTATGTGATCTGTGAAAGAGTTGCTAGGCTACTCCTCTGTCTGCTCTTCCTGTACTGCTCTCCTTCTCTTCTGCCCAATGGCAGAGATACATGGTTCCAGAGAACATTATTTAAATGGCAAATAAATAGCTCCATCTTGTGAAGGGCATCGTGCCTCATCCCTGTTGCAATAATGGCAGCTGGAATGAGAGCAATGATTTTAATTCCCCTCCTTATGATTTCCTTTTCATATCCTCTAAAGGGTAGAGAAAAAGGCAGTTTGGTGCCTCCAGGTCAGTCTTGTCCTCAGCACAGTAGGGCTGTGTGCTCCTGGAAGTGTGGCGTTGACAAGCAGAGATGTATGGGGTGCGCATGCAATTGTCCCTCAAACGCAGCAGTTTTTCAGCATTACCAATGAGCTGCATTGGATTAAGTATATTTGCACCAAAAGCAAAATAAATATTGCTTTATTTAATGCCACTAAGAGGTTGGGATTCAGTTGCCCTTGGCCTGAGGCACCTTCCAGCTCTATTGATTGGCCAGTGTCAGGATGCCAGACAAGCTGTCATCAACAGCTCCTGCAAAATGCTTAGCAGGTGGGCTGGGCTCTGCTGTGGTGGAGACAGAGGGGAGCGGGCAGTGTCCTTTGTCTCAAACACACACACAAGGGATAATTATAACAATCACCTCTCCATCACCACCACCGAGATATTTAAAGCATTCCCCTCACATTCCTTCTTAGATGACCACAACAAGGATGTGACCCAGGCTGCGGAGGCAGAGGAGGAGGATGGATAATTACATAGGCTCCAATTCAGAAGGATTTGGGTTTGAGTCCAAGATCGACCACTGAATAGTTTTATGACCTTGGACAAATTCATGTTTTGCTCAAAGACCTATAAGCATTGGGAGGGCAGAGACTAAATCAATTTCATTTGCCATCGAGTCTTCAGTGTTAGCCCAGTGTCAGGTACACAGCCAACTCGCAGTTAAACTGAAGAAATGGAAATAAACAGAAAGGTTAAGCAATCTGCCCCTAGCTCAGCAAGGATAAGGGACAGAGGCAGGACTTGAACCTGGTGTGCCCAGCTCTAAAGCTTATGTTCTTAACCATCACTATTCTCTCTTAGCAGCCCTGGGACTCAGCTCAGGGTCTGATAGAGGGACTCATGTTAGGTGAGGGGTGGATGCAACACCCTTTTTTTTTTAATAAATCTATTTATTTATTTATTTTTGGCTGTGTTGGGTCTTCGTTGTTGCACGCGGACCTTTTCTAGTTGTGGCGAGCGGCGGCTACTCTTCTTTGCAGTGTGTGGGCTTCTCATTGCAGTGGCTTCTCCTGTTGTGGAGCATGGGCTTTAGGCAGGTGGGCTTCAGCAGCTGTGGCTCGCGGGCTCTAGAGCACATGCTCAGTAGTTGTGGTGCACGGGCTTAGTTGCTCCGTGGCATGTGGGATCTTCTAGGACCGGGGCTCGAACCCGTGTCCCCTGCATTGGCAGGCAGATTCTTAACCACTGCACCACCAGGGAAGTCCCAACATCCTTAATTTTTAAATGGGGAAACTGGCTCTCAAATAGGACCTAGCACAAAAGGTACCTTTACGCAAATTGACAAAAGGTGCCCTCCCCCCCACTCCAGGCTGACAATTTAAAAACAGGTGCCCCTTCTGGGTGGGTGAAGTACAAAATGATGTCACTTGTTCTAGCCAGACGTGGGGTCGGGAGCAGAGTCGCAGCCCATCTTGACCCCCTGACCAGGAGCCTTTGTGCAGTGCACAAATTGCATGTCCATGGGAGGCGGCCCTGGACCTGCCCAAGGTTCATAGCAGAGCCAGGATGAGCACTCAGGGTTCCAACCTCCAGGGATCAGCATGGTCTTGACCCTGTAGTGGTGGTCCTTCTGGCAAGGTGGTAGGATTGGGGAAGGGGGTGATGAGACCACACCTGGGGAAGGGGTCATCTCTAACATTAGACTCCCTGGGGCCCTTTCTCCTGGAGCTTATTCCTGGTGGACAAGGAGAACCGTCATTGGAGCGCCCTCTCCCTTCCCGTGGAGACTGTGTGCTCCGGGATTCAGCCCCCTCCTTTCCGGCTCCTGCTGGTCAGCAACAAACACCCGGGCTTGGGGGGATTTCCACACTGAGGCTTAAAGCAATTCTGAGAGCCAGTCACCAACTAGAAGGACCCAAGATTTCATAAAACCCAATCTCCCCATTTCAAAGATGGGGAAACTGAGGCCAAGGTCACACAGCTATGTAAGGGTAGAGTTGAAAGTCCATTCCAGAACTACTGGATTATTTTTATCTCTGTAAGAACACTTACAAAGTGTCAAAAGAACCATTTTAAAGGCCCAAGGGGGCACGTTTTCTAAAGGAGTGTACAGTACTGGCCCTTGGGGCTAGGAAGGCTATTTCCATTCCTTTAATGAAAAGAGGCAGAGGAAGCATAAGGGAAAGAAAAGTCCTTTAGGTCTTCACAGATCTGGGAGCTGGCGAGACCCTTGCCCACCTGGTCTGAGCCTGAGAAGTGGCTTAGGTTGTGAGTGTGGACTGCAGAGCCACACTGCCTGGGTAAGACCCTGGAGGGCCCATGGATTAGCTAGTGGCCTAACCTCTCTGTGCCTCAGCCCTGATCTGCAAAATGTGGATTCTGCCTACCTCAGAGGGTTGTTTAAAGGATTAAATGAGATCAGCCGTGTAAATGCTGGGGACACCGTCTTGCTTGACATAAGCGCTATACACGTGTTAGCCGGTCTTAGGGTTTCATCTTGGCATGACACTCAGGGTCTTCCACAAACTAGTCCCAACTTATTCCTTAAGCTTCTTGCATCACGTCCCCCAACCTGTACACCATGCAAGGCTTGCACATTATATGTCCTATGAGCTAGTTGCAAAAAGGCACACCCTTCTGAGGGCTGGTGCAACATCTCCAAGTGGCAAGGCTTGTCGGCCTCCATCTGCCCTCTTAGCCTTTGTGCAGTGTGTGAACCTACATCATAGGCTGCAGCCCTGACCGTGTGCACTAGCCACTCCAGACCACCCGGTAGTCCTCAGGGCTCCTGTTCACTCGGGGTTCAGGCAGCAGGGCTCAGAAGCTGAGCACTTCGGCTTCGAGCCAGCTCTCTGGTTTTGACTCCTGGATCTCCCTCACATGGGACCTTGGGCAAGTGAGTTCACCGCTCTATGTGCTTCAATTTCCTTGTCTGTGAAATGAGGATAATATAAGAAGCTACTTCATAGTTTCATGGGGTTGTTGGGAGAAACCCCCCTTTGCTTTCAATCCCAATGGGGACTTTTAGTCCCCAGGAATCAGGAGAACGGCTCTTTGTCTCCATCCCCTCGCATCCTCTTCCCAAGGGAGGGGATGGAACTTATCTGACGGGTCAACCTGATACAAGGAGCAGAGACTGTTGGGCCTGGCCCTCCTGGCACAGCTTGTTCGGATCTGTGACCCTGCAGGGAGGGTCCGTTCCGTCCTCCTCTCCTCCACTTGGTGTGCCTCCTGGGAGGCAGCTTCCTTCCCGCTCAGCTTGTGGCTGGTGGGGAAGTTGAATTTTGGGGTGACGTATAAGGAGGTCAATTTTGGTCACAGATATAAGCCATGCCTTCCAAATTCTGCTTTTTTCAATAATAAAGCTAATATTCTGACCTCTGTCTCTCTGACCCCTGTGTCTCCTCCTACACTGGTGGAAGTGGGCTGAGAGTGGGAACAGGAGCATGACGAGTTCTCACCCCCAAATGTCCAGGGGGAATAATACATTAAACACTATTAGGATAGGGTCCGAGAGCTTGTATAATTGCATTAATGTTTGCATTATTACCATCACTGCTGTTATTTAACATTATTATTCCTTTGGTAGAGAATATGTTGCTCATCTCTCCACCCAACTAACTCCCACTCTCCTCTCAGGAGCCATCTCACCAGCGCCTCCTCCTGGAGGGCAAGCACGTGGCCAGGCCCCCCCTCAGATCCCTGGTGATGGTCAGGACGAAGTGTGCACCGGGTGAGCGTTTGCGCACAGGGCAAGGGGGACAGTGGGAGGCGAAGCTGAGGAGGCGCTTCCTGGACGCTGTGTCCGCCTTGAAGACCAGGCTACAGAGTATAGGCTCCTTCTGATGGTCAATGGGGGGCCCCGGAAGGATCGCACATAGAGAACTGACACTATTCCAGCAGCGGTTTAGGAGCTAAGACCGGCAACGATAAAGTTCTTGATTCTATCATATTGTTTTGCTCCTCCGGACTCCCCAGCCGCTAATTCTGGCTTACTGTCTCCTCGGAGACCTGTCTTCACTGTAGAATCAATGATTAAAGTCAACTCACTATCAACTCTAACTTTGAAAGGCTATTCAGCTGCTTGCAGGGACAGAGATGGGGAGCTGCCTCCGTAGACATCCAGCCATCTGGCCTTTTCTGAGGAACCCGGCTGGGAGGCTCATTTGAATAATTGGTTTTAGCGGTGTGCACTCGTGGGTTAGACACCTGATTACGCTGCCTGCCCCAGTGTCCTTTCAGCCCCTGTAGAAACATCATGCAGGTTACATAAAGCGGGAGAGAGTCTCTGGGAGGTAAGGCTTTGTCTGGCCCCTGCGTCACTTGCGTTTCATCTTAAATAACTATGTGGCTCACTCCCTGCGTGACCCTGAGCAAGTGACTTAGCCTCTCTGTGGCTTGGTTTCCTCTTTGTTCAAAGAGGCAGCATGATTTCTGCCCGGTCCATGCCTCCTTGTAAGGTTCTCAGAGAAGGTGGGGTGGGGGTGGGGTGAGGGTTGTGACTCAGCAGGAATGCAAGTGGAAAGATTTAGGTTGACGAGAGCTCAGTGTCAGATAGCGATGGGCATGTAGGCTGTACCAGGAGAAGCACATCCCCAGAATTAGGCTTGTGATGGGCCCTTCCTTCTCCTATGCCACTAGCTAGCTCTATGAACTTAAGGGAGTTACCTAATCTACCTATGCCTCAGTCTCCTCATCTGTAAAATGAGAATGATGAGAGTTGTTCTAAGAATTAAACAATACATGCAAAATACCCAGAATAGGGTCAGGCCCAGGAGGTTCAATAGATATTAACTATTCACCATCACCATCATCATCACCATCATCATTCTCATCACTATAACTGTTCCATCCTGGACCCCATGCCTCAAATACAGACCATGATAAACATCTGGAGTATGCGCAGAGCGCAGCGGTAAGGACGGGGAGAGGGATGGATTTCAGATTACATATGAAAAGTTGTAAGGCTTTGGGGATGTTCAGCCTGGAGAACAGGAGCTGGCAGGGGTTCGAGTGAGTGAGGAGTGGGGACACACAATCCTCAAACAGCTGAAGGGCTACTGTGTAAAAGATGGACTGAACCTGACTAATCCTTCTGGGGCAGAAAGCAGAAGTGATGGGCTATCAGGTTTAGCCTGGACATAAACACCCCCTAACAGTCAGAGCTGGCATCAGTGCAGCACTTCTTAAGGTTTCCCTGCCCTGGGTAGGGCACTGGACAAGATGTCTTTGAGCTCCCATCGCACTCCAAGGCTGATGAGGCTATGGAAAGGCAGCAAGGGGGGGACATGAGGCCTGGGGGGGGAAGGAGGCACAGTGAGGAGGGGCTGGCAGATATCGCTTGGTGAGGCAACTTGCAGTGGATCTGTTTCCATTTCTAGTTGATGAAAAATGCATAGTTTTATGCTGTCAAAGAACAAATAGAATATTGACATGTATTTTACATTTTACATAGCTAATGTTATGTTCTATTCTATTTTGGACAGTTAAAAATGTTTCCCCCTTTGGACGTTGAGGTGGGCAAGGTTGGTCAGTTCCAATGTCTGTGGGTGAGTGTGTGTATGTGTATGTGTCTCGTGTGGTGTGTATATCTGTGTGTATCTGTGTGTGTGTCTGTGTGTGTGCATGTATGTGTGCGTGTTGGAAATACTTCCCCTGATGTTTCACCCTCTGCCATACTGAATGATGTCTGCTGTGCACATCTCTCCTTATCTCCTTTTATGTCTGGTGAACTCCTATATACCATCCACGCTTCAAAAACCCTCCCTCATCACCCCCAGTCAGAAGCAAGCACTCCCTGCTTTCAGGACACAGTGTAGCAGGGGGATGAATCTGTAGCAGGCCAGAGCTGGCCTGCCTGGATTCCTAAACCTTCCTGCTGGGGGACGTGGGGCAAGTTCCTTGGTGTTTCTGGGCCTCAATTTGCTTTTCTAATTAAAAAGGGGCCATAATACTACCTCCACCTCAGGGCTGTTGTGAGGGTCAGAGGAGATGATGTATATAATGTGTGGTTAGTAGGCACTTAGACATTAGCTCTGATTATGTCTAGGCCTCCAAAGCCTCACACTCACGCCTCTAGTACAAACACTGGGCTTCTTACTGCCGAGGACCGCCTCTGATTTCCATCTGCTTCCCTAAGGCGTAGCACAGGGCCTGGCACTCAGCAGGCCCCTGACAAACCTTAGTTAAATTGGATTTACTGCGCTGGAGCATTCTTTGCTATGTGAGGCTCACCAGGGCCCAGAGACATAATGCGTTGCGAGTCTGCGGGTCGTAGCAGCGTCCGTTTCCACCACAGGGTCTGCAGTGTCATGCGATAAAGCTGAATCATTTCTGCACCACCCACGGAGGTCTGCTCCTCTCCCCCACCTCCACACTCCCAAGAAGCACTGAGGCTTCCCCAAAATGAGAAATTTCACAGCATCCTGCTATCCTTTGGGTAACTGCGTATTTTATGATGACTGATAGGCAATTACTATGGTAATATTGCAATTCAGCACGTGTGAGGTTTGGGAAATGAGAAATTATGGGTAACTACTTTGGACTCATTTCTATGGTAACAAAAAGTAATTGTCATTAAATACCAGTTATATGGAGGCTGTACCTGGTAATTATAGATTTTGATGCCCAGAAACATAAATAAAACCAATAAATTTATTCAAAGGTCTATGACTATTTACTTATACGTGGCTCTATGGAATACACAATGACAAGCACCTAATTAAGAAATGCAAACCCAATGCAGAGTTTCATATTGTCATATGGAGATGGAGAGTCTGTTTTTCAAATGCAAGGCAACTTGCACATCACACAGGCTCAGTGGGGTACAGGTGGGGATGGAGGTTGTCTTCTCTGTAAAGGAGGTGATGGGGAGGAGGACGTGGCAGAGAGAGAGAGCAAGAGTTGCACTGTGTGGGACAGTCACACCTACTGCAGGACAGTGAGAATCGCCAGCCATCATAGACTGACTCAGCCCATCACCCCCGACCCCAAAGGCCTTCCAGCGACTGCCTTGTAGCTCTTGGCTCTGTGATACCTGAAGTTACAGCGTTCATCCCTCAAAGCTCCTAGGCCCGAGATGCCCCTAGAACTCTCCAAACATGCTCAAATTGCATTGATAAGTCATACCATTATTTTTCTATTGTGATAAAATACACATAACATAAAATTTACCATTTTAATCATTTTTAAGTGTACAATTCAGTGGTATTTAAGTATTCATAAATGTTGTGCAACCATCTCCAAAACTCTTTCCATCTCGTAAAACTGAAACTCTATACCCATTAAACAATAACTCTCTTCCCCGCTCCTCACCCCAGCCCCTGGAGATCACCATTCTACTTTGTGTCTCTATGATTTTGACTACTCTAACTACTTCATATTAGTGGATCATAAAAAAAATCTGTCTTTTTGTGTCTGGCTTATTACACTTAGCATAATGTCCCCAAGGTTCATCCATGCTATAGCTGTACCATTCTTGACAGAGCCTCTCCCTAGGGCTTCTACTAAATGACGAAGAGTGCCTTTCACTTCATTTTCCTCTTCCAAGAGGGCAGGGGGAAACTGAGGCCAGGGGAGAGAAATGTCTTGCCCCAAGACTAGAAGACTCACGAGAGTGGGGGAAGTTAGACTGCTAGCTCTCTGCTCCCACCTCCAGCTTGTAAGGCACAGGCAGTGCCCGGGGGTGTGGAGAGTCCTGGACACACCATAGGACCCTGAATGGGCTCTTCACCTCTGCAGACTTGGTTTCCCCTTTGCTCAAATGGGTATAATAAAAACTGACTTTCCTTTCTCAGAGAGTCACGGTAATGATCAAATGTGGCTTTTAGATGTAATGTACAATAACAAAGTGTGCCTCTGAACCCAGCGTTCACTAAATCACTACAGCAGCTCGTCATAGTATTTATGTCGCAACAGCATAAGATCAAAACAACTGGGGTTAGGAGGCCGAGTTGCTGAAAGTGAAGGGCTGGGAGCTGATGGCATGTGGTGATGACTTGTTTGCCTGGGGACCGTAGCTCCGTGCCGTGGCACAGTTGCGAAACACTGCTGTGGTGTGCATGTATTCATTCAGATAATATATATCAAAGGCCGCTTCTATGCTGGGCACCATGCCAGGCTTTGGGGATGAAGTCCTGCCTTCACGAAGTTTAGAGTCTGGAGGTGGAGACAGTCATCAAATAGATAATCACGTGATTACAAATTGGGGCCAGGGCTCTGAAAGGACAGTACAGAGTGCTCTGAAAGAGTGTAATGGGAGCCCTAATTTATTTTGGAGAATCTAGGCAGGCCTTTCTGTGAAGTGGCATTGAACCTCAGACCTGAACTGAAAAAAATGGCCAGTGTTGCTGGAGTGTAGTAAGTGAGACAGAGGGTATACTTGTTCTGTGTTTTTGTTAGATGCCGTAGTATCATTGTTTCTACCGTTACACCATCTAACTGTCCTAGAGGGCTGCTGGAGAGTGCACTGTGGTTGCTGTAACTTTGGCCCTCTCTACTCCTCCCATAAGCCAGAGTCTGGGAGCGCATACAGTAGTCTAGTGAGTAAACACTGCTGCCCTCTTACATAAAACGCATTCTCTCTCATGGGACAGCTGCCATCATGGGCCATTAAACGCTAGAGTGCACCTTGTCTATTCGACTATAAGTACCATGGAATAGGTACTTGTATTATTAAATAAAAGTTTCGCGTGATCAAATCTGGGAAGTGTTACTCTCCTTCCTAGACTAGATTACATGGTTCTTTAACGTGGAGGAAGAAGAAGGAGGAGGAGGAGGAGGAAGAGGAAGCGGGGTCGGGGGAGAAGGGGCGCCTGGAGGACAGGCCCGTCTGCTGCTCTTCTGGGTCTGGGGCATGTGGTGCCAGCCGGGGGTACAGGACAGCCCAGGAGCACAGCTTGGCTGGGGCACGCCTGCACCCCTGCCCACTCCTCACAGGCCACACGACTTAAGGCAGGTGATTCAACGTCACTGAGGCTTGCGAGACTGCACGTCCTGCGGGGAGGTGTAGAGAGTGAAGGTCAGGGAGCACGTGAGGGAGGTGGGGCTGACCCCAGCGCTGCGAGGCGGTCTGTGAGTGGGGCTCTGTGTGCTGCCCTGAGGTTCTGACAAGCAACCTTCCTTCCCACCTGCCGCCTTCTGTCCTTTGCTCCTCCCCCCCGACTCCCTCCTGCTTTTCCTCCTGTACTCACGCTAATTGGAGTAGGTTTTTATTATTTGCAAGCAGAGAAAGCTTCAGAGACGCTCCTCCATAGAGTTGCTACGAGGATCAAATAAGTGTGTGAACGCCTCACACATGTTGCTGGGTGGCAAGCGGAATTCTCGTAGTGGCCTTTCCCAGACTGTGTTTCAGAAACCCTGCCGCCTCTGGGGAGGGGGTAGCGGTGGAGCAGGTGAGGGAGTGGCGCGGGAGCAAGCTGTTTAGGAAAAGGGTTCCTTTGGGGAACACTGGACACTATATTCCCCTCTTGGGATTCCCGTTTATTAGCATATTCAAAACTGAAAAGTCTTACTGTGAAAGAACTTGTTGAACTTTGCTGAACTCTGTGTTTCCCAAATTCACTTGAACTCCAAATCTTTTTTCCCCCATAATGCCTGGATAAGTCCCTCCAAACCACGGGGCACCGTGCAGGGGCTGGCCTACAGGACCTCTAAGGCACCTTGAAGTTCTCCATCTGGAGTCTTGATTACTATTTTTCACATTCTCCCAATCTTGAATGGTGAATGCTCATGATAGGCTCTTTGTTGCTACTCAGCTATTTTAGCAACAGGACTAATGCCTGCGGTTAGAGATTTTCTTCAACTCTCATAACGAGAATCACACATTCTCACTAGGAGAACGTGGGGCTTTTAAACTTCGGTACAGAACCGTTTCTGAGGAGTGGAGCTCTTTTATCCTGAACTCCCCAAACCACAAAATTTGGACAGCTTGAGGGCATGAAGGAAGCAGCCAGCTACCCAGCACCACCCCACTGGCCGTCTGAAGCCCAGAGAGAGGAGGCATTTTGGCCAAGGTCACACACCTCTTTCCAACTGGTCATCCCCGGACAGCGGATGATGACATAAATAAGTGTGTGTAGTGAACGGTACTGACCTCTCTCTGACCACGGCCACTCGTGTAATTAAACAGAAATGTTAACATCAATCAAATGGTCCTTCCACCAACATTATCACTAACAGAGTATTCTGTCCAGGGAAGGTGGAAAGGCACTGCTCCCAGGCCTGCAGCAGCCGTAAAACCTGCCCGTGCTAATGAGCCATCGCTTGAGCCAATTAAGAGAGGAAGCAAAACTGTCTTTAATTAAGGCATCATGCGTCCCATGGGTTCTCTCTAACTCATACCCAGGGGTACTAGGGAGCCCCTGTGGACCCAACTGTCACACTCTGGGAAAGCCTTAAACCAGCTCTGTTTAAAATGGACCTGATGGGATGTCAGGCAATGTGGGTTCTGGTCTGAGCTCTGCCACTGAACTTGGGCAGGTCCCATCTCATCTCTGAGCCTTAGTGCCTTCATCAATAAAGTCATCCCTTTCCTTCTCTCATATCCACCAAATTCTTTTTGAGCATCTACTATGTGCTGATCCCTGCTGATAGGCACTGGGGACACGAGGACCATTAAGGCTCAGTGCTTTCCCTCTGGTGGCTTTAGGACTAGTGGGGTCCATGCAATAGGATAAGACATGTTCAGTAGCCAGGCCTGTGGGAGCTCAGAGAAGGGAATGACCAATTCTGTTTCAGGGTTTGCAGAATGTTTTCTAGAAGAAGAGGCATGAGCTGAGTTGTGAGGAAGGGTTAGTGAGATGAGGAAGGCACCAGGAGGCTCTGGACAGAGGGCCTTTATGAAGGTAAGGTATCAGGCACCAACAGGACCTGTGTAAGGAACCAGGCCTTCCTTAGAGAGACCGGAGCAACAGTTCTAAGACCAGAGGGTGGGAGGTGAGGCACCAGGTCACACAAAGCTTTGCATCAAAGCTGGGGAGTTTGAATGTTACCTTGAGAGTTGTGGGACTAATCAGCTCTCAAGCTGTATAATTTAGGCAGTGAAGTTAGACAGTCAATGATTTACTGGTTGTATGACTTTGGGCCAGTCTGTTGCCTCAACCGTGAAATAAGGGTAATAACACTCTCAGAGGATTCAATGTTCTCTCAGCAGATGTTTCCCCTGGTAGTGGAATTTTCGGCTGTAAATTATGGTGCTAAGCCAGGAGAAAGAGTTCAAGATGTGAGTGCCTGAGTGAGTGTGGGGCTAGCTGGTATGCCCACACCAAAGAGAAATGCCGTTCATGTGATCTGGGATGCTACTCTCCTTCATTAATAATCTCCAAGAAGAAACCCGGAAACAAAACAGTAACCTTTATCACCACCATATGATATTCTGCAAAGCACGTTCATTGCCACCGTTTCTTTTGATGCTCACAAGTGCCCTGCCAGGTAAGTAATTATTGTCTTAATTGTGCAAGAGAAACTGCAATGCATCAGAGAGGGAAAGTGAATTCCCCAAGGTTACACAGGAGGTAGGTGCCAAAACTGATATTAAGTCTCCTGATTCCTGGTCCAGCAAGCTGCCCAGAAAACTAGAGCAAGTGACCTCAGGTGACTGTGAATGAAACAGCCAAGGCCCATTAGTCACATTCTCTAGGTATTTTTTTTAATTTCCTCTTTGATTTCTTCAGTGATCTCTTGGTTATTTAGTAACGTATTGTTTAGCCTCCATGTGTTTGTCCTTTTTATGTTTTTTTCCCTGTAATTCATTTCTAATCTCATAGCGTTGTGGTCAGAAAAGATGCTTGATATGATTTCAATTTTCTTAAATTTACTGAGGCTTGATTTGTGACCCAAGATGTGATCTATCCTGGAGAATGTTCCGTGCGCACTTGAGAAGAACGTGTAATCTGCTCTTTTTGGATGGAATGTCCTATATATATCAATTAAATCTATCTGGTCTATTGTGTCATTTAAAGCTTCTGTTTCCTTATTTATTTTCATTTTGGATGATCTGTCCATTGGTGTAAGTGAGGTGTTAAAGTCCCCCACTATTATTGTGTTACTGTCGATTTCCTCTTTTATAGCTGTTAGCAGTTGCCTTATGTATTGAGGTGCTCCTATGTTGGGTGCATATATATTTATAATTGTTATATCTTCTTCTTGGATTGATCCCTGGATCATTATGTAGTGTCCTTCCTTGTCTCTTGTAACATTCTTTATTTTAAGGTCTATTTTATCTGATATGAGTATAGCTACTCCAGCTTTCTTTTGATTTCCATTTGCATGGAATATCTTTTTCCATCCCCTCACTTTCAGTCTGTATGTGTCCCTAGGTCTAAAGTGGGTCTCTTGTAGACAGCATATATATGGGTCTTGTTTTTGTATCCATTCAGCCAGTCTATGTCTTTTGGTTGGGGCATTTAATCCATTCACGTTTAAGGTAATTATCGATATGGATGTTCCTATGACCATTTTCTTAATTGTTTTGGGTTTGTTTTTGTAGGTCCTTTTCTTCTCTTGTGTTTCCCACTTAGAGAAGTTCCTTTAGCATTTGTTGTAGAGCTGGTTTGGTGGTGCTGAATTCTCTTAGCTTTTGCTTGTCTGCAAAGCTTTTGATTTCTCCATCAAATCTAAATGAGATCCTTGCCGGGTAGAGTAATCTTGGTTGTAGGTTCTTCCCTTTCATCACTTTAAGTATATCATGCCACTCCCTTCTGGCTTGCAGAGTTTCTGCTGAGAAATCAGCTGTTAACCTTATGGGAGTTCCCTTGTATGTTATTTGTCGTTTTTCCCTTGCTGCTTTCAATAATTTTTCTTTGTCTTTAATTTTTGCCACTTTGATTACTATGTGTCTCGGCGTGTTTCTCCTTGGGTTTATTCTGTATGGGACTCTCTGCGCTTCCTGGACTTGGGTGGCTATTTCCTTTCCCATGTTAGGGAAGTTTTCAACTATAATCTCTTCCAATATTTTCTCTGGTCCTTTCTCTCTCTCTTCTCCTTCTGGGACCCCTATAATGCGAATGTTGTTGCGTTTAATGTTGTCCCAGAGGTCTCTTAGGCTGTCTTCATTTCTTTTCATTCTTTTTTCTTTAGTCTGTTCCGCAGCAGTGAATTCCACCATTCTGTCTTCCAGGTCACTTATCCGTTCTTCTGCCTCAGTTATTCTGCTATTGATTCCTTCTAGTGTAGTTTTCATCTCAGTTATTGTATTGGTCATCTCTGTTTGTTTGTTCTTTAATTCTTCTAGGTCTTTGTTAATCATTTCTTGCATCTTCTCAATCTTTGCCTCCATTCTTATTCCGAGGTCCTGGATCATCTTCACTATCATTATTCTGAATTCTTTTTCTGGAAGGTTGCCTATCTCCACTTCATTTAGTTGTTTTTCTGGGGTTTTTTCTTGTTCCTTCATCTGGTACATAGCCCTCTGCCTTTTCATCTTCTCTATCTTTCTGTAACTGTGGTTTTTGGTCCACAGGCTGCAGGATTATAGTTTTTCTTGCTTCTGTTGTCTGCCCTCTGGTGGTTGAGGCTATCTAAGAGGCTTGATGGGAGGCTCTGGTGGTGGGTAGAGCTGACTGTTGCTGTGGCGGTCAGAGCTCAGTAAAACCTTAATCCACTTGACTGTTGATGGGTGGGGCTGGTTTCCCTCCCTGTTGCTGAGGCGGTCAGAGCTCAGTAAAACCTTAATCCACTTGACTGTTGATGGGTGGGGCTGGGTTCCCTCCCTGTTGGTTGTTTTGCCTGAGGCAACCCAACACTGGAGCCTACCCGTGCTCTTTGGTGGGGTTAATGGCAGACTCTGGGAGGGCTCACACCAAGGAGAACTTCCCAGAACCTCTGCTGCCAGTGTCCTTATCCCCACGGTGAAACAGAGCCACCACTCGCCTCTGCAGGAGACCCCCCAACACCAGCAGGTAGGTCTGGTTCAGTCTCCCCCAGGGTCACTGCTCCTTCCCCTGGGTCCCGATGCACACATTACTTTGTGTGTGCCCTCCAAGAGTGGGGTCTCTGTTTCCCCCAGTCCTGTCAAAGTTCTGCAATCAATTCCCACTAGGCTTCAAAGTCTGATTCTCTAGGAATTCCTCCTCCCATTGCCGGACCCCCAGGTTGGGAAGCCTGACGTGGGGCTCAGAACCTTCACTCCAGTGGGTGGACTTCTGTGGTATAAGTGTTCGCCAGTCTGTGAGTCACCCACCCAGCAGTTATGGGATTTGATTTTACTCTGATTGCACCCCTCCTACCGTCTCACTGTGGCTTCTCCTCTGTCCTTGGTCGTGGGGTATCCTCCTTGGTGTAGTCCAGGGTCTTCCTGTCAATGATTGTCCAGCAGCTAGTTGTGATTCTGGTGCTCTCGCAAGAGGGAGTGAGAGCACGTCCTTCTACTCCGCCATCTTGGTTAATCTCCTCCCATTAGTCACATTCTCAAGAGCCAGGGTGAAACTTCCTCTAATGAACTCATGGGTAGTCTGAAAATTCTTCCTCAGAAACCTAGCCCCTTTTTCTTCCTGCTTCCACACCACCATCCAAGCATTCTCTCCCGTCCCTCACCTGTAATTGCCCAGGTAGACGCCATCAGGGTTGAGCATGGGTGCAATCTTGAAGACCAGGTGTTCCCGTAGGGCACGAGCAATAGGGTGCTGGCTTATGAGGAAGTCAATGATCCCTGGAGAAAGAGAAGCACCTGGGTTAACCTCAAAGCGTTTCAAGA
The DNA here is from genome assembly GCF_965194825.1 of Balaenoptera physalus. Classification (NCBI taxonomy): domain Eukaryota; kingdom Metazoa; phylum Chordata; class Mammalia; order Artiodactyla; family Balaenopteridae; genus Balaenoptera; species Balaenoptera physalus. Next base: position 156,030,724 of record NC_138882.1, on the reverse strand, counting down.
AGGAGGAGCACATTTCCCTCAGCTGGGAAAACGCAGCTCAGCAGGTGATTTTGGCCTATGTTGTTAGCCACTGTGAATGTACGGCTAAGGATTAGGTGTTGCCCAGTGAATTTTACAAATAATATCTCTGTTTCCAAGAGACAGTTCAAGATGTAATATTGAAGCTCATGGGCTGGGGGAGAGCATGTCCTGCTGAAGAGAACAGGGTGGGCCTCCAGGAAAAGACGGCATATGAGCTGTGCCTTGGAGGGGCCCCCTGGGTCTTGACAGACAGACATGGGGGAGAGGCAGGATAACTCTAAACAATAAATTTAGAGCTGCTCCCTAATGGGCGCGCTGCTAGCTAAAGGCTGACATCAGATTGGATGACGATGGAGTCAGGGACCTTAGGGGTCTCAGTCCTCAAGAGGCTGATGGGTGCACCAGGAAACACAAAGGACAAGTCACAAGAGGACAGAGAGGTTTTGTCAATGCCCCCAAGCCTGCTCCTTTCCCCACTTTGAGGGTCCTCTGTTCCCAGACTCTGGGGCTGGCTGCCCTCTCTGCTTCTCACTGGCACCAACAACTACCTTGCCTTCAGGTCACCAGATTTAGAAGAGTTGAATTCTCCAGGACTCTCTTCCCACATTCAGGTGGTCTCCAAGTCTCTTCCTTGAAGCTAGCAAATCTGCCCCTCATCTCCATCCCTCTGCCTCTCTTCTGTTCTACGTCACCATCCTACTTGGCCTGGATGAGAACAACCGCACCTGGCGTAGGTGCCAGCAACGACCTCCAGAGTGTGCCCTCATCACTATAGCCAGAGGGACTGTCCTGAAGGGCAAACCTGACTCTGTCATTGCTGTCGCTGATATCCTGGCGATGGCCTGCATATATCTACAGGAGAGGGGGTGAGAAAACAAGAACTGAGCCCTTGCCTTTTCCCTCCTTTTCTCCACGTTTCTACTTATTCATCAGAGACCCGAGAAAAATAGGCAAAATGGAGCTCTGGCATTCCATGAAATTCCTGTAATGCTGGAAAGTGATAGGAGAGTACAAAACCCTCCCAAAAGTACAGAAGGAGAACTCCTCTCCTGCTGGAGAGAGCAGGAAAGGCATCAAGGAGAAAGAAGCTTTTGAGCTGGGCCCTGAAAGATAAGTAGGTTTTGACAGCCAGACAGGAGGAAGCAGTGGGGTAACTAAGAACAATCCACATGCCCAGTGGCAGGCACTTAGCCCTTGGAATGATAAGTCGCTCAGAGGCACATTCCAGAGCTGCCATGACCAGTGAGGGACAACTTGGGCTTTTCATTAGGCCGGGGTTGAGAATCCATCGGCAGCCGAGAGCCAGTTGGACATCATTTACTTCGCCGCTGAAGCGGCAGTCGACCAGATGCCCTAATTTATTTGTTGGTCTTCATATGAAAGCTGTAGTTTGCCAGTAAACAGGCAGGGTAATGATGCCAGGCACCCTTGTTAGGGGCTAGTAATTGCTTAATCTGTCCACTAATTGACCCTGGCTCCTGGGGCAGCGCTCCATCAAGGAGCCAGCCTGTGCTCAGGGCCTGGCCGTGCTGCCTCAGAGGATGGCTTCTGGAAGCGGAGGAGCTCATTGTGAGCCATGCTCCTTCACAGATGAGCAGATTAATTGGGCTGCCGATTAGGCAGCTAATAAAAGGATGAGAGGAAACAAAGCCAGACCGGAGGCTGCAGCCACCCAGAGTGAGTATGGGGCAAGGAAAGCAGAGGTTTTAGACTCATTTCTTGGCTTGAGGTCAGATACTGTTCAACAGGAATCTTTCCTATCGATCAGGAAACTGGGAGGCGATCTTCCACTTGTATTTGGTGTGGGAGGGGGTGGTAAGTGAAGAGGAATATGAGGAGAAATGTCAGAGAAAGTCAGAGTGGAGAGGAGAAGCCATCCCCCACTATGGGCCAAAGCACGGCATGGACTGAGGAAGCAGAGAGCGTGTGGACTTGGGGACCTGCCTGTGACTCTCCACTGGTTGTTAGCTTTCTCTGACCAGTTTCCTCGTCTTGATATAGAGGTAACAACACTTAATCTGGAAGACTGATGTGGGACAGGGTTAGAACCCCTGCATTTTGACTGCCTGACACAGCACCTGAACACTGTGATGTGCTCTCATAAACTCACTCAGATCAAAGGTTGAAAGGCAGTGGGGTAGTAAAAAAACAGAATGCACTTTAGAACCAGGAGTCCTTGTCTGTGAAGTTGACTGACTATGGGATTTGGGGACAAGGATACTCAATTGGAGAAGCCAACAAACCAGCAGTTAGAGAACCGGGGTTCTATTTGGTTCATTGATAAATTTAGAAGAAAGAATCCAGGGATTCCCAAGGATGCAACCCACACCAACAGCCTATGATTCCATCTACTTCATTCCTCTCCCCCAAAGTAGCAGAATCCTCATCTGCTAAGTGAGGAGAATAATCTCTCTCCTGCTGGGAGACATAATCCACCCCCTTAAGATCAGTCTCTGCCCCTTCAGTAAACAAGTTTGCAGGTCCTTTCCTTTGAGCTGATGTAATCAGGAAGGTGGAAGAAAGCAGGGCTGGAGGCTAGAGAGGCTGGAGGAGAAGAAGGAAAAGTGGCAAAGGATCTGAAATGAAAGCTGGGCTGCAGACCTCACTGCCCTGCCGACCTCGCCTGGCCACGATGACCCTCGCCAGGCAAACCACAACTGAACATTCATTACTGTTATTTCTCCCAGTATACTTGGTTCAGCGCAAGGCACACAGCAGGTGCCTAATAAATGCCCATTGGTAGATTGGTCCCTGGAATTCATTCAACCTTAACAAAGTACAGTAAGTCCCCTACATTCGAACCTTCAAGTTGCGAACTTTCAAAGATGCGAACGTGCGTTCGAATGTCCAATCACATAAGTTAGTTCACATGTACACTGTCATGTGCATGCATCCTCTACAAGTGGTTGTGCTTTTGTACACTCTACTGTACAGTACTGTATAGAGTACGGTAGTACAGTATCTTTATTTCAAGCTAGATCTCCAAGAGATTGACTTCATTGAACTCCTTGCTGTGTAACATGAGGAGCTTACTAATGAAGACCTGATGGAACTGGAGGCCCACAGAACGGACAAAGAGAGACAAGAGGAAGAAGAAGTAACTGAAGAACTGAAGAGATTCACGACACAGGAAATGGCAAGGGGATTTTCTTTATTTGAGGAGGCACTGTTAGTTTTTGAGGCACAGGACCCGAATGTAGAATGGTACACAAAGTTTGCAGCAACAGTTCAGAATGCAATCCAGTGCTACCATGTCATCTATGATGAGAAGAAAAAGAGCTACTACCCAGACATCACTGGATCATTTTTTCAAGAGGGTAAACAAAATTGAATCCAGCAAGGAACCAGAACCTGTGCCATCAGCGTCAGGTGTGCGTGAAATTGCAACTTGCCCTCCGTCTCCTATTGCTGATGATCCTTCAGTTCTACCATCTCCCACCTCCTCTCCCTCCTCCAGTCAGTAACTCTTCTTGCCTGTTCACTCGATGCCAGCCCCTGGATGCCAGCTGCTGTACTGTACTACTGTACTCTTCAAGGTACTGTACTGTAAGATTTTAAATGTTTTCTTTATTTTTTGCATTTGTTTCTTTGTTATGTATTATTTGTGTGAAAAGTACTATAAACCTATTACAGTACAGTACTATATGGCCAATTGTACCCAATTGTGCCAGTTGGGTACCTAGGCTAATTTTGTTGGACTTATGAACAAATTGGACTTACGAACGTACTCTCGGAACGGAACTCATTCATATGTAGGGGACTTACTGTAGAGGGTTAGTTGTGCTGATAATCACTCATTCCACAAACATTCGCAGGGCCAGGTCCCTGCCATGAGCTTGGCATTCCAAGATGCATGAGAGGTTCCTGCTCAGAGGGTGCATGGAGAGAAAGCAGCTCCCACTGTACCCACTGGCAAAGGCTCTGGTGGGAACAGCACAGGGAGCTCTGGGAACCCAGGGGGCTCCTGACCCAACCTGGGGGTCAGGAAGAGGCCATGGCAAGTTAAAGGATGAGTAGAGTGAGCCAGACGAAAGGGGTGCCAGGGGACGGTGTCCCAGGCAGGGAGGGTCTTACACAAAGGCTGGGAGGTGAGAAAGAAGACAGCCTGTTTGCTAGAACTCTTCAATTCCAGGGGGCACAGCTTCGTAATTAAAGGCACAGACTCTGAGGGACTTCCCTGCTGGCGCAGTGGTTAAGAATCTGCTTGCCAGTGCAGGGGACACGGGTTCGGTCCCTGGTCCGGGAAGATCCCACATGACGCGGAGCAACTAAGCCCGAGCGCCACAACTACTGAGCCCACGTGCCTAGTGCCCGTGCTCCGCAACAAGAGAAGCCACTGCAATGAGAAGACCGCGCACCGCAACAAAGAGTAGCCTCCGCTTGCCGCAGCTAGAGAAAACCTGTGCGCAGCAACAAAGACCCAACGCAGCCAAAAAGGAATGAAGGAAGGAAGGAAGGAAGGAAGGAAGGAAGGAAGGAAGGAAGGAAGGAAGGAAGGAAGGAAGGAAGGAAGGAAGGAAGAAAGAAAGAAAGGCACAGACTCTGAAACTGGACTAGGTGTGTGGTCTTAAGCTCTTGGTTCTTCAGTTTCCTCATCAGTTAAGAAGAAAATAATAATAATAACTACCACGTGGGTTATTGTGAGGATCTCAGTGAGTTAATGTAAGCAAAGTGTCTGGCACATAGGAAGTGTGTTGTTTACTCATTGCTCTTATTTGGTTTGGTTGAAGGTGTGAGGGTGGGAGGCTATTGAGAGAGAAGCGGGAGAGGTAAGTGGGGACTTGCCAGTCCTGCTGAAGAATATAAAGGGCACAGGAGAGCCATTGCAAGGTTAGGGTCAGATCTGGGCTTTGGAGAGTTTCCCCTGGCTGCAGCATGGAATGTGGTTTGGAGGGAAGTTATAATAATGGACAGATGTCCTGAAGGATGACAAGGTGGCAGTAGGGGGACAGACCTAGCAGAGTGCAGCAAACATAAAGAGGCTTGCAGTCAGGAGCTAGGGTCTGACATGGTGGCGACCTGCAGGGGCCCTGCAGTGACCAAAGCCCAGAGAGTCACGGGGAAGCTGCTGATGGAGGGGATGCCGTGTGGATAGATGATGACACTGATGACAAGACTATTTGTCTACCACCCCCAGGAGCATCAATAGTCTTGGCTTAAATCACACAATCTTGGGGAAAGGTGACACCACAATGACTGAGATTAAGTTTCTGGCCCCTGGCAGAATGGGGCCTCAAAATGGAAACTGAGTTCAGTTTTAGACAAGTAAGGAAAGTTATATTTCCAGTACCTCTGAGTTTGGGGGATTGAGGCTTGCATCTGCTGTGCAAATCTGTTTTCTCTCCAGGCTGTGAGCTCCAGGAGGGCAAGGACAGCTCTACATTTTTACGATGATTTTGTCAGTGCCCAGCTCAGTCCTCAATAGATACATGAGAAAGGAATGAATAAAATATGGACCGGTGATGGGCACTGTACGTTCAGTAGCTGGATTGACCTGTAATTACACTGGCTCTGTTTTGCAGACAGGGAAACAAAGTCAGGCTGGTGACATCACTTGCTGAGTGTCTCACAGGGGCCTGGCTGGGATTCAGGTCCACTTCTACTGGCTTCAGAGTGGTGCCCTTTCCACGAAGCCAAGACGGAAAGAGCCAGGAGTCTATTTGCATGTGATTTGCAGGATGATTTGCATATATGCTTACATGATTTTTCTCTAGAGAGTTCTGTATAAGGTTTACTGTTGCTGTTTCCGGCTAATAGGCAGAATACTGCAATGGGAAGAGGCCAGGCTTGAAGCAAGACAGTCGGCTGGGGTCTCTGCTGGGCTCAGAATGTGGGTCACGTGGCAGGAGCCACTCTAGACCCCACCCTGACCGTGTACCAGGCCCCTCTCTGCCCTCAGCTGAGCCCAAGGGCCCCAAATTATGGAATCACAGGGAGTCTGGCCCTGCAGAGCCTGAAGTTCACAGAGTCTAAGTTCTTACCCTCTTATCCCCAACTCTGCCCGTTTCACAAATGAAAGGACAAGTTTGGGGAAGCAAAAGACCCCGTGACAACCCCTTAGGGATCTAGTTTCAGGCATCTGTGAGGCTGTATGGGAGAGAGGGGGGAGGGGAAGATGGAGAACAGGTGAGGGATAGAGGAAAACAGAGCTGGGGAGGGGAGGGAGGAAGGGGCATTGGTCACCACCGCACTGTGGGAAATGCTAGGCTGTGCTGGGTCCTGGTGTCCTGGTGGTTGTGAGTGTGTGTGTGTGTATTCCCCCCCTCCTCTCCCTGCCCGCACAGGACACCCCTGAAGAGTGAGCTCCCAGAGGGAGGGCCTGGTGGGCCCCTTGGCAAGTTGAGCAGGGCTCCCTGAATCCTCACAGCAGCTCCTGGAGGACCACATTGCTGCCACATTTTATAGGCAGAGAAACAGGCTTCGAGAGTTGAGGACTTGCCGAGCGAGGGTCCCCAGCGCGGAGATGAAGTGGTAGGATTCTGACTCAGGGCTGCTCAAGTCTAAAGCCTCAGCGATGCACACGCCCCTACTGTCTCCGGCAGGTGGCGCACCTTCCAAGGTCGTGTTGCATATGCATGGGTTTAAAAGATTCATTTATGAACGGTGTGAAGGGGGCAAGCGCTCTGCAGGTGGGACTTTTCAGTGAGCCATGTCCCAGCAACTCCAGGACGCTTCAGCGCAAGAATATTCACTCGACCGGAGGTCGAAGATCTGACGTGCAGTCCCGGCCAAACTTCTGATGTGCTCCGTGGTCTCCCACGTGGGTAAACGAGGAGGGTTCAGCTAACGGCTCTTTTGGGAAGGAGGCGAGGAAGGCAGGGCACGTGGTACAGGAGTCACATGCCTGGGTTTGGGTTGCCAGTAAGGATGAGAGGAACCATCCTGGGCACCTGCAAGATGCTCCATTAATGCTACTTCCTCCCCTACGAATAACACTTCTTCAGTGCTTACTGCATTCCAAGTACCATCTTAAATATTTTATGGTTATTAACTCATTTAATCTCCACAACAACCCTATGATGCAGGATCCCTGTTATTATTTCCCTTTTGAGATAAAGGGACTGAGGCAAGGAGACGTTATAGGACATCCCCAAGGTCATCCTGTACTAAGTGGGGGAGCTGGGCTTCAAATCCAGGTGGTGTAGTTCCAGAGACCCAGCTCACACACACTCTGCTACAGAGCCACGTGGGAGTGACCTTGACCTCCCACGCCGTAGTTGGAGAACAAGGACAGTTTGGCCTCACAGAGGCCAGGAGTGGGGTTGGGGGCAGTAGAGGGTGACTGACAAGCAGCCGTCTCCCCAACATGCAGAGCCTCGAGGAAGTCACAGCCCGGCCCCCCCGAATGCCACCCCCGCCAGAGCTCTGCCACGACAGGACTTCACTCTACTCCCAGCAGCAGATGCATCAGCAGCTCGGCCATGAGAACCGAGGTCCCCGCCAGATGGGGATGACCAGGCCCCAAATGTGTGTCCTCCACTCAAGGTCACTGAGCCAGTTAATGGGGAAACAGAGTTAACAGAACCAAAGGTACCTCGGCAATCAACCTTCCAGGCCTTAGACCCACCCTCCTGCCCTCCCCAGAACAAGGTGGGCTGGGGCGGGGAATCCAGCTGAGGGCTGGGTCTGGGGAAGAAAGCCCCAGCTGAGCCCCAGGGGGCTGTGGTCTGGGCTGTCCCCAGGGGGCTGGGAGGCCCTTGGGGAAGACCATGCCTCAGTTCCTCATCGGCAAAGTGGGGGAATCCTGCCTGTCTTGAGCTGCCTCAGGAAGGCTGAGTTGTGTGTCTTAAGTGGCAGTTACAGAGATAGGGATAGAGGGAGACCAGGATCGGGGCGATGGGTCCCGGCGTCACATCCGCCATGAATTAGCTGTGTGGTCCTGGGTAAGCCACCTCACTGCCCTGAGCCTCCCCGGTCTCACGTGTCAGGTGTCCTGGTTGTGGTGGGGTGGCCAGAACACTGTGCTCTTCCAGGCGGGAAGCTTGGCCCTTTAGTGCTTCCTGTCTTCCAGGGGCCAAAGGCATGCACAGGCTTGGGAGAGGCAGCTTCAGACTTCAGAGCCCCCTCTTGCTCTTTCCTGGTTACGTGAACTGGAGGCTCCCCTTTCTGAACTCAGATTTAGCGTCCCAGACCCAAGACAGCGTTTGTTCCTCACAACAGCCCCATGAAATGAACAAGACAATGCGCATTTTACAGATGTGGAAAATGAAACTCTAAGATCCAGCCCGGGGTCTCAAACAGCTAGGTTTAAAGGGAGAGCAACAAATATAAATCAAATGCATAACAAATCAGGGCAAAAAAGATGACCATTGGGTAACCCACAATGCAGGCACGAAGCAGGGGGCGGAAGGGAGTGGGCCAGGGGGCCCACGCAGGTACTTGAAATGAACCTTGGGAGATGAACGGTATATGCCAGGTGGCAAGGAGTGGGCACAAGACCTCCTGGGCAGAGGGGCAGCAGATGCAAAGGCCCAGTGGTGGGGAGAAGAGTGTCCAGGGATTAAATTGTGTGGAGCTGGGATATAAAGAGGCCAAGGCCCCCCAAGAGCCACATCATGGAGAATTGTGAGTGTCATGCCAAGGAGTTTGGAGTTGATCCTGAGAAGGTAGTGGGAAGGCATTAAAGCCTCTGCCAAGGAGTGAACATTGACTGAAAGCCTCAGTGATAGACAGCACTGAGTCTATCGATAAACTCAGCACCATCCAGACTCCTTTTTGGGGAAAGCAGGGTCAACAGAGAGAGCACCTGAGAGCTTCTCGGCTTCTCTGTGCCTCAGGCCTCCTCTGTAAAATGGGATAGTGACCCTGCCCTCTGTCTGCTGCCCACAGAGGGGGTGGGCACGGGAGTTTGGGCTCCCAGGGATGAAGTAGCGATGGTAAGGCTACTGTCTTTTCACAAACAAGGACAAAAGAGTTGCATCTGATCAGCTGGGGAACAGGCTGCTGCCAAGTTTAGTAACTGACAGATGGCTGCCAGTAAAGGAGTTGGTACAAGCAGGAGGGCCCTGCGAGAGGTTATTGCAAGGACAGTGTGGGGAAGAAGGAGGCTGGAAGTGAGAATGCCAAGGAGGCAGCTAACGTGGCTGGAGCGGGGAGTTGAGACCCCCCAGCCATGCCTCTGATGAACTGCTTGTCTTTGGGCAATCAATTCCTCTCCCTGAAGCTAAGGCTCCTTGTCTGAAACCAAGAGGGAGGAAGTGGTGCCTAACCACAGCCTTGTAAGAATACGAACGGGGAAAATAAGACCCATATGTGTTTGCAGAGTGCCTTATAGTTTACAAAGCAGATTACCTGCTTCATCTTCTCAGATCCCATGGGGAAGGGGGTGACATCTGTTGAGGGCCTACTGTATGCCAGGCACAGGACTGGGTGTTTGTTTACATTCATCTCATGCCAGTTTCATAACAGCCTTTGCAGATACATATTGATATAATAATTTATTTTACATTTGAGGAAACCGAACTGCTAGGAAGAGGCAGAGCCAGTATTTGACCCCAAGACTGACCAAGGGCAAATCACTGATACTGCCACGGCAGCATGCTGCCTTGCTCAAGTTATAGAACCTCTATGGACTTTTTCATATCCCTTTGACCTTATGGTCATTTTGAGACTAAAATGAGATAAATTACTTAACCTCTCCAAACTTCAGTTTTCTCATATGTAAAAATACAGTTAATATTAATTCCTATGACATAGAAAAATTAATATAATCAAAATAAAGCCAATAAATTAGATTAAATCAACAAAATAATTAACATAAAATATGTAAAGTGCTTAGAACAGTGCTTGGTTCGTACATAATATCATGTATTTTATATATAATATACCCACTAGATGGGTAAAAATGCAAAAGTATTGGTGAGGATGTGGGACAGTAGGAGTTCTTAGACGTTGCTGGTGGCAGTGTCAAGTTGTATGCTTTGGAGAGAAATTTGGAAATACCCAGTAAAGTTGAAGATTCACACATCCCATGACCTAGCAATTGCATTCCACAGTTATACACCTTAGAAAGGTATCTGCATACGTGCACAAGGCGACACCTATGTATCACATTTGTGTGATACAAATATGACACATTTGTATCAGCATTGTCTGTAAGAAAAAACACTGTAAACAACCTAATGGTCCATCTTCAGGAGAATGGATAGGTAAGTTGAGGTACAGACAGACATGGGATAGAATACATGATGAAAACAAGTGAATGACAGCTATACCAGTTCCAATGCATACAGAATGATACCATTTTTATAAAGCTCAAAAACATGCAAAAATAAAAAATACATTGTTCAGGAATGCTTACATGTGTAGTAAAACTGTTAAGAAGGACAAATACAAAATTCAAGCTGATGGTTATTTGTATGAGGGGGAAGGAAAGACAGAGGATTTAAAAGGAATAGATAATATTCAGCTTCTTAAGCTGGTGGGAACTTGGGCATTCATTAAATTATTCTTTATATACTATTTATTGAATATATTTATATTGCTGACTAATTGAATATATATGTATATATATACATGCATGTATATATACTGCTGACTAAATATATATTTTATATGGATTAACTACTTAATAATAAATGAAAATTCAATTACAAACAGATACATTTGAGAAGAGAAATTACCTCTTATTTACCTCTGGTTGTCTGATATGAAGCATGCATTCCTTCCCATGGTTGGTACACTATTTCAAAAGCTGTTTGTTAAGTGAATTATTGACTGAACGAATAGATAATTTTCAATTCTTACTTCCCCAGTCCACCACACTTCTGCCAATATATGAACTGACCTGGGGCCAGAATTTTTTTTGTTGTTGTTGGTGATGGTGGGTGGGAGGAGGCCAGATTTATTTTTTTGTAAACCACTGGAGACATGTAAGACAAAGCTAGGAAGTGTAGACGACTCTATGACTCTCATCCTCAATCGAGCACATACAGGAGAACTCTACCTATTCATTTATCCATCCACACATCCATCCATCCATTCATTCATCCATTCTTCCATGCATACGTGTAGTCGATGAACATTTAGTGAAACAAATACTAATGGAGATCAGGTGTAGCCTCTTGAGAAGTGAAGTAAATTCTCATCCAAGATAAGGACTCTGCATGTGCCCATACTGTCCCAGAGACCATCACAGTGCCCCAGATGGATGTGCGGGGGAGACACGGGATGCCCTTGAGATCCTGCAACTCACCTTGACACACAAATGAAGACGGTGTTTCCCCTGGGTGGACTCGTCCTGTGATGAATACCACCTTTTGCTCTGCCCCCTCCCGAAGGTTGTCTGTAAGATAAAATGGAAGTAGGTTACTAAGGAGGACAGCTGAGACGGGCAGTTGTTATGTGTGTGTGTGTGGGAGGGGCAGGGAAAGGGTGCTTTACATTTATCTCTTAAATCATTGGCTTAAAACCACTAATTGTATTATGTCCCTGGTTACCCAATATTAAATAACTACATTTCTGTTCTTCTGTGCAATTGATCATATTAATATTACAATCAGCTGAAGAAGTCATAAGAGCAACGTCAAATCCCAGATGCACTGACCATGAAACTAGGCAAGTTATGTGTCCTTTCTGAGTTTCAATGTGTTAATCTATAAATGTGGATAGTTTCTTCATAGGGTTGCTGTCATAATTTAACAAGCTTACATATTGCCTAGTACACAGTAAAAATTTAGTAAATGATGGAGTAAAAAATGTAGCTATTTATATTAGTAATAGTAGCAGCTGCCATTTAAATAGTACCTTCTGTGTCGGGCACATTATATACATTATTTATAATCCTTACAGAAACATGACGGTTAATACTTCTTTTACTGAGGCAGAAACTGAGGCTCAGAGAGGTTATATAACTTGTTCAAGTTCTACCTACACAGCTACATAGGGTAGAGCTGAGATTAGAATCCAAGCCCTGTTTGGCCTTGATGAAGTAAGAGGGACCAGATTTCTCTTTCACCTTAAGCAACTAGAAGATTGGACAAAATATACAAAACAACTAATTTCAGACATTGAACAAGAGTCAGTGCAAGACTAACTCATGAGAAAAGGAAAACTAATGAGGCATGCCCCATGACTGCCCTGGTTTTTTGCCGGGAGGCCCACCCCAGACCAAAGAGCAGAGAGGGGTATCCTCAACAGAGCGTGGAAATCTCACTGAGATTGAAGTTCAGGGAGTCTGAACCAGGTGGTGGTTGTGGGGAAACTCTGTATATTTCAGAGAAGAGGGAGCTCTGTAGAAAAAGAGTTCCAGGAATCCATAAAGGGTTCCTCACGAGTCTTTGCTGGGTCCCAAGATGTGCATATACAGAGTGAATCTCCATGATGTTATGAAAAAATGACCAGGGAGCTGTGAACTGCACATTCTTAGGGCTCACACAGGGCTAGGAATCATTTGAACTCCCACCTCCAAAGTGGAAGTCTGCATTGATCATTCAGGGCATTTGGTAGAGAATCCAGAAGGGCCATGCCTTAGTGGTGGGGTTAAACCACCCTAGACTCATTCTAACAAAAATTTAAAATAAATCTCAAAAGGATCAAGCTGAACAACAACAACAACAAAATTGACTGCCTGCTATATAAAGTCCAACTCTCTTTAAAGGAAGACAACAAAATCCAGATATTCAACAATGTATAATTCACAATCCAGTAAAAGTTATTAGACATACAAAGAAGTAGAAAATTATGGGCCAAAGTCAAAGCCCACACTCTTGCTGCCTCTACAGAAGTCTCATTTACATAATAAAGTTTAGCATTGTGCAAATATATTATTAGACAAAAGCAGTAGCCAAGAGTGACATTCCTAGAAAGGAGGGGCAGGAAGAGGGTGTTTAGCCATGGGCAGAAGAAGGACTGATTGACACAGAACAGAACAATGACCTGAAGGAAATTCAGACACGAACACTGAGAGGAGTTGGATTAAAGGATCCCATCTACATTAGAGGACGATCTGGAGGGAGAGGGGAGGCAGAGATCATTAACTGGCTTTCTGCTTCTGAAATGCTAGGACAGGTTATTTGAATGTGATTCATGATCCCAACAATTGATGCACCAAGTCAGAGACTAAAATTAAAATAAATAAATAAATAACGCTATTATACCTGGACCTGGAAGCTTAGGACTTGCCTGGTCTATTGGGTGACCAGTTTTGAGGTCACTGCTTCCCTAATATTAGGTCCCTATAAGACAGCAAAACATATAATGAAGCCAAAATGCATACTTGAGAAGTCACTCTGTGCTCGGCTCTATGCTAATCACCTTTAGGAGCAAAGGGAGAGAGAGAAGGCTCACCAGCTCTTAAGAAGTTTATGGTTTAAAAGAGAAGTTAGATACCTGAACATCTCCTGGACTGAATACAAGCTCCTCAAGGGAGAAACTGTGACCTTCATGGTGTATGTTTAATGATTTTCCCAGGACTCTGTGTGGAAAGGTGCTCAGGAACTGGCTGTTCAATTAATAAGTAAAACATACTCATATAGATCCTGGTTTATAAAGAAATTTAGACACACACTATCTTATTTAATCTTCATCATGCCTCTGTGAGGTGGATAGTATCAACTCCATCTTACAGGTGAGGGAACTGAGGCTCACAGAAGGAGGGGACATGTCCAAGGTCATGCAGTAGCAGTGGCAGAATCCCAGCCCAGTGCCCCATTCACTACCCTGTCTGTCTCCTCCTGGATCCACTAACAGCAGTATCAGATTCTACATCTACTGCGTTTCCATCTACAATGTACACAAGGGAGTTTGGTTTCATCCCTTATTGCTGGTGGGAGTTGAGCTATGTCTTAGTATTTATATTGCTTTTTCACTTAAAATACAAAAAACAAAATGTCACCAAGCTCTCTTAAAACACACTGACACTGACCCCATCTATCCCAGCAGTGTAGAAATGAAAAATGACATTACCGAGGTCTCAGTGAAGGCTATCTTTATGGATGTGTCCCCCGACCTGGTATCAACTCAATTGCATTCAGCATTTCTGCTGACCACAGGGAAATGCAAAATGGGCATTCTATTTGCACACTAATTTTACTGAGCCCCTGTGTCTTCATAAAATGATAACGTGGGGCTAATAAAAATCAAGCATCTCGGGTGCTAATATAAGCAAATGTTGACGCAGGCAGGTAACAAATTGCTTTGTCATTTAGGAGGCCGTAAAAGAGCATTATAATCATCTTTAGGCAAAATGGATGGGTCTCCTTTGCTTAGCTTTTAACTTTCATTTGCAAAATCAATTTAAGGTAATGTAGCAGCTCTGAGGTGGTGTGACATGGGACTTCCGCTCCCACCCCAATCCTGTTACCAAATCCTCAGACTCGTGCAAAGCCAAGTAAACATATTCTTGGTGGAGACAGCAGGGATGATGAAGGAAGTATGCTTGAACAAAGCCAGGTGGCGAAGAAGCCGAACAATGAGCCCAAGAAAAACATATAAGGGAGGGTAAAGCTGGAGGCCTTGGAGGGAGGCATACTCAGGGGTACAGGGCACCCTCAAGTAGAACCAGGACAGCCATACTGGGCTCCCCAGTTAACAGAAGGTGTTTGCAGTCAACTGTATTTTGTGTAGCATCCCAACTCACACACACACACACACACACACACACACAAACACACGAGCACTCCTTTGATAGAGGGATAATGTCCCTCTATCAGCCACCATTTCCTTGTTCATAAAATATTTCTTAAGCACCTATTAGGTGGCCAGGCACTAGCTATTATTATCTTCATTTTACAGAAAACCAAGGCCAATAGACATTAAGTGACTTGCCCACAGCTAAAGGCTGGCAGAGCCAGAGTCCCCACCCAGGCTGTCTGACTCCACCTGTGTTCTTCCTCTATGCTTCTCTGCCTCTTGTGAAGGAGGACAATGACATTATCCAGCTCCAATAGCAACTAAGTCGTATTTATTCAGTACTTACTCTGTGCCAAGCACTTTACATGTATGATCATAATTTTCACAGCAACCCAATGAAACATCTACGATTCTTACCTCTAATTTTTAGGAAACTGAGTTCTGGCAAGGTTAAGTGACTTGTCTAAACCTGCATAAGTAGCAAATGTTGGGGGGGGGGGGGGCGGCCAGGATTAAACCTACGTCTTTTTGAGTCTCAAATATACGCTCTTAACCACTGTGCCATATCGCCTCTTGGAGATTAAATGGGGTCCTTGTGGTGGTTTTAAAAAATACATCCACAAATTCTTCATTAATCTCCTCTTTTCAAGAGGTGAACTCCCTCCCTCCCCTTCAGCTTGGGGTGGCCTTAGACACTTGCCCTAACAAATAGCTTGCTACAGAGGTGATGGTGCTTGGCTTTTGATATTAGGCTATAAAAAGACAGTGGCTTCCATCGTGGATGTACTTTCTCTCTCTCTGTCTCATCACTCACTAGTATGGCTGCCTTGACTTGCGGACACTCAGGCAGCCTGTGGAGAGGTCCCCCTGGTGAGGACCGTCCCGCCTCAGATGACTGCAGCCCTGGCCCACAGCTTACTGCAACCTCGTGAGAGACCCTGGGCCAGAGCCAGCCAGCTAAGCTGCTCCCACATTCCTGACCCACAGATACAAAGAGATAATAAATGTTTGTTGTTTTAAAAATGCTGAATTCTAGAGTACTGTGCTAGGCAGTAATAGATAACTAATTAATCCCACTGGCGATGGCTGCACTTCCCCTAGCTGACTGTAGAACTTAAGAAACTTTGCATCTCATCTGTTGATGCTGAGCCTGAGTGAGGACCAGAGCCACAACCTTGGTGTCAGGATGGAGGGAAAGCCTCCATCGATCTGGTCAATTGTCCGTGCAGTGGACCTGTGGTTGGCGGAGGTACCAGCCAAGATGCCAAGAGGCCCCAGAGAGCACCAGCTGGGCCCTCTGAGGACACAATTCTCCCAGAAGTTTACACGGTCAGTTTTGTTTCCCTGTCTCTCCTGACAATAACTTGTCACAGGGAGTGAGGTATTCTGTGCAGGAAGAAGGGGTGGGGACCTGGGAGGGGAATATGGAATGTTACAATAGAAGGATTTTTTTTTTTTTTTAACAGAGAAGACTTTTTCATTTTCTTGACTGCATGACCCCTGAAGGCATCACGAAGTCAGGAAAATGCCCTCCTGTTGGTTTCCATACCGGACCAGGTGCAGTCTTGCCTATCACACTCTGGGGCCTGAACAGGTCCACAGTGCTACCAAGCTGGAGAAAAGGAAATCCTGGAAGCAACAACAGCACGCTCTGGACCAGAGCAGCCCTGTCACCGGCCTCCCTGTGTTGGCACCATCCTTGCCAGCCCATCCTCTGCCCAGCCACCAAAGAGGCCTTTCCAAAACGCAAATGGCAGCACACCACTCCCTCTGCTTACAACCCATCGGCAGCGCTCTGCCGTCCTCCTCCGGGCAAGCCCAGCCTCCTGCATCTGGCATCGCCCCTGTCTCTGGTAGCTGGCGGCCCCCTCGCCCCTCCAGCCCCTTCCACAGGCCCCAGCCTCAGCTACTCTCGGCAGCTCCGCAAGCACGAATGTTCTCCCCACACCTCCACGCCTGGGTACGTGCTTGTCTCTCTGTCTAGAATGCCAGCCCCCAGTTAATCTGTCTGGCTCACTCCTGCTTAGCCTTCTAGACTGCTCGGCTGTGCCTCCCCTGAGAGGGGAGGGAAGAAACTAATATTCCTCCAGGACTGGTCCTAGGCCACCCCTGGTATTACTGTTGTGTTGTATCTGATTTCATCAGCAGAACAATTCTGTAGTTTTCCCTACAAAATACATCACGTTAAAGGTAGTATGAGGAAATCACTCTGTTGCCGATACTGACAATAAAGAGGGAATAGGAGCTGTGAATTGTATAAGAACATGCTCTGGGTGCAGGATTTCTTGTATGTGATTTTATGAGAAAATGTAGGTTTAGGAGGCATCGATAGAGCTTTCTTGAAGGCATTGGAGAACCAGTGAATGTATCTGGGTAGAGATGAGACTTGCTGAAAGCAAAAACACCAAGGGCTGGCTCAGCCCAGGAGACTGAGGGTGAATTCAATGGGAGAGGAGAGCTGGATGGGGGAGACTGGGCAGGACATTGGTCCCTGGGTTTCTTCTGCTCCCTGAGGGGGTCAAATGGAAAGCCTGCTGGCTTCCTGGGCAGATAGACCAGGACTCATATCCCGGACCCGTAGATGACTGGCTGTGAGGCCTTGAGCAAGTTCCTTACACATTCGGAGCCTCAGTTCCCTGTAAAATGAGAATAATAATGCCCAGCTCACAAGGTAAACCTTACGTCAGAGATGTTCTGCCCCTGCCCCATGGCTTTGCCTATAATTGCACGTCCCATTTACTGAGCCAAAAGCCCTGGGAATAGACGTGGTCGCAGGGGGACTCTGTGTGGGTCCCTGCGCTGTGCACCGTAGGCTGAATCTCTAGCTTCTACCCACAGGTGCCCGAGCACCCCTTCCCCCACCACACGTGACAATCAAAAGTAGCTCGGACATCACTAAACATGCCATGTCTACTCAGAGGCGAAATAGCCCCTGGTTGAATATTCTATAAACCTCTATAAAATATGCTACTTTATTCAGACTGGCCTTGTCACTATCTTCTCGAGCAAACCTTCGATTTCTTAGACTGTGCTGTCCCAACCCCTCCAAAAAGCCTTTCCAGAAACCTCCAGACCACAGCGCCCTCACCCTCCTCTGAACTCAGAGTTCAATCTGGACCCCTCATATGGTCATAAATCATTTGCTGCCTCGTTCAGGCAGGACCGAAGGCCACAGCTCAGATTTGCTCTGCCTAATGCCCAGCACCTGGGCCTCTGGGCCACCTCGAGAAAACAGCGGTGTCAGCAAAGTTTATTTTCAGTTCTCCCGCCCCCTCGTCCCGCCGCCCTCGGGGTCACAGTCCCTCAGCGAGGCTTGGACCTCCCAGGGCCTAAAATCTCGCATCCGCCAGGTACACTCATCCATGTGGCAGGGTTAGGGAATGAATGGTCTACCCTTGATGAGATGGGAGAAGAGAACAGATTTCTCTTGAAAAGAGTGTGCTCCTGACAGACAAACGCTCCTGACAGGAGATGAAGCATTAATTCTGGAATTTCAGGCCTCTGGGAACGGAGCCTCTGCCTCTCTGGTATACCTCATGTGTCTACCACATATTAAAACCACTTTTTGGCTTTAAAAAGCAGTGAGGATAGAGGCCAGAAGAACTGCAAAGCCTGAGGAATCGCCAAGTGGAACGGACTCACTGTGAAGATGAAGGGAGAGGCCCAGAAGGGACAAGTGACTTGTCAGAGGCCACAGAGCAGGAGAGTGGTCAAGCCAGGTCTGGAACCCAGGGCATAGAGCTCCAACGTCCAAGCAGCCACGTCTCACGTCACTGGGCTGCCTTGGGCGATGTCCCTGCAGGCTGGTGCTTGGAGAGTGCCCAGGGGATGCCTGCCAGGGCTGTGAAGGAAGCCGAATGGCGATGGGCCTGAGATACAGAGGGCTAGGGCTAGTCGTTGCCTTGTCAGTCACAGGGGCAGCGCCCCTCGGCCAGGCTGCCCTGCTGGGCTTGGCGCCTCTAAAGCCTGCGTGGGCTGGGACTCTGGGCCTGGAGAAGGTAGGCAGGCAGCCTTCCGGGGCGGGGGGAGGGTGGCTGTAGGCTGACGGCAAGAGGGCTCTTCCCGCCACGACCTGTCTTGACCCCAGCACCCTCCAAGCTCCTGCAGAAAGTCAGAATCAGAGCCACCCTCTCAGAGAACCTAGTGAGGTCATGTCTCCTGGGAAACAGGCTGGGAGAGGCCGAGATTGCCGTGCAGGAGCTTTACCGGGGATTGCTCTCTGCAACTCTTGTGAGAGGTGAGTTAAGCAGGATTGAGACAGTCTCAACAGCGACTTTAATCAATCCCATGGGGCGCTCCAGGCCAGGAGGGCCCTGCATACCTGTTCCAGGAGGTGACGGACTAGCTCTGTATCCTGCACGGCCCCGCTACTGGATGTGGGTGGCCCACAGGCCTGGGGCGGAGCCTCGGGAAAGCCGGCTTCCTTCAGCTGAGGTAGTTTCCAGGGAGAAACTCAGCTGTGAGCTGTCAGGTACCAGCACTGCTGGGAACTGGGGGAATTAATTGGTCCTGAAGGGCGATCGCGGTGGTGCACACAGCACCTGCTACACCAGCCTTCAGCTGAGGCAGCCCAGGAGAGCAGGGCAGATCTGAGGCCGAAAAGACAAGGCCGGGGATGAAGGACTTTGTTTTTTAGTTCAATTCTATATGTATTTTCTAACACTGACCATATACCACACTTCGGGCTGGCCCCTGGGGACGTAGAGAGGAAGCAGACACTCTCCCTGCTATCCAGGGGCTCAAAGACTAGCGAAGAAGAAAACTCAAGCCTGGTTTTGCGGTAATAAACTTGAATTGTGGAGTCGGACAGAAGAAGGGTTAAATCCAAATCCTGCCACACATGACCTTGAGCTCTGAGATTGTTCCTTTCCTCACCTGCAAAGTGAGGATAATGATATCAACCTCACAGGGGCCTTGTAAGAACTGAGACAATGCATTGGGTCTGTGCCCATGACATGACACACAGAATGTGTTCAGAAATGGTATCTTGCAGACACTTAGAAGTCACTTGGTCCAACTGCCTGATCTTACAGATGCAGAAACTGAGGTCACTAGACTCTAAGCAACACTAGAGCCATGACTTTGCCTGTCTTTTTCACAAATTGTATTCCCAGTGCCTAGCACACAGAAGGAGCTCAATAAGTCCTCGTGAAATAGTCATAGAGCACTTATTGCCCTTTGGTTGTGTGAGCGCATCAGGCTAGAACTGAGTGCCCAGGCTTTTCCTAACACGTGCTCTGCCTTCCATCTCTCCCAGCCTCCAGAAGTTTCTCACCAGGTTCAGTTTCAGACTTATCAGCAAATGCAAATTGAATTACGAGGTGCCCTTTTGCAACAAGGGCAACGAAAAGTTTCCCCAGAAAAAGAGGGCGAGAAGAGGTGAAAGCTAGGATGAAAGTCGAAGACAATACATTCTAATCAAACTTGATAAATATGTAAATTAAAGCAGCTAAACAGTTGGCTTTGACAAATGACTTCTCCGGAACGGAATTTTCCAGGCTGAAAGGAGAGAGTTCAGCCTGCCTGCTAGTTGCGGTCAGAGCCCTCTCCTGCTTTCCCAGCCATGCGGGCTGATGGGGCAGGCACTGGCATGCTTAGAGGCGGAGCAGAGAACTAGTCCTTCTTTGAATGGATGACATTTACTGAGCATCTGCTAGCTGCTAGGCAAGCCTCCCTCAACCCTGTGAGGGCAGAGAATCCCTGTCTCGTTGAGAAGGAAGCCAGGGTCAGGGCGAGTAAGGGCCAGATTCACCAGCCTCCCAAGCCTGGTGTCGCTGAGGGGCCAAAGCAACCAGCTGTTGAGAATGTAAATTCAATCCCTCCAGTGGTTTTATTGCGCTCTGGGGGTCTGAACAACTGAAAAGTTCGTGCCTTTCAGTCTTTTCTCCCCTACAGGACCTGGCACAGTGGTAGTGTTCAGAAAAGAGCTTTCCTTAACCTGTTACCTAGCTCCAGACGGACCTCTTCCCTCTGACAGCCCCCATCTCTGTTTCTCCATCTGTAAAATTAGCCCTTGGAGTCGGCCCTGCTGAAGGCCCAGACAGTATGGAGCAGAAAGGAGCGGTCAGACTGCAGATTCTCTGCAAAATACAAGACAATTGTCATTGTAACCTCTAAATTTTGGGGTGGGGGAGGTTATTACATAGCAATAGATAACCAGAATCATTGCCATGACATTGATGAAGCTAATGGGTTACAGTATAGCCCTCAGCTGAGAGGTAGTTGAAAGGAACAGGCTTTGAGCGGTTCCTGGGTGTCAGGCACTTTCCATACATTATGATCCAGGTCTCACCAGGTCCCGGGAGAAGTGTATTGTTTTCCTCATATTACAGACAAGAAATCTGAGGTTAAGTGCTTTGCCCAGGGCCACCCAGCTAGCAAGAGTTACGCTGGAATTTGAATCCAGTCTTTCTATCCCCTGAGACCAGTCTTTCTCCTGACACCTCCAAGGGGGAAAGCTCATTCCCCAGCTATACCAGATAAAAGATTTGTTCTGCGTGTAAACGTGGGCAGGCACACGCACGCATCTGCTTCTGACTCAAACTCCTACAAATTCCTCAGTTTCTGTACAAAGTTATCAGAGTTGAGGTATACACAGAAATTCAAGTTGAATGGTTTGCAGCCTTGGAAAGACGCTATTCATACAATTTCCCCAAACAGAGAACCAATATTTATGAGCGCTTGGAATGCTTCAGGAAAAGAGTTTCCCGGTAGGGCTGGGAGTAATGTGATCCAGGCCCTGAGCCGAAGATCTGTCTTGCCTGGTGCTGGAGGAATTTAGATTTGAAGAGTATTCTTTCTTTCCTATTGAGATCTTCATTGACTTGTATAAAAATACCACTTTCAATCTCAAATCCCCACTGGCATCTTCATATAAGCACCGAAAATGCTACTGGGCTTTGGAGATTTCATTTAATGAAGGAAAAGTATTTCTATTAAAGAGTGAAATTTTTTTTTTTCTCTCCACACAACATCTTCAGAGGAGCCAGGGAAGCTGGATTGTTCCGGGCTCTGAGAAAATGAACCAACCCACGCCTCACCCATGATGTGGTCACACAGACTATGGAAGGCAAGGAAGGGTCAGTAATGAGGGGAAAATAAGAGCAATTATAATAAACTCCCATGTCCCCATGATCTTACAGTTGATGAGGCGCTTTGGCACTCAGTAGGGAGATATTTCTGTTGCCACTGCCCTTGTACACTAACAGCTAATCTAGGCTCTGACCTGCCTGTCCTCTGTCCACCCCACTCTCACCTCTACCCTCTCTCACCACCTCTTCACACAGGGGTTCAAACTAGCTTCTCCGCCTTGTCTAGAGAGCTGCCCTGGGTTCTGTGGACCTGGCTCCTTACCCTTCAGGTCTCTTCTCATGAGAATGGTAGCTCCATGGTGGCAGGAACTTTGTCTTAGTAACTTCTATGGACCCAGGTCTAAGGTGGTACCTGCAGATACACATGCTGACTGCATATTTATCGAGTCAATAAGTACAGCCAACAGGCATTGAGGGATGTGTGCCGGGGAGGGTGAGCACCAAAGGAAGAAGACAGAAGACATGGTTGGGGTCAGCAGATTGTCCAAGGTCATCCAGGTGGTAAGTGGTGAGAACAGAGTGGACCCCAGTCTGATGAATGGTAAAACCTGTGTCCCTTCACCCTGAGGCTCTTGTCCCTCACCAAGTGCAAGGGTGCGAGCAGGACCTTATGTGTGGCTGTGCCTGTTTTCCGATTCTGTCTCTGTCTCTCACTAGCTGTGTGGTCTTGGGAAAGTCACTCACTCGACTTCTGGAAGCCTCAGTCTCCTTATCCATAAAATGGGAATAATAATAATATTCATCTTATTGGGTAGTTGTGAGGACTAAATGAGCTAAAAAAAAGCACTAACAGTGCTTGTCACAAGGTAAACCCTCAATTAACATTTACTATTCCTAATCATTCAATAAAGATTTCTAGACCTCCCAGACACACCCTTCCCACTCCCAGGCAGAGTCAGGCGCTCTCTGTTCTGTTCCCTCCTCGCCCCTTCCGCTATTACAGACATTGCCTGGCAGTACCATAGTAATTTGCTTCTCTTTCCCTCTCGCCTTTCCCCTTCGGTGACTCTCAGCTTTTGGGGGGCAGAAGCCCTGTCTTGTTCATCTCTTTCTGGCATTCATTTCCTTTGTCTGAGACACAGAAGGGCATTTTGACATAGTTGTTTTGATGCAAGAGTTTTGAAATGGCTACATTTAAATGTAAAACTGCTTTTGAAAATTACCAGGTACTGTGTGAAGCAGCCCCCCACACCCACACAGCCGTGCATGTCTGACCTCCACTGACCTTCACTCCCAACAACTCCTCACTGCCCCTGCCTCCTTCCTGGCCAGCTTGACTGGGAGCCCACCCTAAGCCCAGCCTCTCCCCTCCCTGAGCCCCCTGCCAGAGGGAGGTCAGGGATGGGGAAGTTCTGGGATGAGGGGAGGTAGCCTGAAATATCTCCTGGGCACATTGTTTGGTAATGTTTATTAAAAAGCTGAAGGTGCAATGCTTTGTTTTCCCGGCTGTGTCAAAACGTTCCCATTTCAAAACACTTGTGTCAGAGCAGCAGAATCAATGTGGCTGAAACAAAAGGACTGTGTCAAAACGATATGAACTGAGCAAGGAAGCCACCTGGCATGTAGCAGTCCTCAATCATGGATTTAAAACATACACCACTGTAAGTGGACTAACAAGCAATCAGCTACACTTAACACCAACTCTCCCTGTAGTAATTCCTTTTTGTTCTAGTGAGGATGTTTCCACCACCATAAGGATCAGAGACGTTTAGGATGCTGCCTGACGTCACACAGCAGAGATGATTAGAGCTGAGTATGGTCCAATTAGTCTCCCCCATTTTACAGCCAAGGTGCCAAGAGAGAAAGCGACTTGAGCAAGGTCTCACAGTGAATTGGATTTTCATGTTAGGTCAGAAACATGCGATCAGTTCTTGGATAACTTCTCCACGCTGTACACTAAATTCTGGACCACTGCATCACCACTGAGCGCATGGCACGCTCTCAACAGAACAGAACAGAGACCACGGGCAGGCTGCTAAAGCCCTAGGCATGCTGCTTGAAAATTGGATTGGCCAAGTTCTCTGTAAAAGAAGCTTTAGTGTCCGACCGGGCAGGTTGTCACTATCCCATTAGCCGGGCAGTCCAGTGGAGCAGTGAGGCCTGGGTGGCCCAGGTGTGCAGGCAGGAAGGGCAAGCTGCTGCAGTATGGGGCACAAGTGAAGAGCTATTTGTATCTGTTTCCATAATTGATATTTCTGCAGCTGGTGAAAGAATAAATCCCTGTTAACCTGGGTAAGGAAATTATATATCCCTACTGTCTTCATGGTTTCATGATTCAGGCTAAATAGAGTCTTTCTTGAATAAAATAAATTATAAAAACTTAATTTACAAGAACTTATTTCCAGTGGGTGTTTTATGTTAAATGCTCCTAGGATAAGGCCTCTAGGATAAACCTGGACTCTGTGCACAAATTCTGCCTCAGGCTATCCCTGGGGCACATGGACTGGAGTTGGGCAGACCCGGATTTGAAGCTGTTTAACCAAGTTGCTGAACCACGGTTTCATCAAAGGCTAAGTGAGGAAAGGTGTGTAAGTCATGGGCGCTCCACAAAAGTAGCCTCTGTTATTACTGAGTTCAGAAGGCTTCAGTTCCACCTTCTGATAGACCCTTTCCTCTAGGAAGGCCCGGGCCTGAAGGTGCTGTCGGAGCACGTGCGGGCTGAGAAGAGGAGAAGCGATTTAGCATAGAGGTTACAAGTAGGGACTCGGGACCAACCAGAGCAGTGCCTCCACCACTCTCTGAGTGTGTGACCTTGGGCAAGTTACTTCACCTCTCTGTGCCTCAGTCTTCTCCTCTGTAAAGTGGGCTCATAGTGGACCATTTTCCTAGTCATGCTCTGAGGAGGAAATAAGTTGGTAATTTCTAAAGCACTTGGAACAGCATCCTAGTGTTTATACAAATCTTGTGTAAATACGTGGTTGCTAAATAAAATAAGTACTGACTAGTGATACCCATTCAAGTGCTCAGGGTCTGCAGAGGGATATGCTCATCTTGGGACCCTTCCTTGTGACATACATAGGCTCATACATACATAGGCAAGAAACACATTTAATTCTTGATTCTCAGCCCTGGCCGCATGTTAGAACCACCTGGGGAGTTTTTAAGAAATCATAATGCACAACGCCCCCACTCCCACCCCTGCACCCCTTCTCCAACCAAGATCGTGGCGGGGGCTCAAGCAAATTATTCTTCCCACGTGCAGGCACAACTGAGAACCCCTGGCCCAGTGTGAGCCAGGGCCAGGCTCTCTACTCCCTGGGTCTTGGTCTTCTTACTACATCATCTGTAGTAAGAGGGGGTAGGGCTAGGTGGTCTCTCTTTTCCCCCTCCAGGCCGAAAAGACTGTGATCCTGGAGGTTTGGAGGACCCAGGAACTGGCTCGAGATGGCTCTGATTAGACCACATTGGTCTTAACATCAAGGAGAGGATGCTGAGGTGAGCGGACAAGAAAACATGCATACATCAAGCAGATAATTTCTTGCAGACACAGTCCCTTCCTGGGAACAGGACAAGAAGTACTAAGATAATGGTGGTGCCGCCTCTCTGGGAACTCACAAAGCTTAGAGCAAACAGATTGGATGTATAACAGAAATGGAAGCCATGTGCATGAGGAGAAGTAAGAAAGGCATTTTCAAAGGATGAAGGAGGAGGACTAATATATTTGCAATCAGTGGCATAGAGGGGTTCAAATGCATGCACACCAGGAGACATAAAGAAAGAGCATCCTGGGAGGGCAGGAGAAGAGAAAGGGAGATCATGGTAGCTGAGCATCTGATCTGTGCAGGCAACGGGGGGGCATGTTATCATCTAATCTCATTCCATCTGGGCAGCCTCCCAGCGGGCAGGTGTCTGATCCCCATCCTACAGACCCCACAGGTGGCAAGCAGCAGTGCCAGGATAAAAACCCAGGTCACTGACTCCAAAACCCTGCACTCTTTCCCCTCCGGCTTGGTGCCTCACTTATCCAGAGCTTCCTGTCCTCGTAACCTCACGTACCCAGATCCCAACAAAGAGCCAGAATGAAGCAGAAAAGGACTGAAAACGACCCAAATCCAGAGGCACAGCCCCACATTAAAGGTCCTCAGGAGAACCTGTTGGGGACACTGAATGATAGGGAGATTCTCTCGATTTCTGGGGAAAAGGGACGAAGTGTACCTTTTGAGAGCTGGTATGAGCACAGAGTGAATCAGGAGGGGAACTGGCAAAGCCCCACAGAGAGTCTGGGGCCCTCCCAGGACACGTTCTTGATTGCCTGGCACTATGAACACATCGAAAGGAAGCAGGCGTCAGCTGGCCGTGGGCTGTGTGCCTGCAGAGCTCTGCACGGCAGTGCCAACCCAACCCAGCCCGTCTCTGGCAGGGAGAGGGCAGCCTGACAGCACTGAGATGTGCGGCCCGCTCAGCGCAGCCAGCGCCACGGTGGGGTTAGGGTGGCCGCAGCTGCGGTATCTGCCCTTACCCATCCCGGGCCCCTCCCTCCCTCCCTCCTCACCTCGGCACTCAGCCAGCTGCCTTCTGGAGGTCATTCAGCATCCCCCCAGCTCCCCTGGTCCCCGCCACAAAGTGCCAGGGCTGAGCGCTAGAGACAACCAGAGGATGCAGTCAAGGGGCTGCTCTCCAGAGACTTACCATCTAAGAACCAGGTACTATTTAAAAAAAAAAATTGGAAGCAAAGTTTGTTTTGGAGGTCCTGTGGCTGAGAAGAGTACGCTTAGCTGTCTGGAGAGTTCCACAAAGATGGGTGCTGGGCTGGAGGCATGAGGTGTCCCCAAGGTGTTCCCAGACAAGCCAGGACCGTGGGGTAAGTGCCTCCCCCAGACCAGCTCCCTCACTCGGGGCAGGTTCAGAGCACGATCACAGCCCAGCTGTGGACTGAGCTGACCAGGGCCGGGCTGGGATCTTCTCCCTCCCCGCAGCCCACCCCTCTCTCTGGTTCTGAGGGTGACATGAAGGTCCTACATGGCAGGGGGTGCACCCTCTCCTCCCTGGCGCGTAGTAGGTGCTCCACGTGGGAATGTTGGAGTGGATGGACAAGCTGCTTCCTCACTTTAAAGCTCTGCATTCAGACAGCACCCATGTGACTGCCTGGCCTCCGGAAGAACTGGGACTCGCTTTTTAATGGTGCTAACGTGGCAGTAACGAGGTGGTAAATGTCTGTCTGTCTCCCAGCCTCTAGCAAGGCCATATTCTCCGCTCCCCGTGTTCCCCACTGCATCCTTTCAAAGCCCTTCTCTTTAATGCCGAGTGGAGGAGTTCCAGACAGCTATTTGCATTTTCAATTCTAGAAATCATTAATATTTTACAACGGCCAGCACCATGGTTTATTAACACACTTACATTTCCTACCTGCTACTGTTAAAGGGAAACTTTCTATTTGAGAAATATTCCAAGATGGGGTGATGTTGCAACTTTTGTTCAAATTCTGCTCTCAGTTCCCCGCTCTCAGGAGCTCAGTCGGGGAGACGGATCTGTAAGTGGAGAAGGAGGATTTCGAGGGACCGCTGTGTGGACTGAGGGACACACACGGGCCGGGAGCCCAGAGGAGACCCAGGCACAGCCTGGGCGGGTGGAGTCAGGCTTCTCAGAGGAGGGCTGCCGGTTCCAGGGGAATGTTTCTGTGGAGTGAGAGAATCAGAAGACCTGTGCTTAGACATGGCCCTTCTGATTACTTTTAGTCACGTGGCAATAGGCTGAGGTTAAGATCAAGGGTCTTTGAGCCAGGCAGGCCTGGGTTCAAATCCCAGCTCTGCCACCTCTAGCTGTGTGGCACTAATGATAACTAATAGCTTTCGAGCATTTCCTGGGTGTCAGGAGAGGGCAGCCTTTGTGCGCCTGTTCAGTGCAACCGGCACTACAGAGGGGGTGACCTCGCTGGGTGGCCGCAGCTGTGGGACCGGACCCTGCCCATCTCCTCTCTCCTCCCTCCCGCCTCACCTCTGCATTCACCAGTGTATGCTATTTCCTTTGAAACTCACAACCACCCTATGGGGTCATTCCTGCATACTCATTTCATAGAATAAGAGACTAAGAATCAGAGAGGTTGAATCATTCACTGCAGACCACAGGGTTGGCTGGTCAGGATTTGATCCCTGAGCTTCAGGGCAATTAAACACTGAGCTCTTCTGCCTCTCACTGCAGAGGTGGGCGTGAGGATTAAAGCCGGCGGCACACGGTGGGCGCTCAGTAAGGTAGCTGCTGTTGTCGTCCATTGTCTCCAAAGCCCAGCTCAGGAATCCCTCCTTCACTAAGCGCCCCTGATGTCTCTGGCCAGAGGACCCTAGGTGTCCCTGGCTCACAGTCAGTCCCCAGTATCACTGCCATCCCTCTGTGCCATTGTCACCTCCTCCTTTCTGTCCACTCCTAGCAACTCTCACCATTCTTGGCACAGGGGAAGGTTGCAGTCAGTGTTTGCTACATGGATTGAGAGAGAACAATATTAACCACACCAATTCCCAGCAGAAAATGTTTGCCAAAGATCTGTAGCCTGGACACAGCAATATCAAAATGACACAGCTATAAATTGCTTTCAGATTCAAACTGGAAAGGTGAACTTTGACCCTGTCAAAAAAATAAGAACAAATTAAATTGAAACACAAAGCCACTTCCCTTGTTCGAGGGCTCTGGATTTCCAATTAACCTGCAGCAGGATTCCGAAGGCTGCAGGGGATCGGGAAGATGGTGTCTGTTACCTTGCGAACGGAGCAGAACTCAGGAGAGAGCTTTTTGTTCATTGGTTCGTTTGTTTGTTTTCTTTTCTGGGATGTATTGCGCTTCTTGTGGTTTAGGTCCTTAGATGAGAGCGATCCCAGACGATTAGAAAAAAATAATTGCTAGAAGCTGACCTTGTACAAAAGAACCCACAACAAAACAGCCCTCACCCTCCCTGTCCCAGAGAGAAGCAGCTCAACCCCAGCAAGTTAGAAGCACCGGACTGAATTTCAGCAGCACTAGCTGAAAGGTGAGGCTCCCTTTTCGGGAGGCTGAGGGTAGAGGGGCCCCTGGAGCAGGTGCTACCACTTAACTCAGAGTCTTGGCGAGGCGGCTTTGGGGTTTTGACAGCCAAGCCTCTGAAATATTGATACGGAGACAAGGGTGAATGACAGGGAACTCATTCAGGCCAAAGCGGGCAATCAGAGCACCTCCAAGCTGGGAAAGGGGACACCTGACACAAGACGAGCTGCAGCCGGGGGCAGAGGTTTTCCAGGAATCGCCGCCACACCTGCTGGTGTGGCCAGCCCACTGATCCCCAAACTTGAACGACAGAGAATCGCCTGGTGTACCTGCTACAATGACAGGTTCCTGGGTCCCCCTCCAGACTCACTGAATTTGAATCTCCAGCAAAGGGCCTGGGGATGGATATTTTTAAACCAATGACCTGGATGCTTCTTATGACCAGACAGTTTTGGAAATTAGTGATTTAGAGCGTGAACACTTTCCTTATTGGAGCCCCTGGGATACTGTCTGGCTTGGGCAAGTCACATCCCTTCTCTGAGCTTCCGTTCCCACGTCCATACAATGGGGGTGGGGATCCCTGCCTATCAGGGGTGTATTGTGTCTGAGGGAGAAATAAGGTGAGTCTGTCAGGTGTGTCGACAGGGCCTGGCCCCTAGGAGGCGTGCCGTGTGTGGGATGCCTGCCCTCGTCGGTGTGGGGGGCTGAAGTCCTCCGAACCAGCGCCTCCAGTGATGCCAAGAGACCTTCTTTTTATTCTCAAGTTTTTGGCTCACAGACACTGAGCTGCAGCCTCAGCTGCTCCCGCTTCCCAGGGGGCATCGTCACAGGCCCTGCCCCATCCCAGGAACCAGCGCCACAGGGCTCCAGAGCCTTCAGCGGTAGAGGATGTCAGGACACAGGCTTCCTTGGGGAGGCTCTGCTCAGAGAAGCCAGGGTGGAGGTGACCTCCCAAGTCCTTGACGGAATCAACTCAGGCTGACAGCTGATCTTCCAGATTTCCACTCCTCACTCCTGGGGCTCCTGCCAGGTCTCCTGATAATCCCAAAACAGTAGGTCCAGTCCAGGGACAGGGGCCCTCAGCTCAGAGTGGGGACTTAAGGAGGGAGTCCCCTCCCAGCTCATACCAGTCTGCCAAGAGACAGGCCTCACAGGGGGCAGGGGAAGGGATTCGTGGTCAGGAGACCAGGGTGAGGAGAGGCAGGCCATGGAGGGTGTGTCATGGGCTGAACTGTGTCCTGCAAATTTATCTGCTGAAGTTCTAACTAACTCCCAGTACCCCGGAATGTGGCTGTATTTGGAGACAGGTTGTTGAAGGAGTAATTAAGATCAAACGACATCTTATGAGTGGGCCCTAATCCAATATGACTGGTGTCCCTACGAGAAGAGGAGATTTGGACACAGGCAGGCCCAGGGGAAAGACCACAGGAAGGCAGAGAGAAGATGGCCATCTATGAGCCAAGGAGAGAAGCCTCAGGAAGACAACCTGGGCGACACCGTGATTTCAGATTTTGGGACTCGAGCACTGTGAGAAAAGAACCTTCTGTTGTGTAAGCCCCCGGGTGGTGGGGTTTGTACAGCAGGCAGCTGGGGCAGACTAAGACAGAGGGCCCCGGCTCTGGTGCCAGCTCCTTCCCCTGACTCCTACTTTGGGAAAGTCTCCCTCAGTTTTCTCATCTGTGAAAGAGGAAAACAGTATGTTTGACAAAAGGTTGTTAACATGGGCATAACCTGAAGAAGACAATCTAAGCATGGCATGCCTGGCTCTTACTAAGTGTGTGATATATGTTGTCTCCCCTCCCTGTTCAGCTGTGTCCTATAAACTGTCACCCCCATTTCATCACACAGGAAATGGGGATACAACCCTCATCTACCTCATTTAACAGAGCTGCTGGGAAGCCAGTGAGATAACTTATGTGACAGGTTCAAGAAGGTACAAAGCGCTTTACAGATGGGAGGAACCATTGCATCCAAGCAAAGTGGGACATCATCCTTCCTGAGAGACACTTTCAAACTGAGATCTGAAGTACAGAGCAGCGGAAAGAGCACTGGGTTTAGACACATAGGCTTTGGGTCCAAGCCCCAGCTCTGCCATTTCAGTGAACACATGGGCATGTCACTCAGCTTCAGGGTCCTGCCTATGAAACCGGGAGGAGGACAGCTGTGATGGAAGATGCTAGTACTTTCCATCCAAGCAGCCACCAAGTCCCAAGTGATTCCCTGTGCTTGCCCAACTCAAGAAGTTTTCCCTTCCGCTCCCAATAGCATTGTGCAAAATCGGTGCCAGAGGACTCACTCCAGTGTCTGGGAGAAGCTCTACTTATTACCCATCAGAATCCCCTTCTGATACAGACATCACACTCTTCTAAAAACCTAACATACAGCACGTGGGCACTGGCCCCCCTCAGCCTTCTACTGGGGTCACCAGCAGACTCGGGGTCCAGCTTCCTGCCACTCCACCCGCACAGCGGTGCAGCATCTCCTTCTAAATCACAGCTGACTGCTAGCTTCTCCCCACCGTCCAACGTGACTCAGAATCAGGACAAGGAAAAGTACTTGGGGATGAAGCTAAAAGCATAACAAGCAGAACATTTAAAAAAAAAAAAAAAAGGGACTCTTTCCAACAAGGCTCATCCAGGGGAGGCCGTGTGTAAGCGGGGTCTGGGTGAAGGGCTGGATTTTCCTTGAGGACCTGCCTATCTCTAGGTGGTCTGGCTCTATTAACAAGTAAAAACATTAGGTCGTCAGGGCTCGAACCACTGATCAGAAGGTGAGGTCAGAGCTTACGGACGAGCTTCAGGGAAAGAGCTCTGTAGTCACGTTCCTGTCAACAGCTGCTTTACCAAAACCACACTGGGTATAATTACTTCCTACTTTGCTGGGGTGGGGAGGGGGGATGAATGGGAAGAAGGCCTAACCCACCCGTCCAGTTTGAGGCAACCTTTTGCAAATCAAATAAGGAAGCCCTCATTGGCAGTCGTGGGATGTTCTAACGATGCCCAGAGAATGTACCCAGAGGAAAATCATTTTTCTGGCTCTGTAGGTACTCAGAGACCATTAGGTGGGCAGTTCCAGAGACCACGCCTCCTTACCCTGAAAGGGGGTAAGAAGAGATGGGGGGGAGATTTTCCTTCGTCTGCAGAGGGTCATCATCGTGACTGCAGGTGAAGGCTCACGGGTGGTGTCCGGCCTGTGTGCGTCCCCCAGAGCACTCCGAGACCTCTCTGGAGCCCTGAGTGGGGTTGGCTCCCGCTGTTGGGCCAAGCCTGTGAGGCCGGACACTGGTCAGGAGGTGGCCTGCCAGGAGGCCTGTGCTAGTGAAGAGTCCAAGGTGGGAGGGAGAGAAGAGGAAAAGAAGGCAGAGGCAAAGAAGGACGCGAAGCATCCCCCTGCCCACGGTCACAGCCACAGCCCTCACAGTAGCTGCAGCCTGAGTTCTGCCCTCATTTAACAGAGCTGCTGGGAAGCCAGCAAGATAACCTATGGGAGCTGGTTAGGGAGGAGGTCAGGGCAGGTGACGGACAGAGAGAGGTGGGAAGGCCCCCAGGGAGACAGAGGCAACCACAGGCAGACGGAGCCAAGGCAGAGAAGCAGACAAACGTGGAGAAGGTGACAGACATGCAGCAAAGGCACACAGAGAACAAGAGGAAGGGAGGAGAGTGTAAAGAAAAGGACGTGAGCCGGAGGAAAGGCCAGGGGAGCTGCCAACCCATTGGCTTCAATGAAAGATGTCAACCTGTGTGCAGAGACTGTGGGGTTGGGATGGAGCAGTGGTGCTTAATGGAGAGGAGAGGTGGAGGAGAAGGGCCCCGCGTGCGCTCCCGTCAGCGGGTGATGGGTCTGCGCTGCAGGCCGCGCCCTGTGCTGACACCACCCCAGCCTTGATGGAGGAAAGCAGCGGGAGAGGCTGTCCATGCAAATGAAATTCTCTCGTCCAGTCCTGTGATCTCAGGCTGGAGTGGTCGGTCTGCAGTGGAAAAAGTCCACAGACTGGGGTTTGAAACCCAGATCTGTTGATCAGTGGCTGTGTGATTTTAGGTCTATTTCTTCACCTCTCTGAGCCTCACTGTGCTCATGTGAATTAGGGGCACTAATGCCATCTGCTGCCTCTGTTCTCACGGAGAGTTTCTGATGATCGTGTTGGTGGGTGTGGTCTGTGAAGGCCCTTAGCCAGCACCTGCGGGCAGCTCTCCCCACTTTGGGGCCCTGCTGGTGCTGACCCTCCCGCCATGGCTGGCAGGTTCCTCTGAGGTCTGCTCAGGTGAGCCTCCCTGGTCACCCTCTACACGGCAGTATCCACCCTTCCCCCTATTTCCTGTCTTCTCCTCCATAGCACTCATCACCTCCTGAAGTGTGGGTGTTTATTTTCTTCCCCCCACTAGAATACAGGCTTCCTAAAGGCAGAGACTTCGCCATCTGATTTACTGCTGTAACCTCAAAACCTAGAACAGTAGGTACGGAATAAATACCTGTGGAAAGGAAAGAAGGAAGGGAGGGAGTGGGAGAGGGAGGAGAGCTTCACGCCCCTGCATGCATAAGGTGGCTCAGAGGACCAGGAGGAAATCAGTGTGTTTGGAAAAGATGATGGAGGTGAGGACCCCCCCGCCCCGCGCCCCACCCTACCAAACCCCACTGGTCCTTCTTGCGTGTGGGCTCTGGCGTTCTCTCTATTCTCAGGCCCACCTAAGCTTTTGGGCCTTCCCTCCCTCCTGCTTCCTGTGCTCCTGGCTCCCCTGAGGCCCTCTCCACGCATCCACCTTTCGGGCACCACTCTGGGCTCAAAATCCCTTCCTCTGTTCTACTGTTCCCTTTCCGGTCTTCAAGGCTTAGCTCCAGTCCTGCTTCATTCATTCATTTCACATCCATTCATTCAAATACTCAGTGCTGTTTGTTGCTGAGGGGGATGTTCTATGCAATCAGAACAGACTCTACGAGCTGAGAAACGAGACTGTGTTGTTATGGAGCTCATGGCTCCAGGAACCCAGAGTCCCCCAGTATTAGAAGACAATCCCCATTCTCCTTGCTTACACTGCCGATGAGACCTGAATGCTGCTGAGAAGCTGCCAGCACCCTAAACAGGTGGTGACACAAATTGCATTGCTGGGACTAAGGAAGTCATCAGTGTTGGACCGAAAGGGAGCAAGGAGGTCCTAGGTGGGGAATGGTCTGATTCAAGAGGCCCTGTGGGTCCTGGAAGAGCATTAGAGAGATATAGCATGATATCACTTATATGTGGAATCTAAAAAAAAAAAAGATACAGAAATATTTTGTAAACGTAAAGTTTAGACCAACTTGTTTTTAAAATGCAACGAAGTTATAGCTTTCAATTATGTTTATTTTTCTTATAAAATTTAAAACTTTTTTGGGGGGCCACAAAACCTGAATAGTGGAAAACTAACTTTTCACCATTAACCCTGATGAGTTTCCAAGAAGTTTACACAAACTACTACTATGCTATGCCCTGGAATGAATGACTTGGTCCTCAACTCACTCAGGCCCACCCATACCGGCAGACGCGCAAAGTCCACGAAATGCGTCGTTTTCAAAAAAAGAGCATTAGAGATCTCAGTAGTGATGCTAAAGTCATGTCTGTGTTATTGTCAAGGGACGGAGACACAGAGGGAGGGAGAGTCTGTGCATCTGTGGGGAGAGAGGGGGCACGAATGGGAGAGACTAGGCTCAAGGTGAAAGTTTCTGCTTTTGAGCCTCAGGCCCAGCTTTGCCCCATCCTAGGCAGTGGACGTCTAGGAGCCACTGGAATCTATGACATCAAGGCGAGATCCCCATTCAGAAACATGGGAATCCTCTGCCTGGCATGGAGCTCTTGTACAAGGGAAGCTGGCAATTGTATAACAGGAAAAGGACCTGGGCCCAGACGGCTGCAATACAAGGCACAGAGAGAAGGATGATATGCCTGAGAGGCCCTCCCGGCCACCTCAATCCCGAGTGACTCTACCCTTCCTTCCTTCCTTCCTTCCTTCCTTCTTTCCTCCCTCCCTCCCTCCTTCCCTTCCTTCCTTCCTCTTTTCTTTCCTTCGTCTCTTTCTTTTAATAAATATCTCTCAGTTATTAGGACTTGGGCAATCTCCAAAGAAGAGGGTAGCCAGAACTCACTGCAGCTGGGAGATGGGCATACTGCCCAATAAAGGGAATCCATTACACCATGTTAATAAGTTTTTTCTTTATCCTAAGGGTACTGCATGTGTTGGGATGAGGCTGCCTGTGATTTGAGGGGTGGAGGGGCTGATCAGATTTTTCTTTGGTAAAGACCACTCGTGCTGGGGAAGAGAGGCAACACCTGGTCCAGAAGGCCCTGAGACCCCACTCATCCCTCTGTGGCTGCATGGGCTGCACAGTTATACCTCTGTGCTGTGACTCGAGGTGTCCTTATTACGCTGTTAGCACCTCAAGGGCAGGAGAGCAGCGGGTCTGTGCGTATGCCATAGAGCCTGGCACCTGGTCCCAGCCTGAGACTCAGCGAGTGTTTGCTGACGAATGACTTCCTGCTTGTGGAACGAATGGAGCAGGTCACGGCCCACCTAGGTCCCAGCCTCCGAGACACGTGCTGCTTCCACTGAACGTGAGGTCCAGCCACTGCGTGCTGAGCCAGGAGACCAGGCTCAGTTTATGAACTCCTTACATTCCCAGACCACTTTGATTCAAGGGGAGGGGGGTGCATAGAAAGGCTCGGCTCAGTTACATGATAGATACAAAAATGGTGGCGTAGAAGCGGGCAACTTTCCCAACTTTTCACATTAAAACAGGAGAAAGATCAGGATTCACTGATAAGTCATCAGATGTCAGAGAAAGAAGGACCACTAGAGACCAACGCGTTCAAGCCCCCCTTTTCCAGGTGAGAAAACTGACTGCCAGGGTGGGGGGTGACTCTGGCTGAGGGTCCCACAATTGGTGGCAGATCACAGGGAAGGAGTTACTCTACACACATAAAATAAAACAGGGCAAAGATAGCAAAGCATCATTTGAACCTTATCAAGTGTTGAAACCTACCCTGAACAGATAGGAGCGTGAGCAGAGGTTAAAGCCAGGTTAACCAGGCTTCCCTGGTGGCGCAGTGGTTGAGAATCTGCCTGCCAATGCAGGGGACACGGGTTCGAGCCCTGGTCTGGGAGGATCCCACATGCCGCGGAATGACTAGACCCGTGAGCCACAACTACTGAGCCTGCGCGTCTGGAGCCTGTGCTCCGCAACAAGAGAGGCCGCGATAGTGAGAGGCCCGCGCACCGCGATGAAGAGTGGCCCATGCTCGCCGCAACTAGAGAAAGCCCTCGCACAGAAACGAACACCCAACACAGCCAAAAATAAATAAATAAATAAATAAAATTAAAAAACAAAAAAAACAAAAAACTAAAGCCACATTGAAGGGGGCAGGTGAAATTAATTGTAATGGTATATTTTATTTTACTCAAGTATCTAAAACATTATTTCGGCACCTAATCAATATGAAGAATTTTATCAATGAGATACTTGTATAACATTTTATACCCAGTCGGAAGTGCAGCTGTGTGTGGGCACATCTCAGTCGGACCGACCACAGTTGAGGGGTTCACGAGTGCCTAGGGTCCGTGTACTGCACGGCACAGGGTCAGAGGAATCAGGGAAGCCTTGCGGGAAGGAGTCCCTGCGAAAGGAAGAGCGTTCAGTGAGGCAGAGTGGGGCAGGAGGCCTTCCAGATGGAAGTAACATTATCAGCAAAGGTAGAACGTCGGGAATGAGAATATTCTGCTCACGGAGGGCGCTGGCCTGGCTGCAGTTTAGAGTCTTGCGGGCGAGAAGTTGAGTGTGGAGACGACTGAGGTGCTCCCTCCCTTGTTCCACGCAGTTCCATCCCGCAGCCGTGACTGTCTTCGTAACTCATGTGGCACTGGGTGGTGTAAAGGGCACCCTCACCGTGTATTTGCCTCTTCACACCACCCTGGGAAGTAGACCCAGAGCAGCTGCCCACGATGGCACAGCTGAGTTAGCAATGGACCCCGACCTCCGTCTCCCCATGCTCCTTCCAGAATACCAGCCCTGCCTGGAGGCCAAGTGCAGAGGGGTTTCCTCCCTGAGGCCTGAGCAGGTCTGTGCATTTGCCGTGTCTCTTGCTGGACCTGAACTTCCCCACCTGCCCAGCCTGGGTCTCTCCTCCTTTGGGAAATTTTCTCCGACCCTTGTCTTATCAGAATCCACACCAATTTTTCCCTTCTATGAATTTCTATTAAGGAGAAATCTAAAGTTTTATTGTAAAACAAGTTGTTTCTATAGATTTTTCTAATTAGACTTACCTCCTCCCATTAAAAGTCTAAGTAGGAGGGAGGAAGAAGACAGGAGGTAGAGAGACGGGGAGGTGTGGAGGGGAGTACCTATCCACAAGTTCCTGATGCTACAGCACAGCAGCAAGTCATGGCAAAGAATGGTCATTTCGGAAACAGTGAAACAAACAGAACCTAGCAGGAGGCCCATTAATTCTGAGTCTGAAGAGGCACCAACAGATTCCAGCACCAGCACTGGGGCGGCGTGCTGGGGAGGCTGGAAGTCTGCCATCCCTGCCTCCCACTGGGACCTGCAGGTAACGCTAGGGGAGCTGGAAAGGCTTTGCGAGGCTGTCTGTCAAGTCACCCACACAGAGAGCAGCTCAGGAAGCAGGACGGCGTCTTCGAGAGGGAGCGTGGGCTGGCCACCCCCACGGAGCCATAAGGGGGACAAACATTGTATTTGCAAACAACCATCGCCCTGCTTCCCACTCAGGCAGAACTGGATCCAAGTCCTGGCTCTACCCCTAAGAGGACGGTGATCTTCGGCAGGTCAGGGCTTCAGCTGGAGTTGGCTTGTCTGTACAGGTGACCCCACTCGCATAACGGGGTGATTCGGGCAGTCAAGTGGGCTGGTGTATATTATGGTGTCCCGCTCACTGTAGGCTTCACATACAGGCTAGTGACTGCCTCTTGGGGCTTTGTCTCTCCCTTCTTCATCCTCTACCTCTTTCCTTCTTACACAGGGAAATGGGATGGGACGGAATTGTAGTGTTCTGGGTAAGAAGGCTGCAATATCCCAATGACAGCCGACGCTCTTTGAGACTTACTGTGTGCCAGGCGCTACTGTAGGCTCTTGCCTGGATTACCTCATTTAATCGTCTCAGCAACCCTATTGGGTAAGAACTCTCATTAGCTTGTCCATGGTCACTGAGCTGGTAAAAGGAAGATCCAGAATTCAACCCCAGGCCGTGCGGCTGCAGAGCTCACACTGTGGATGCAGCCCAGCAGAGGGACGGGCACGCTCATTTCCTCGCATATTCCAGCCTCTTTGCTCCTCTCTTAAGGCACTGATGCTAAGCCTACCCTAGCCGTTCTTTTTTCTTTTTAATTTATTTAATTTATCTTTGGCTGTGTTGGGTCTTCGTGGCTGTGCGCGGGCTTTCTCTAGTTGTGGCGAGCGCGGGCTACTCTCCGTTGCGATGCGCAGGCTTCTCATTGCGGTGGCTTCTCTTGTTGCGGAGCACGGGCTCTAGGTGCACGGGCTTCATGAGTTGTAGCACACGGGCTCAGTAGTTGTGGCTCGTGGGCTCTAGAGTGCAGGCTCAGCAGTTGTGGCGCACGGGCTTAGCTGCTCCGCGGCATGTGGGATCCTCCCGGACCAGGGATTGAACCCGTGTCCCCTGCATTGGCAGGCAGATTCTTAACCACTGTGCCACCAGGGAAGCCCTACCCTGGCTGTTCTTCACTAATCTCCCCAGCAGGCCACCTGCCCCTCTGTGGCCTAGGACAAGGTTGGGCATAGATTAAGTGCCCAATGATATTTGCTGGGAAAGGGAGTGTATCTAAAAACTATTTGCATGGGAAAGATAGTTAGTCCTATCTCACGCTCAACTCCACAGAGAGGAAACTGGGCTAGAGGTGCGGTTTCTTGCCCCAGACTCAACATGGATGGGAAGAATTGGGTACCCGTCCTAGGGTCCTCGACTCCTGGCTGGCCGGCCTTCCCTGTCACAGAGCCCATCTCCTGCTCCACAGAAGCAGTTTCCTTGATGATATGTGTGTGTGTAAGGATCCAGACATGCTCCTGGGAGGCTCCAAAGCTGTCCCTGGGCTCCTTGAACTGCAGGAAGGTCTCCGGGACCTGTCCCTGTGTCGCCAGAAGGTGGCGCTCCACTCGACATGTCTTTTGCTCTCAAGTAGTTCAGCGTCCCTGAGAACCATCCAAGGGGAAGAAGCCTGGTGAAATCCATTTCTCTGTCACCTTACAGATCAGCCACGGACTCCGCAACCCAAAACAGAAACCCCCTTCCATCTCCGCGGGAAGATGAAAGGCAGAGATTTCTCCTGTGACTTCCAGGTTTTCTGCCCTGCGAGGAAGTGTGAGCAGCTCCCGGAACAGCACCCTCCTGCCCATGCCCTGGAGCTTCCGAGGGGCCCCAGGTTGCCAGGCTCTGGCTCTGTCTTCCCTTCCCACTCACCCCTGGCCTGCAGGGCCCCAGCTGCCCTGGGCATGCAGCCCTTCTCATGCTCTGCCTTTTTACCTGCTCCCCTCCCACCGTCCACACACACCTGCCCCCCGTCCCCCGCCTCCCACCTGCTTCAATCCCCACGTCTGGAACTCCTTTCAAAAACAAAAAAGGTAGAGCCTGTGGTTTGGGGTGTGGCACTGGCCCATGCAAGGCTTTCTTGGTCCTGAGGGTTCCCTTATATGCTGCTGACCTACAGGCAGGCATGCCTCCTGACCCGGCCCCCAGCCTCTCCCGGGAATCCTAACACAGCAAAAAAAGAGTGGTGGGTAGGGAAGGACGGGTGAGGGGAGAGAAAGAGAATATGATTATTTATATACGAATATCTATTGCTGGAGACGCAGAACCACTGAGGTTTTTAAAAATGGCTTCACAAATGAACATGCGTTTGGATGCCAGCTTCACTACTAGCTGCGTTTTTAACTAGCTGTGTGTGAAGATCAACCTCTTAAGTGCTGCTTTTGTTGATCGTAAAACGGGGATAATGGTCGTACCCTCCTCATGAGATTGTCGGGGGAGATTAAACGAGACGGTTCACATATCCTGGCACTTAGCACGGAGCCCGGCACGTAGTAAGTGGGCAGTGACTGCGCTCTCGTTACTTGGGATGATCCTTCCGTGTTTCTGGGTGACAGTTTTCCTCCAGGAAGCAAGGAAGGTTGGTTCCTCCTTCCCTAATGTCATTTTCTTAGCCGTTCATTCATCCACTTACCTACCAACATCATCAACCTCCACTGTGTGCCAGGCCCCGGGCCAGGCATTAGGGGACCAGAGGAGGATAAGTCGCCCTTAAGCCAGTTCCCTTGACACTTCCCTGACTCCTTCCTCTACCTGGCCCGGCCACCCTACCCCCAATAACCACCCTCACCCTCTCTCTACCCAGTGAAATTTTCTTTGGATTCTCAGAGCAGCCTGTCGCACACGTGTCTGTGGAGCACTGATGTCACAACTGCATCGTCAGTTTACCTGTCTCTCTACCGCACTCATTTGAAGAAGTCTCACCTGGTTATCCTAACCTCCATCCTGCCGCACCCGTCCCCCACCCACTTGCCCTTTTCTGTTCAAAGATTACACAGTCGAAGATTCAGTGGCAGGAGATTCTGTTATTCTCAGAGCCCGTGACTGTGTCACTCAGAGGATAGTGGACTCTGTGATGGGGCTTCAGCAGGATTCCCAGCTGCCAGGTCCCTGACCTGGAGAAAACCCCCTGCTGCAAGGTGCCTGCTTCAATTCTCCTGCAGCCGCAGAGACAGAGTGCTGGATCCTGCCAATTCCATGTCCCAGCTGGTAAGAGAGGCCCACGCTGGACTAATCACCTTCTAAACAAATGGCACAGCGGCGCGCAGGATGGGGGGAGAGCTGGGGTCGCACAGGCTGGTGTTTTCAATTTAGAGGCCATGCATTATTTACACTGCCATTACTCCCCTCAATTTGACTTCACGCTTTAGCCCTAATTTCAGTATAATCAAAGCCAATGAATATTTAATCAGGATTGCTTCCAGAAATTGAGTAATGCCATTAACATAATGGCCTCGGGACTTCAAAGCTGCTTTCCTTCAAACACATCTGACTTCCACCTTTCCCCACCCCCTCCCCTTAACCAGTTGTGCATGTTTCATGTTTCCTATTTAGGAAAGGAAGGGAGCTTGAGAGCAGGCGGAGAGGCCAGTTACAGCTTTGTCCAGGTGTCAGAAGGTGGCTGCGTGGGGGAGGAGCGCTGACCCTGGAGTCTGAGTGCTGGCCCCAGCAAGTCTGGAGGACAGCCAAACTCTGCAGGTGGACCCCGTTTTAAGGCACCTCGATTTATGAAAACGCCAAGTGTTAAGCCATATCGCCAAGAGGCTTCAAAGACAGACCTTCAGAGTTCAGGTTCAAAACAAGGCTGTTGTGGGGACTTCCCTGGCGGTCCAGTGATAAAGGATCCGCCTTACAATGCAGGGGACGCGGCTTCGATCCCTGGTCAGGGAACGAAGATCCCACGTGCCACGGAGAAATTAAGCCCGCCCGCCACAACTACTGAGCTCACGCGCCACAACTACTGAGCTCGCACATCTCAGCTAGAGAGCCTGCGTGCTGCAAACTACAGGGCCCACGCACCCTGGAGCCCGTGTGCCACAACTAGAGAGACAAGCGAGCGCACTGCAATGAAGAGCCCACGCGCTGCAACTAAGACCTGATGCAGCCAAAAATAAACTAAATAAATAAATAATAAATAAATCTTTAAAAAAAACCCCAAAAAACAAGGCTATTGTCATACACAGCCAGGTTTGGGAGGAGCTGGCCTGGACCACTGCCAGCCCCCCACCGCTGCCAGTGGAGAAGCCCACTCTCAGGGAGCCAGCGCCTGGGTTCATCTTAAAGGGCCCAGGCTGAAGGACCTCCTGCTCAGGTGTGGAATCCCGCCTCCTGCAGGCTGCCCACCTGGGCTCAGGCTCTGCCCTCTGAGGCCCCGCAGAACAAGGTGCTCCTTCCGCCCCAGGACCGCTGGGCACACCTTACAACACGGTTTTCACCTCTTCCTGTGCATCCCGTCCCCGTGCCAGGGGCCCAGTAAGGCTGTGGCGGACGCAGTGGTGAGTCTGACACCGCTTGCTCCCCAGGAGTTCAATGTGAACATGGTCAGGGGCTGCACAGAATTTCCAAAGCACCATTACAATTGCCAACTCCTCTGACCAAGGAAGGATCCACATCCTTCTTCCACAGTATCAACTGGCGACCTCCCCAAGGTCACCCAGCACGGTGAGTTTAGGATCAGGAAGAATCCATGAGTTCTAGATGTTGAAACCAGGAGCTTCCTTAGGTGCTTCTAGGTCAACCTTATGGTACAAAACGGGAAATGGGCCCAAGGTCACAGCTGGACGGTGGAAGGATAGGGCTTAGCGTTGGTTGTAGGGGTCTTAGATTCCTTGCCCAGGGTCTTTTCCTTTATAAAAGACCTGTGGTCATCAAGCAGGAAGAAACACCATAGTGCATCCAAGGGCTTGTTTACTTGGGAAGCTGTGTCAGGAAATATTCCTGGGAGAGGCTTCAGTGTCTGACGGGAGGTCAGGCATGTCTGGGATGAGAAAGTGAGAGAGTTGGGGAGTTGATAGAGGTGCTAGAAATGTGGGCTACATATATAGCCGGGTGGGTAGTGAAAGAGGGGAGGGGGTCACACTCCCAGCTACAGAGCCACAGGCAGCCCTTGAGGAACCTTAGTCCCCTCCAGACATCCCTGACCTCCTTCTGCTGGACCCTTCCCTGGGAAGCCCTTGCTGACGCCCCTTGCAGGGCTGGCTGTCTCTCACCGTGCTCCCTCGGCCTCTGTGCTCCTCTGGTTCGAGCACGTCTCCCCCTCCATTGCCTGTCTGTATGCACTTCTGTCTCCCTCCCCTGACTGCAGACTCCTTGAGGGCAGGAGCAAGGCTGACGTTTCTCTATATCCCTGGGGGAACTGGTTCATACTCTGTAGGCATCACACCCACCAACAGAGGACTGAGCTGCTCTTCACAAGCAGGATGTGAAGCTGTCCAGCCTTGACTCCCTAACCTGCAGGGCCAGGGAGCTCACCACTGCCTGAGTTCATCTTAAACATCACTCAAGAGCCTCCGCATTAGGAGAGGAGTGAAGGAACAAATGCCTCGTGCTGCCACCTGGTGGTGACTTCCCGCATGGTGCCCTCCAAATCCACCTTGTTTTTCCTACCAAGTGGCTATGGAAAGGAAGGTGTTTTTATGGAGCTGGACCTGGCGTCCAGCTGCCAGCATTTTCACCCTTGGCCCAAGGCCTCCCTCTGGCCACTGCAGTCTACTCTGTCCCTGAGCATGGCAGAGCAGAAGTGCCAAGGATTTACGGCTCCCTCTCCCCCAGGGCAGCCCTCAGCCAAGGACTGAGAGAATTCATGGTACGTGCCCCCCACCCCACTCCCTTGCCCTCTGCTTGCAGGGCATATTCTACATTGTCTCCCAGAGCCCCCAGCAGGATTGAGCCTCGGTTGCCCACAGAGGTCACCTTCTCAGTTACACGCCCTTGGTCAGCTTCCTTCCCTTTTCTGTCTTATTCCCACTCCCTCCTGGTGTTTCCTCACTTTCCAAAAAATTTCTTGCACTCAAATCCTTGTCTGAGGGTCTGCTTGTGGGGTGA
This sequence comes from Balaenoptera physalus, assembly GCF_965194825.1. Taxonomy (NCBI): domain Eukaryota; kingdom Metazoa; phylum Chordata; class Mammalia; order Artiodactyla; family Balaenopteridae; genus Balaenoptera; species Balaenoptera physalus. The sequence continues at coordinate 155,987,467 of NC_138882.1, read as the reverse complement.
CCCAACCTAAGGTGCTCTCATTATTCTATTAGTTCCTCCTCCATGCCCCCCACCACCTCCACTAGGAAAGTGCCAGCAAGTCTCACAGGCAGCAGAATCTACCAAGTGCCTGCATGTTACGGATGGAGCCCCTCTTCTATGGCCCCCAGGAATCCAGCTATTTGGCCTCAAGGGCCGTCCCTGAAGCTGGTGCGAGTTACCCCACACATCCAGGCTCCCTTTGGCAGTGTCTTATTCAAGATGCATCTTGGACTCGTCTTCCTGGATGGCCAGCAGGGAGAAGGCTGCTCAGACAATTAAAATGCCCGGCGTCTGCATGGAGCACAGGGCTTTGTTCTGACAGCAACAGGGGAGTCGGCCACATGCGGGGGGCTCAGCTGCCAAGGTCTTCGCTTAGGAGGAAATGAGCCTCAGTGTTCAGAGGAGGCAAGTGGGAGATGAGTTCCCCTCTGAGATGAGCAGCCTACGGCCCCTCGGGGAGGAGGGCAGCCGGACCTCGGCCTGCTGCTGTCCTGTTTGCATTCACTGCGCTGTGTCCCAAGGTTCTCTGAGGGTCCAGAGCACGGGGACCAGCTCATACCTGCCCACAAAAAAGCCAGGAAGGGAAGGAAGGGAGCTACGAGCTTTGCGTCACACACCGAGTGCCACGGACCTCACACACGTTCTCTCATCGAATCTTCACGAAACTCAGCAAGTGCAACACTATTGCCCCACATTCAAGGGAGGAAACTGAGTCTCAGGGAGATGATGCAACCTATCCGCGGCAGGCCTTGCATACGTGGAGGAGTCAGCCTTCAAGGCCAGGTTTGTCTGACTCCACTCTCTCTGTTCGTCCTGCTCCCACCCCAGTGGGGCTACAATGCCACTGACAGACAGGCGGCCCGGGGAGAAGCGGAGATCAGGAATCCTGGCTGAAGTGCAGTTTGAACATTTTGGGGGGATTTTGCGGTCTGCACTCATCCCAGTCACAGGAGAGGTTGGGAAAGAACCATTGGCCCATCTCCCTGTGAGGCTCTGGCCACGCCCAGGCCTTTGGTCCAGCTGTCCCCTGCTTGGGATGTTCCTCTCATTGTCCCTCTCCATCTCCCAGAGCCAGCCCCAGTCCTCCACGAAGCCTCCTCTGGCCCCCTCAGACCTCTCTCACTTCTCTTCTCATCTGCACGAACAGACCTGGAAGGAGATAGCTGGTTCGGAGGAGAGCGCAACCCTGTGAGGGGGGCGAAGGCTGGCTCGTGGTCCTGCCTGTGACCCTGTGTGACCATGGGCAGATCGTTGCTGCATTTTGGGTCTCAAGTTTCTTCATCTGTAAACTGGGGAGAATAGTACCTGTCTATCCCAGATTGTTTTTAGCATCAAATTAGATAATAGATATTAGAATGCTTTAAAATTGTGAATGGTAGTACACTTGATGATTTAAAGCACTAAGACTTCAAAATATTATTTCATTCACACTGAGGGTCTACAGTCTGCCATGTTTCCTGCTGGGTAATATACATTCACCAGATAGTCATTGAGCAAATATTAGATGCCAGTTCCTGTGGTGAGGGGGAACTCACCACAGTTCAATGAAAATCCATAGTTTTCTGAATTCTCCATCTAGTGGAGGAACTAGACATAAATGAATGAGTGAAAAAATGAATGGAGCACATAAAATTAATCGCCCGTCACTGAAATGTTCAGCTATTAATATGGTAGCAGACTAACAACAGTAAACGTGGCACCTTCTACCTTAAAAGACTCACAAAGATATAGAAAGTAACAAAACTAGATAATAGCGTTATACATTATGGCAGATTTTAGGGTGGGGCAATTTCAGGGCTCTACCCTCTGAATATCCCCCCATCTCAAGCTGAGGGAAGAGATTTTACTCCCTGCACACCTCGTTCCCAAATCTAAGATGCGCTGAACAGGAAAACAGGAGCCTACCAGGTGAGAGGACGTGTCTCTGGAGCCAGCCACACTGAGCCCTGCACTGCCCTTCCCCCCTGCGACCCTGTGGTCCTCTCCTCTTCTTCCTTTTATTTTTTTTCTTACATGCATTCAGAAGCAGCAACCCCCAGCAGGCAGCACAACAAGAAGCAGCGATGGGCTGGCATCCAGGAGCACATAGAACCTCAGGAGGAGCCTTGTAAACAGGGACCAGACAGGAAGTGCTCTGCAAGTCATGCATGTTGGGGTGAAGGAGGGTCTCTTAAGCATGACTCTGGGCAAGGAGGAAGTACAAACCACATCTCATCCCGCAGTCAGAAAATTTAGGGGTTGTCCCTGGAGAAGAGCCAACATCAGGATGGTAAAGCAAACTGCTATGAAACCTCACAAACGGAATTGGGCGGAGCAAGTCGACGGGCACGACAGGTCTACATCAGTGAGGGGTCAACCCCGCTCCATGCCTAGGCTTCCTGGTTGCAATGTCAGGTCTGCATACCTCGCTCTACTCAAAGACGGCGAAGCAGAGCAAAATAAAACCTCCGAAGAAAGAAAAAATAGGGCCTTCGAGGAAATACTATAGCAAAAGGAAAAGAAAACACTGCCTAGAAAACTTGGCGAAAGAGAAAGTTTGAAAAGAAGTTAAGACCACTTCAGAGACCATCTGCTTGGTATCCTTCAAAAGATGCAAAGGACTTGGCTTCTAGGAAGAGTAAGAAGTAGGATGAGGTGAAGGCAGAGATGCAAAGGAAGTCGACTGAACAAGGATCATATGGCAAATTAACACAAAATAAAATACCAAATTAAAATTCCTCTGGGAGTGAGAAAAGAACAGGACTGATATTGTAGAAAACGGCATTGGTGATGAGAACTCATTTGAGTACCTCTCAGAGAATGTAGAGGAAAAAAGTGAGTGATGAAAATCATGAGAAAGAAGATGATAGATACAGAGGACAAGAATGGACCTAGGGGGGCTTCCCTGGTGGCACAGTGGTTGAGAGTCTGCCTGCTAATGCAGGGGACGCGGGTTCGAGCCCTGGTCTGGGAGGATCCCACATGCCACGGAGCAACTGGGCCCGTGCGCCACAGCTACTGAGCCTGCGCGTCTGGAGCCTGTGCTCCGCAACAAGAGAGGCCGCGATAGTGAGAGGCCCGCACACCGCGATGAAGAGTGGCCCCCGCTTGCCGCAACTAGAGGAAGCCCTCGCACAGAAACGAAGACCCAACACAGCCAAAAATAAATAAATAAATAAATAAATAAATAATAATTTAAAAAAAAAAAAAGAGCGTGGAGCTAAAATTAACTTGTAAGGAAAAAAAAAAAAAGAATGGACCTAAGAATTATCAATATTCTGGGAGGCGGGGGGCATATTATAAAAACAAAAGTGACAAAAACATAATAGGGAGAATTTTTAATCAACTAGAACAAAAAAAGCAAAACAAAACAATATCACCTTGAGTCAAAAACCCAAAAGAAATCAGTGATCTAGGCAACATTAATGAAAAGAAAGGAATGAGCAAGATCTTGGCAAAATAAACTTCAAGGATAAAGAAAATGTATTAACATCCAGGAAGGAGAGCAGATTGACAGCTAAGCTTAGCACTAGACATTAGAAAAGGAGAATTATCAAGTGGCGAGGAAGATGGCAGGGGAAATAAAAGCCCATGAGAGCCTATGTTACATAAAGAGGAGTAAACAATTATTGCTTTGTTCTTAACTGACAGTTAAAGACATATAAACATAACTGTGTATGTCACACATTTTAAGGTATGCATTAGAGAATTAAGTTACAAAGAGGATTTTAAACTTCTAAATTAATACAAAAGATACAGACAAAGAAAATATAATTTACAAAGAGAGATAGAGAAAACATTGTTAAGAGCAAATATTGGGCTGGCCAAAAAGTTCATTCAGGTTTTTCCACAAGAAAAAACCCAAACAAACTTTTTGGCCAACCCAATATATATCTATATATGAAAGTGTAAGATTGGGTGACTGATAAGGTCAAACAGACTACATATGAAATGATTGTAAACACTTTATTCTACTGGAGGACAAAAATTCTCAAGGTAAAATGCAAATATTAAATTATGTGCAACTTACAAGAGATAAATCTATTTTTTTCTTTTTTTAGATTGTTTTGATGTGGACCATTTTTAAAATCTTTATTGAATTTGTTATAATATTGCTTCTGTTTTATGTTTTCTGGCCACAAGGCATGTGGGATTTTAGCTCCCCGACCAGGGACCGAACCCGCACCCCCTTGCATTGGAAGGCGAAGTCTTAACGACTGGACCACCAAGGAAGTCCCAAGATTAATCTAATTTAAACGGTTAACATTTATTGCATACTTGCCATGTGTACTGCCCTGTGCTAAGCATTTCACTTGCATAATCCAATCCTCCCAACAACCATGTGGGGCAGAGATACTGTTACCCCTGAGTAACCTGCCCCAGGCTGAGCAGCTAATACACAGTAGAAGTGGAATTTAAACCCAATCCACTCTCAGAGCACAACTTCTTAAACATTACCATCTGCTGCACCTCAGGCAAAATCACACAGTAAGGTTGAAGAATGAAGCTTCCAAATATTTCAGGCAAACTCAAAGAGAAAGCAGAGGTGATAATGTTAACGATAAAGCAGAATTCAAGGCAAGAACCATTTAACAAAGAAGAGGTTGGTCGAATTAAATTGATAAAAGGCAATCCACATTGAAGATTTAACAATCGTGAACTTATTGCAACCAACAAAACATCCAAATATTCGTAACAAGTACTAGAAACCCAAGAAGAAAGTAACAGAAATTGTAGCAGGAGGCTAGATAGCAGCATAGACAAAAATAGTCAATTCAGTTGTTTCTAGTTTCAGGCATTCATGCACAGGTGATAAAAAAAAGTATATTTAAAAAGCAAGGAAATGATAAACACAAAATTGTTAACGGTGGTTACCTCTAAGGGTAAGCCAAGTGATAGGACATTGATAAATGTGAGTTATCGGTAATGTTCTAATTCTGGAGTTGGGCAGTGAGTTCACAGGTGTTAATTATATAATTATGCTTTATAACTTACATATATACCTATATTATTTTATGTGTTGAATAATAGAAAGATAAAAATGTGAAAGGAAAAAATAAAGAGAAAAGATTTTATTTACAATAATCATTGAAGTTGAGTTAATGACACTTAACAATTTTTCACTCTACAGTATAAGATAATTTGGTAAATTCCAAGTAATAATATAAATATTTACACTTTTCGGGCTTCCCTGGTGGCACAGTGGTTAAGAATCCGCCTGCCAATGAAGGGGACATGGGTTCGAGCCCTGGTCCGGGAACATCCCACATGCTGCAGAGCAACTAAGCCTATGTGCCACAACTACTGAGCCTGTGCTCTAGAGCCCGCGAACCACAACTACTGAACCCGAGTACCACAACTACTGAAGCCCGTGCACCTAGAGCCTGTGCTCCACAACAAGAGAAGCTGCCGCAATGAGAAGCCCATGCACCGCAATGAAGAGTAGCCCCCGCTCGCTGCAACTAGAGAAAGCCCGCGTGCAGCAATGAAGACCCAACGCAGCCAATAATAAAATAAATAATACAATAAATAAATTTACACTTTTTATTCTCTGACCATGACTACTAAAACCAGAAATTAGTAATAATGTTTCAACAGCAACAGAAACAGCTGCGACTAACTGCCACATGGAAATTAAAATCACTTTTATAAAAATACTATGTCAAAGAATAGAAGAAAATAATACAATTACAAAATATTTAGAAAATAATGAAAATTAAAAAAAAAACAATTTCTGAAACTAATAGAATGCTGCCAAAGCTATGCTCAGAGAGAAATTATTATACTCAAATGCATTCTTAACTAAGAAAGACTGAGAAAAAATAATTGACACAACTACATAATTTGGAAAGAGAACAAAAAGAAACCCATGGAAAGCAGTAGGAAAGAAGTAGTAAAGGTATAAGTGAATAAATTAACAAACAGAAAAATCATAGATTTGATAAAGAAATACAAGAGCTGACTTTTTTTTTTTTTACAAAACCATAGCATAAACACATTAATGATGTAGAAAATGAACAGATGTTTCAAAGTAGGTAAATAAACAACTTTAAAACCAAATCCAACATACACAGTCAGGCACAAAGTACACTTGTACAGGAACGTACTTAAATGCACATTATTACACAATTATATGTAAGTGTATATACACATATGAATGCATATCTATCCACACACAAATACCTGATATGCATTCACATGTCAGTTTAATACAAGACAGCATGTACTTAAGAGCAAAGTAAGGAGGAGAAGCCACCAGGATAAATGGACTCAGAGGTGGGCCAGGTCCCTCTCGGGTCAGGTGGGGCTCCCTGGGGCTCGAAAATGTGAGGCAGCCATGAAGAACAAAGGCCATTTCAGGGTGAGTGTGAAAGTGTCCATCCCCTGATGTAATGCTCAGCACGCTACATTTCAAGATAGGTTTGATGACTGAATGGATGGGGAAAGGAAGAAAGGAAGAAAGAAAGATGGAAGGACGGGGCGGGGTGGGGGGGTGGAAGGAAGAAAGGAAAGCTGAGTACAAGCACAGAAGTTTGTGGGCTGGTGGGAGAGCAGGCCACGCCAGGACCCAGCACAAGGCCTGGCACGGGGTAGGATCTGAACACATGTTTGTTGAACTAGTTGGTTAGATCTCTCTTCTCTTTACTTGGCTTATACGTTCCTTCGAAACACTGAGCTCTACCTGTAACCACATCATATGTTTGTTGCTCCCCGACCAGAACGGAAGCTCCGTAAGGGCAGGGACTTCAGGTCTCCTCTCACCCCTAGAACACAACGTGCTGCGTGGAGTTCTCAACGTCTATTTGCCAAGTGAATGAAGGACAGCTGAGGGAGGCCGTGGAGGGCCGGATGCCAAGCTCAGCAAAATGGCCTTGACAGTGTTGGAGCTGGGCCACCGTAGGATAAGTTACATTTGTGATGGAAGGATGGCCCGTAGAGCAAGTTGTCCTCATAGCTGTCCCCATTCTTCACACAAGGAAACTCTCCTCCCGGAGTCCAAAGCAAGTCCAGAGACACTTCTCTGGATGGAAACTACCAGACTAAAGAAGTATTAAGGCCTAAGTTGGGGGGATGGTATAAGTTTCATTTTCCCGACTTGTTCAGGCAGCATCTGGGGCCCAGCTGACGGTCGCAGAGGCCCTCAGATGTGAGCAGAGCTCAAAGTGGAGCTGGCTTCCTGCAGTGGGGAGGCCTTTCAAACTGCAGGGAGAGACCTCACCGAGGCGGGGGCCACACCTGCCAGGGGACAGTCCCCGGTGGGCCCCAGCCTGTAGCCACCCTCCGCAGAGTCAGACCACCTACTGCAGCTCTCCATCCCTGAGAATCAGTTTGCGGTGCCTCAGGGCAGGGAAGGCGGGGGCCCACTCAGCCTGAGCCCGGAGTCCAGACCAGCCAGCCTGTGCTCTGGGCTCACTTCCTGGGACGCCAGGAAGCTTGACTCCACCTGCCTGTCATATCTTTACTCCCACCTGCTTGCTGGGGGTGATTTCCTCAACATCCAGGCCCTTCTGAACTCAGACCCAGCCCAAGCCTACACTCGCAAACCCATTTTCTGGTCTGAGAGGCACCTGCTGTGTGCACGTTACAATCATTACCTCCTTTAATTCTAACGTGTGAGGTAAAGATCATGATTTCATTTTACAGGCTGAGAAACAGGGGTGCAGAGACGTGAGGCAGCTTTCACAAAGTGCGGATGAAGCCGGCACTCACCCTCAATGGTCTTTCTTCTGCACCTTGCCACGCAGCCTTCTCTACAGAAGGACACACCACCTTCACCCCTCTGCTCCTCGCAAGCCAGCCTCTTTCAAATTCCTTGACATCCCCCTGGTGTTTTAAGTGAAAGACGCGCGTCTGTTTTTGATCACACAGCTCCCTCTTCCAGGCACGCCCGCCTGCCCTGAATGTCTGGTGAACTCTTGTTTTAAGCCTCAGCAGAAGAGTCACCTCCTCCGCGAAGCCTTCCTGATCATAATCTCCATTTGGGAAGACTCGGGCCTCCCTCCCTCCTCAGAGACCCTGCACACTCCTCTATCCTGACACGTGTGACTTAGGAACGCACTTGTGTACGTACACGCCAAGCCACTTGACCAGACTATAAGCTCCTTTATGGAAGAGGCTCAGATTCCTTTTGTACTTCCAGCACCACGCCCGGGGCTGGGCACACAGTAGGGACCCCTAAAACGTTCACTGAACCATTTTCACAGTCGAATCTGGTTTCGAACTCAGATCTCTGCAATTCCAGTAAGTGACTTCCCACCCTGCAACACACACAGAGCAGAGGGGGTTTAATCCTCAACACAGGTCCAAACGGTGTTCCGTATCTTAATAGCCTACAATAGCTGCAGCCTCACATTATAAAAATAGCACATATAAATGACACATGGAGGAAAGAGGTGGCATTTTTTTTTCTGCCCCTGAGGACATGCCAGAGAAATTGCAGTACAGTAAATCGAGTGATGGAGACAGAGAGGTGTGCACGTTTATCCCACCCCAGGCCCCAGGGGCAGCGCACCCTTGCTCGTGTTTCAGTTGAGAGTCCCATGTGGAGATCAAGCGCAGACACATGGTGGGGACTGGGGTGACGCTTGTCGAATGAATGAGTGCAGGAGCAGACAGTTCCCACCTCCTTTGTCAGCACCCGGTGCCGCCCGGAACCCCTCACACCATCATTGGTACACAAACATATCACAGGGTGTCTGCATGGGCACTTCGCTCGGTGGCGGCAAGGAGAGGGACAGACGTGGGCCCAGGCTTGGCTTCCTTCCTCATATTCTTGTGTGCTTTCATCACGCAGCAGCCTCCCAGGGAAGGAGTGGGAAGATCATGGGGTTTCTGCCAGGCAGGCCTGGATTGCAATCCTGACTGCCGCGAGCCTGCAGCGCGACCTCGGACGTGTCTGTGGAGTCTGAGCCTGTGTCCTCAGTGCAAACTCGGGCTGAAAATACCTACCCCGGGGGGATACTGCGGGGCCACAAGATGATCCACACAAAGTCTCGTGAGTATCAAACAGTGCAAAAGTACTTCATCAGCTCTAAATTTCTAATAGACACATATAAAATAGTCACAGAACTATTTTTAACTTAGCCATTTGACAAGGGGCAACTGAGTATTTGCTTCGTCTGAGAAAAAGGAGAAAATGAAAGCACAGAGAGGCTTGGCGACTTGTCGCAAATCTGGGTGGACCTCTACGCTGGAGCCCTGTGGCTGGTCCTCGGGTAGCTTTCCTGGCCTCGGGGCACTGACGCAGAGTCGGGAGGAAGCCCAGGGGAGAAGCACGGGGCTGGCACGACCCGGAGCCCCGGCATGCCTCCCGTCTCCAGGTCCTCAGCCTTGGCGGTTCTTCTCCCACGCTCCCGAAAACCATTAACTGACACACCCCTGGAAATCTCCTCTCCTGAGGCCACTAAGCGGGGAAAACAGCCGATACCACGGCTAGAAGGAGACAGATGGGCAGAGGACACAGTCCTTCTCTGCTGGGCTCCGTTGAGTGGGAAAGCAGAGGTGACCTCCTAGGCCCACCCACAACTACGTGGTCGCTTCCAGTGGCCAGTGTGGAACCCTGAGCAGCCAGTCATGGCCAGGCTCCCTCAGGGCCCATGCGGTGGGCATGGAAGGCAGAGTGGTCCTGAGGCCTGCTCCTGGGACACCCCAATGTTGGGGAAGCACTAGGTGGCCCTTTGCCAAGTCAACCTCCCCTCTTGTCCCCCACTCAGAGTGTCAGAATTACGTTGTTCCTTCTGGTGCCAGCTCTGGTCTGCAGATCAGGCACCGTGGATCCTTGGTAGTGGGAAGGAGAAGGAAAAGAGAGAACGGTATTTGAATACTGGCTGTGTGCCAGGTACTGCACCAGACAATTCACGAACTTCCTCTCTTAAACATTCACAACAACCCCATGAGATGGATTATACCCATTTTATAGGTGAGGACATTGAGGTTATAGAGATTAGGTCACACTCCTGAGATCACGTGGCTTTCAAGTGGGGAAATGGGAGTTGAACTCAGGTTTGTTTGATTCAAAAATCCATGTTCTTTGTGCCCCCCACCCCTGCACCCTTGGGCTTGCACGTGCTGGACTCAGGGAACCCCAAATCTGTCAGTCTCTGTATCCAAGGAGTTCTCAGCCTACTTGGGGAGACAGAGGTGAGGACCAGAGTTCAGGTGCTCGTCCCATCACAGTTTTCCTCTGTGATCCTGGGTGGTTCCTGGAATGAGCTCTGGGACACTCAAGAGACACCATACTCCCCAGAGAGCTCTGCCCACATCAGGGGAGCTGGGTTTGCTCTGCTCCTGGTAAAAGAGCGCCCTTGTTTCTGCCATTCTCACAGGTGCTGTTTGGAATCCATTCACCATTCTCGCCTCCCTCCCCTGTGGAAGGGCTAAGTACACACAGACCCCTCGTCTGGCAATAGCCTTGGGACAGAGACTACTCTGCCGGCCAACATCCCCCCTCCCCTTTCGCACACACAACCAGGTTGCATTCCAGCCTCCCTGGGGGATGCTGCACATGACAGTCCTCGGGGGGGGGGCAGGAAGTGAAGGCCACGCACTGCAGGCCTGGTCCGCAGACCCTCCCGGCACGATCTTCTCTCTTGCTTCTTCATATTTCTTTTCCTCTTGAAGCTTGGAGCCCAGAAATGGGGAGCATTTCCCAGGTTTGACTGAACTTTTGCAGAAGAAAGCCTGATCCCCTGTCTTCCCCCTGCACCCCTGGCCCCGTTCTGGATCTCCTCAAGCAGCCACAAAGCCCACGTGCTGCTCTGGCTGCCTCGGCCCCCATCCACGCGGAGCTCGCGCTCTGTTAGGCTCTGGCCTTCCCCGCGGGTGGCTGGGAGGCTGTCTGCCAAGCGGACAGTTGTGCCTGAGGAGTCCAAGCAGGGAGGCTCCGGGGATCAGCGGCTCAGGACACGAGTCAGATGCTGGGGATGGATCTGAAGAGTAGCTAAGCCACTCCCTGGCTGCGTGAACCCGGACAAACCACGCAGCCTCTCTGAGCCTGCATGCCCTCGTCTGGAAAATGGGGATGATAAGATCTACCTTACAGGTCCGTATGATGATTAAACAGGGTCGAGATAGTGAGATGGCTTTGTAAACTGTAAAGTGCTCTTTGTGTGAAGCAAGCTCTTCCCGTGGAAGGAGAAAGCAGGTCCCACGAGGACTAGACGACCAGGCCTGGCTTTGTTTAGCCTTGGGGGTTGGCGTGGGGAAGAGATGGAAGCAGAGGGTGAACCCCAGGGTGGCCCTCTTCAGGCCTCCCCGGCCTCCCTGCTTCTCCTGGGACACCTAAGCCTTGAGCATCTCCTGCCTTGGGGCGTCTGTACTCGTGGAGCCCACGGCTAGATCCAGTGCTGGCCTCAAAGATGCCCCCGTGGATGGCTTTCTCACTTCCTCAGGTGTCTGCTCGGATGCCGTCTTCTTAGAGAGGAGTGCCCTGATCCCCTTTCAAAATAGCATCCTTCCACCATGGATCCTGTACCCTACTTTCCTTTCCTTCAAAGCACTGATCACAACCTACCATTATTTATCTATTTGTCGGTCTGTTTTTCTGTCTCTTCCCTCCATTACAATATAAGTCCCACAAGGACAGGGATGTCAACTCTTATACTCTCTTTTAAATTTTTTTTTTTAATTTTTTTTTATTTATTTATGGCTGTGTTGGGTCTTTGTTTCTGTGCAAGGGCTTTCTCTAGTTGTGGCAAGCGGGGGCCACTCTTCATCGCGGTGTGCGGGCCTCTCACTATCGCAGCCTCTCTTGTTGCGGAGCACAGGCTCCAGACGCGCAGGCTCAGCAGTTGTGGCTCACGGGCCCAGTTGCTCCGTGGCATGTGGGATCTTCCCAGGCCAGGGCTCGAACCCACGTCCCCTGCATTGGCAGGCTGATTCTCAACCACTGCACCACCAGGGAAGCCCTTATACTCTCTTTTAAATACCCAGTACTCAGAACAGGCCAGGAACAGTGTGGAAACCCCATAAATATCGGTTAAATGACTGAATGTATCAATGAATAAATGGATGCATCAGTGAATGAACGAAGTGACTGTGTCCAAGGTCTCCCAACTCAGAGTCCTTGGATACAGTTCCCCTTGGCAGCCACAGGAAAGCATTGGGGGGACTGTATCCAAGGTGGCCACGCTCCAGAGGGTCAGCATCAGCCATCTGGAACATTCACTCGCGGGGAACAGTGTCGGCCATCTGGTCACACTGCTGAGGCCGTCCTTGAGTGAAGCAGCCCGGCCAAGAGAGCTGCCATCTCCCCAGCTCCACTTCCTGCCCTGAACCTGCCTAAAGACGTGGCTTCCAGCCCAGCAAGAAGCAGCTGAGCAACAGGCAGGTGTGGGGAACTTCAGCTGGACCCGCGTTGCCAAGGGACGGGGAGGGGCCTCCGCTGAGACTCTGCCGTGTGCTCGGGCCCATCACCCCAGCCTTGGGCATCATCGTTCAGAGAGCTGCTGGTGGGCATCCCAGCGCTCTGCTGCAACAGCCGCTTAAATTATACAACAGCAGGTGACAAAGACTAATCTTCCTCGGCGGAAACTCCTGGGTGCTGGGTGTGCTTCTCACCGTTAAGTCCCTCATCATCATCGCGGAGGCCCAGGCTGCATGAGCTGGAAGTGGGGCGTTTCCCTGCAGCTGCCCACGGGCACTGCTGTGCGGGGGGTTTACACCACAGTCTGGCAGGGAGACCCCGGCTGGTATTCACGTGAGGGCCATGGGTCCTTACATGTCCACCCCGTCCAGCAGGGGGCGATTTCTGTTATTCCCCTCTGCGTCTGGGGTCACCTTTTTTTTTTTCTTGTTTTTGGGGGTTACTTAGGATTTAGTTTAAAGGTAGCCAGTGCTTGGAGCCAGGAGAGCATACAGAGAGAGGGGGTTTTTTTGTTTTGTTTTGTTTTTAAAATTTATTTATTTATTTATTTATTTTTGACTGTGTTCGGTCTTCGTTTCTGTGCGAGGGCTTTCTCTAGTGGCGAGTGGGGGCCACTCTTCATCACGGTGCGTGGGCCTCTCACTGTCGCGGCCTCTCGTTGCGGAGCACAGGCTCCAGACGCGCAGGCTCAGTAATTGTGGCTCACGGGCCCAGTTGCTCCGCGGCATGTGGGATCCTCCCCGACCAGGGCTCGAACCCGTGTCCCCTGCATTGGCAGGCAGACTCTCAACCACTGCGCCACCAGGGAAGCCCTGGGGTCACTTTTTGGCCCCTGTAAATATTTTCCTCTGTTGCCCTGAGAGTGCTGTTCTCTGAAGGGAAGAAGGTGGGGCAGGGAAAGAGCATTGGCAGGGCCTGGTCTATGTGTTGAGCATTTCCTACAGGTTTGCTCCTTTTAACCCTGTGATGAGGGCAGTGTTGTTGCCATTTTTCAGATGTGGAGACTGAGGCTCAGAGGGAGGCGAAGGGATTTTCCAAGGTAACCCAGGATTTTCCAGGGTCCTGGGTAAAGATCGCAGTCTGCTCGACAGTTGCCTCCTGTGGGAGAACTGCCCGAGTCTCACGATCCTCACTCACACCCGGGCATTGCCTGTGTCATCGCCCTCCGCCCAGCCGCCTCTCCTGTGACTGGGTGGGATAACACCCACCAGCGGGGCGACGCGAGCACTGCTGGGTGCCGGCGGTGGGGGGCTTTGTGGGTGCTGCGCAGAGGTTGGTGGTGAACCAAGGGCTGCAGGAGCCCTGCAGAGGGACCGGCTGCTCCGGGTGACAGGAGCAGACAGGCCTTGGGAAGCCACAGCGGTTCTGAGACAAGGCGAGGACATCACAGCACAAAGACGCAGAGGCACAGTGGGAGTAACCTAGCAATGACTGGAAGGGCTAGTGGGGAGGGTCCCAGAAGACGACAAGAGGGCACTTCATTCTGCCAGCAGTGGGGTCCCTGAGGTCTGGAGAGGCCATGCTTAGAACCTCTTTTCCAGGAAAATATCTGGGCCACTGAGTGTGGGACAGATTGGAAACGCTGAGCCTAAAGGCCAGTCCCTTCTTTAGGCAAGATGAGTCTCCAAAATACTCTTGTCTCTGAGAGGTCATCTGCCACCACCTGGGGACGCAGAAATAAGTCTCTCTGGTCCTGGCAACTTTTCTCCACTGGTCACCCCCTCGGCTTCCCTCAGCCTCCTTCCTGGGACCTAACCTGGGGATGGCTGCTCCAGCCTTTCCAGCAAACTTGGCCCAGAGGAGGCCACGAAGCACAGCAGGACCAGGGCAAAGAGGGCTGTCCCTGCCCAGGATACACCTTGGACCTGAACTGAGGCCAGGAGGACTCTAGGGGGAAAGAAGGGAAGGGTGGGACCATGTCGCTTGAAGAAAAAGGCCCCAGCCTGGCCCTAATCTCCCTCCCACTGACTTGCTGAGTGAGCTCAGGGAAGCCCCTTCCCCCAGGGTCTCTGTCACTAAGATGAGGGGAGGATGGGGTGACAACTGCTATGCTGTCACTGACTCTGGAAGCAGCCACAAGCCACAGCCCCAAACGTGCCTGACTATCTGCTCTTCCTCTTCCTTTCCTTCCAAAACGTTCCATGAAATGGCTGCTCTGTACTAGACTCTGAGCAAGGCGTTGTGTCTTCAAAGACAGATTGAAAATACTGCCTATTCACCAAAGCATTAGTATATACTGGAAACTGAGGAAACTGAGCTACAAAAGAGGGTGTCAATTTGTGTGTATATCTTTTGTGGGTGTGTGTATAGCAGATCTACAACAACAAACACATTGAATAGAAAACTGGAAAGATATATACTAATCTAACAGTTATTTGAGTGGTGGTGGTATTTCTTTCTTTTTTTTTTAAACATCTCTATTGGGGTATAATTGCTTTACAATGGTGTGTTAGTTTCTGCTGTATAACACAGTGCATCAGCTATACATATACATATATCCCCATATCCCCTCCCTCTTGTGTCTCCCTCCTACCCTCCCTATACCACACCTCTAGGTGGTCACAAAGCACTGAGCTGATCTCCCTGTGCTATGTGGCTGCTTCCCACTAGCTATCTACTTTATATTTGGTAGTGTATATATGTCCATGCCACTCTCTCACATCGTCCCAGCTTACCCTTCCCCCTCCCCATGTCCTCAAGTACATTCTCTATGTCTACGTCTTTATTCCTGTCCTGCCCCTAGGTTCTTCAGAACCATTTCCATTTTTTTGTTTCAGATTCAATATATATGTGTTAGCATACAGTATTTGTTTTTCTCTTTCTGACTTACTTCACTCTGTATGACAGTCTCTAAGTCCATCTACCTCACTACAAATAACTCAGTTTCGTTTCTTTTTATGGCCGAGTAATATTCCATTGTATATATGTGTCACATCTTCTTTATCCATTCACCCGATGATGGACACTTAGGTTGCTTCCATGTCCTGGCTATTGTAAATAGAGCTGCAATGAACATTTTGGTACATGACTCTTTTTGAATTATGGTTTTCTCAGGGTATATGCCCAGTAGTGGGATTGCTGGGTTGTATGGTAGTTCTATTTTTAGTTTTTTAAGGAACCTCCATACTGTTCTCCACAGTGGCTGTACCATTTTACATTCCCACCAACAGTGCAAGAAGGTTCCCTTTTCTCCACACCCCCTCCAGCATTTATTGTTTGTAGATTTTTTGATGATGGCCATTCTGACCGGCATGAGGTGATACCTCATTGTAGTTTTGATTTGCATTTCTCTAATGACTAGTGATGTTGAGCATCCTTTCATGTGTTTGTTGGCAATCTGTATATCTTCTTTGGAGAAATGTCTATTTAAGTCTTCTGCCCATTTTTGGATTGGGTTGTTTGTTTCTTTGATATTGAGCTGCATGAGCTGCTTGTATATTTTGGAGATTAATCCTTTGTCAGTTGCTTCGTTTGCAAATATTTTCTCCCATTCTGAGGGTTGTCTTTTCATCTTGTTTATGGTTTCCTTTGCTGTGCAAAAGCTTTTAAGTTTTCATTAGGTCCCATTTGTTTATTTCTGTATTTATTTCCATTTCTCTAGGAGGTGGGTCAAAAAGGATCTGCTAATTTTCGGGGTTTTTTGTTCTCCTTTCCCTAACTGCTTTAAGTGTAAGGTTAGGTTGTTTATTTGAGATGTTTCTTGTTTCCTGAGGTAGGATTGTATTGCTATAAACTTCCCTCTTAGAACTGCTTTTGCTGCATCCCATAGGTTTGGATGGTCGTACTTTCATTGTCATTTGTTTCTAGGTATATTTTGATTTTCTCTTTGATTTCTTCAGTGATCTCTTGGTTATTTAGTAGTGTATTGTTTAGCTTCCATGTGTTTGTATTTTTTATAGAATTTTTCCTGTAATTGATATCTAGTCTCATAGCATTTTGGTTGGAAAAGATACTTGATACAATTTCAGTTTTCTTAAATTTACCAAGGCTTGATTTGTGACCCAAGATATGATCTATCCTGGAGAATTTTCATGAGCACTTGAGAAGAAAGTATATTCTGTTGTTTTTGGATGGAATGCCCTAGGAATATCAATTAAGTCCATCTTGTTTAATATATCATTCAAAGCTTGTGTTTCTTTATTTTCATTTTGGATGATCTGTCCATTGGTGAAAGTGGGGTGTCAAAGTCCCCTACTATGATTGTGTTACTGTTGATTTCCCCTTTTATGGCTGTTAGCATTTGCCTTATGTATTAAGGTGCTCCTATGTTGGGTGCATAAATATTTACAATTGTTATATCTTCTTCTTGGATTGATCCTTTGATCATTATGTAGTGTCCTTCTGTATCTCTTGTAATAGTCCTTATTTTAAAGTCTATTTTGTCTGATATGAGAATTGCTACTCCAGCTTTCATCTCATTTCTATTTGCATGGAATATCTTTTTCCATCCCCTCACTTTCAGTCTGTATGTGTCCCCAGGTCTGAAGTGGGTCTCTTGTAGACAGCATATATATTGGTCTGGTTTTTGTATCCATTCAGCCAGTCTATGTCTTTTGGTGGGAGCATTTAATCCATTTACATTTAAGGTAGTTATCAATATGTGTGTTCCTATTACCATTTTCTTAATTGTTTTGGGTTTGTTATTGAAGGTCTTTTCCTTCTCTTGTGTTTCCTGCCTAGAGAAGTTCCTTTAGCATTTGTTGTAAAGCTGGTTTGCTGATGCTGAATTCTCTTAGCTTTTGCTTGTCTGTAAAGTTTTTAATTTCTCTGTTGAATCTGAATGAGATCCTTGCTGGGTAGAGTAATCTTGGTTGTAGGTTTTTCCCTTTCATCACTTTAAATATGTCCTGCCACACCCTTCTGGCTTACAGAGTTTCTGCTGATAGATCAGCTGTTAACCTTATGGGGATTCCCTTGTATGTTATTTGTTGCTTTCCCCTTGCTGCTTTTAATATTTTTTTCTTTGTATTTAAGTTTTGATATTTTGATTAATATGTGTCTTGGCGTGTTTCTCCTTGGATTTATCCTGTATGGGACTCTGTACTTCCTGGACTTGACTGACTACTTCCTTTCCCATATTAGGGAAGTTTTCAACTATAATCTCTTCAAATATTTTCTCAGTCCCTTTCTTTTTCTCTTCTTCTCTGGGACCCCTATAATTAGAATGTTGGTGCATTTAATGTTGTCCCAGAAGTCTCTGAGACTGTCCTCAATTCTTTTCATTCTTTTTTCTTTATCCTGCTCTGGTAGTTATTTTCACTATTTTATCTTCCAGGTCACTTATCCATCCTTCTGCCTCAGTTATTCTGCTATTGATTCCTTCTAGAGAATTTTTAATTTCATTTATTGTGGTGTTTATCATTGTTCATTTGCTGTTTAGTTCTTCTAGGTCCTTGTTAAACCTTTCTTGTATTTTCTCCATTCTATTTCCAAGATTTTGGATCATCTTTACTATCATTACTCTGAATTCTTTTCCAGGTAGACTGCCTATTTCCTCTTCATTTGTTGGTATTTCTTTTTAACTCTGGGCTATTTTCCTCCCAATGTTTTTGTATTGTACTTTATTACTTTTGAAATAAAAAATCAATAGAATGGGAAGGGGAAGGAAAAATTAGGAGGTTGGGATTAACAGATACACACTACTACATATAAAATAGATAGACAGCAAGGACCTACTGTATAGCACAGGGAACTCTATTCAATATCTTATAATAACCTATAATGGAAAAGTATCTGAAAAAGAATATATATATATATGTAATAACTGAATCACTTTGCTGTACCCCTGATTCATTGTTAATCAACTATACTTCAATTTAAAAAAACAATAATAATAAAAATCAATAGCAATGGCTAACTTATAATGAGCGCTTGTTATCTGCCAGGCAGTCTTCTCAGAGCCCTGCACAATTAACTAATTTAATCCTTGTAACAACCTCATTAAATGGGTCCTACTGTTATTCCATCTTACATGTGAGGAATGAGAGAATGGAGAGGTTAAGTAAGTCTCCCCAGGTCACACAGCTCATAGGTAGTGAAGCCAGGATTGAAGTCTCCACAGTGGCGATCTGACTGGAGGAGCTGCACCTTTACTCATTTACTATACAGCCCTAAGTAAGCAGGTAAGCAGCAGATGCAACCTTGATGAAAAGCACTTCCCCGTGTTGGAGGGAGGAGAGGAACAGCAGGGGTGGCACAAGGCTCTGGGCACTGAAGTTCTCCTGGGGAAGACTTCTTACTGCAGTGGACAAGGACGTGGAGGATGTATGCACAGGATAAAACAGACCTTCAGGCAGAGGAAGCAGGTAGACAAAGGCCTGAAGGTGGGAACTGTCTGGGGCCAACGTGAAGGTATGGGGCCTTGCATTTGGAGGAGGGAGGTGAGCATGAGGGAGAAAGCTGGCTGGTGAGCTATCAGAGACCAGATACAAAGGGTTTTGATCGAGCAAAGAGGCTGGGTTTCATCCTCGGGTGGCAGGGAGCTGTGGAGGGTTTCCCAGCAGGGAAGACCCTGGTCAGATGGGGTTTAAGGGTCTCTCCTGGGGAACCTCCATTCATTCTCTTTCCATCCCCTGCTCCCTTCTTTCCCTCCACTCTTTCATCTTGGGGGCAGGGAGACCAGGAGCTTTCCCATCCAACAGGCTTTTGTACCTTCCAGGCCCTGCCCTGGGAAGATCCAAAAAGGACTAGGGCTGGGTTCTCCCACCCACTTAGGGATCTTATAACCAGATATCAGACCAATATTAGGACACAAGGCAGTTCTTCAAGAGATGTCCAAAATTCACCACCCCCTTGGTCTACCTATGGAGCACCTGTGCATCCTTTAAAATCCAGCACAAACATCACCGCCTCTGGGAAGGCTTCCCTGATGAACAATCTCTCACACAGATTCTTCCATCTCTCTTCTTTGGGATACTCCACTCCTGGCACTCTCTGTCCTTGTTTGTCTGTCTGCCCCCACTGCTCACCCTTGACTGGAGGTCCTCTAGGGCCCGACCGTGGGTGAACCCCTCTAGGTCCCGTGGCCCAGCACGGACCTGGCCCATAGACGGCATCCACAGAGTCTGTTGACTGGAGGATGGCCAAAGCTGGGGCCACACTCCGGGGGGACTTGTGGGTGAGCAGAGATCAGCCAAGGAGAAGAGCCTTGATGTTCAGAGATTCCAGAAAGGGCTGCATGTTGGAGATGAGACTGGTTCAGGCCTTGAGTGACATCACAGCAAACCGGCCGAGCACTCTGATGGCCTCTTGTGCCTCTGGGGACATTGTCAGTTCCTGTGTGTGAGTTTGTGGGCGCCAGCATCCCTGGTCTTACCATGAAAGTCATTAACCTTTGCTATTTAAGGGAACCTGTCAGCTTACAGTCATGGAGAAAAGTACCAGGCATCGTGGTGCCAAGAAGGCCTCATTTGACACCCTGTCTGTCCCCACTAATTAACAGGCCCAGAAGCAGAGAGATGGGGTCTCCAAGCAAGTGCTGCACCGCCTCAGCCCGGGGACAGGTACTCCCAGTGTTGACCTCCTGGACCTGGCCTAGAATGTGCTCCCCAGCTCCCCCAGCTCCCCCAAAGCAAGCAGTGCCTTCACCGGGAGTCACACGGCCCTGTATCTGGCATCCCTTTCCGGCCCCTCCCTGCCCTCCTCATCCCCACAGCTTCTGTTTCCTCTTGCTGGATTCCTGAGCAGCCTCCTAACGACCTCTCTGTCTCTAGTCCAACCTCCTCCCACGTTCCACACTGAAGCCAGGGTGAGGTTTCTACAACCCGAGGTGGATGACGTGACTCCTTGCTGGAGCCCTTTCCATGGCTCCCCAGGCCCTGGGATGTGGCCTCCCGCCTTGTTCTGCAGCCTCATCTTCCTGGACCACCTCCCTCTCCCCACCACACTCACCCCGGCCTCTGTCTATGCTCCTCCCTCATCTGCGAGCCTCTTCTGCCTCCTGCTTCTCTGAATCCTAAGTGCTCAGTCCCCTGTAAGGTTCCGTTCTGCCCCAGGGAGGTGACCTCCCCCTTCCCTGAGATTCTAGAATAACCTTCAGCTCACACACACTTCCCATACGCAGTCCTTCCTCCTTTCACTTGACAAATCTGTGTTGAGTGTGTGCTGCGTGCCAGGCCCTGGGCGGGTCACATCATATCCACCGTTGCCTCCAATCCTCAAAACTGCCCTGGGAGGCACAGGGGCTCTCAGGACCCGGCCCTTTCCTAACCTTTCCACTCCCACTCTTTGCTGCTTTTTGTGTCCATGGGCACAACCCCGCCCTCTCTGGGACTCAGTTTCCTCCTTAGCAAAATGAGGTCTGAATCTCCACCCTTGAGGTTGTTGAGTTGATAACAGTAGTAGCAGCAAGAGGAGTAATAATGCAGAGCACTGAGCATGCCCAGCACAGTGCTAAACAGGCATCGACTGCACCGCCCCCGGCCGCTGGGCAGAGCGGTTAAGGGCCCTGCCCAGCATCAGATCTGCCCCCAGAAAGCCCCTAGCGGCCGTTGGCATCCCTGTCCACATCCAGCCTGGAGGAGGCGTACGAGACGAGGATATGCCAGGCACGTTCCGGGGAGGCATGCAGACGAGCCCGGCTGGAGCTCAGGGCCCGTGTTTAATAAAAGATTAATGAAATTGTCAAATTGACCTTGTCAGTGTCTGCTCAATCCAATTACGCGGCTGTGGCCCCCGTGAATGGGGTTAAAAGAGGAGCGCACACGAGACAGACAGCGCTGCCCAGGAAACCCTGGGGGGCAGTGTTTCCTGCAGCCCGGCCTGCCGCCCCCAGGCCCCACAAAGACCCGCTGGCCACCGTCAGGGTGCCGTGTCCCCTTATTCTGGAGGAACAGCAGTGAGCACCCCGTCTCCAGCAGACAGGGGTGTTGGCACTCTTGGCAGACGCTCACATCCTGCTGTGCCACGCTGTGCAAGGCACAGGCCACGTGGTAAGAAGACACAGTCGCTGTCCTTGAGAAGGCCTTGGTCTGGTGGACGGGACAGACATGGAAACAAATAGAATTCACCAAATGTGAGCAGGGCCCCGATAGATGGTAACCCAGGGAAGGCGCACTTAGATGGACCTGGCACTCGGTGAGTTTCCTGGAAGAGACGTCACCTGAGGTGAGAAGTGACCCAGGAGCCGACCCAGAAGAGACAGATGGGAAGAGTACAAGGGGGAGTGCCGTCCTCAGGGAACAGCCAGGCGTCAGCCAGGAGGGCCGTGGAGGAGTGTTCTGCAAAGCAGCTGGGATGGTGGGGAAGCTTGTTCATGCTGGAGAGGGGTGGGAGTGGAGTGGGGTGGAGGGCAGGACAGGGGAAGCACGGAGCAGCTCAGGGTGCCTGGAGAGGAGAGGCTGCTGGGTCACAAGATGAGGGGAACGGGGAGCCTCCCCGGGGGCAAAGCTTTTCAAGGAATGAGCCCCAAGCATCCTCTGTGTGTAGGGAAGCTCAGCCCTCTCTGGAAGAGTCCCGCAGAGCCTGGCTGGAGGGACCAATTTCAAGGTTCTGAGGAAGACCCTGTGGAACAGGCTGGGTGCAGAGCTGCTCCCATCTCTGCCTCTGCCAGCAGCACTTAGTCCTGGGCCTAGGCCTGCCTGCCACACTCCCCCCCCTTTCATCTCGGGCATTTGCTGGGTTCTTCCAACTGAATGGCCCTTCTCAGTTTACTGAGCTTGCTTGCATCCCTTCCGCAACTAGATCATCACTATAACACTGCAAGATAGACAGCATCATTATGCCCATTTTACAGTTGATGAAACTGAGGCTTAGGGAGAACAAATGCCCCCACCCAAGCCTTGTTCATAATGGAGATGAGACTCATGTCTATTTATCTGAACTAAAATCCTACGCTCATTCTATTACTACTTGGCGATCTTTAAGGGAAGGGGGGATGAAGGCCGGACACCTTGGCACGAGCAGTTGGTAGAAACAGGCAGATTCTGGGTGGCCCCTCACTGGATAGGCCATCACTTCGTCAAAAGACAATCCTGCCAACTGCATTTCTAGGGCTCAACAAGGGCTGCAAAACATGAGACCCACATTTGGATGGTGCTTTTCAACAATGTGATTCATGTTCAGCCATGGATTCCTACTGGAACAAGTATTTCTCCATGGCCCCATCACAGCGCCCCAGGGAAGACAAATCCCCAGTCCCCTCCCAGTGGAGGACATCACTGCCCACCTGCTCAGCCAAGCCAGAAACCGGGGGGTCATCACCCAGTCTTCCTCATCTCCCGCTCCCCTCCGATCAACAGATCACGGTGGCTTAACCCCAAATATATATTTCCATTCTGACCTTCCCTGCCCATTCCTTCATTCCCAGAACCACTGCTTTGCTCTGGTCCCCACATTTCTTGCAGGGACCATCCGACCAGCCTCCGAACTCTTTTCCCAAATTCGGTCTCCCCCATCCCATTCATCACCTACAATTCCACCAGAGTGGTCCTTCTGAAACACCAATCTAACCACGTCACTCCCGGGCTCAACACCCTTCAGTGACTCCCTGTTGCCGCCTGAAAGCAAAGTCCAGCTCATTAAACAGGCATGTAAGGCCTGCAGGCCCGGGGGCCCTGGCCCCCCATCACCCCACAGCCTTGTCTCTCGGCAGGCCCCACTCAGACCCTGCACTTCAGACCCCAAGCTGGACCTCTTAAGGTGCTGAGAAACCACTAAGCTTTTTCAGTCCCTCATTCATTTACCCCCCCATCCATTTATCCAACTTTGAGGCCCTATGATATGCCAGGCTCTCTTCTAGTCATTGCTCTTGTGACACCTCACCTTAGGACAATATTGAAACACATACATCAGGGTGGGAGAAAAATAAAGCAGCAGCAGAAGACGTGAGAGTGCCCTGGGGTGGGGCGTGACGTGCTTGCTCTTCCAGACGGTGGTCGAGGAGAGCGCTTCTGATGAGGGACATGGAGCAGAGATCTGAAGGCAGTGGGGGCAGCCATGTGGACGTCTGCAGGGAGACGGGTCCAGGACTGCAGACCTTCCCTCCCCAATCCTGTCTGCGTGTAACGCCTTAGGCCACTCCCGGGGCCCAGCTCTCACCTGAGAGTCAGCTCAGCAGTGACCTCCTGGAGGACGTGCAAGCACAATCAACCAGCCCTTGTTTTGTGCCCCTGCAGTACCTCACATGGCTTCAGGCCCAGCTCTGTAACGCTGAGGTGCTCGAGTTTTCTCTCTACCCTTCCCTTCATTCATTCATTCATTCATTCATTCATTTCTTGAACAAAAACTGCTTGAGTAGCCCCCAGGGGCCAGGCGCTGTGCCAGGACTTGGGATGCATCTGTCACTCCCCTGTCCCATGCCCCAGGAGCTCCTGGGAGGCAGAGAGACACCGCTGCCCCACCTCATTATCCCCGTGCTAGCACAGCACCTGGCCCCGATGGCTTTGGTGAGTATTTGCTGAGTGAATAAACATTTGAGACCATTTTATTGAAATGCTTCGGAGTAAATTTGGAGACAGGCATTCCTCTAATCAAGAGTAATTTAATAACCACAAATGCCTTTTAACACAGTGGGGAGGAAAAAAAGGTGTGCATGTCCCTTATTGCTGCAGGTAAAATAAATGGCATTTTTAATAAAATGTCCCCATATAGCATATAGAACGTGGCCACATGATGAAACAAATAAATATCTGGTGAAATTATGCATTGCAAAGCAGACGTTTTCTGGTCTTTTGGTTATTAAATGTAATCACTTTCGAGTCGTGCCCCTACTCTTCTTCCTAGAGGCAGGTACGCGTTTGATTAAAATGTGGGCCCCAGAGCACTTTCACAGGGGAAGGTTGAGCTACGTCCCCAGAGGAGCTGCCGCGGAGCAAGCGAACGGGATGATGGGGCCAAGGCAACTGCCACAATTTGCTTCACGCTTGATGGACGTGTTTATCCCCAGACAGAGTGCACGCAGTCACGGGCGTATGGAAATCTTGCAATTAAGGCAAAGTCTAATTAGAGACGGCAGCTTCAAAATACAAAGGGACCTCTGAGTGGCAACCACTCTGGTCGGCTCTGAAACGTGATTATCTCACTCCAGTCCCTGCCTCAGCCACCAGTCGACTGAATTACGGGAGGGGGCGGGGTTTGCATCTTGCTGCCACACGCGGATTCTCTGGGCGCAGCTCTGCCTTCAGACCGTGGAGACACCTAGGTCCTCGGAGAAGAGCACAGGTTTTGGGATTCACCAGACTGGGATTTGACATCTGACTATGGCCGTTATTACCACTCCAGCCTCAGCATCCTCATCTTCCTAGTGGGAGTGGTGACAACCATCTCATAGGGCCACGGAAGGATCAAGGAAGGGTTCTGTGGGGATGCAGTTCAGGGAGGTCGTTCACCTAACTGGGTCACTTACACAGCCTTTGCTCCCAGCCCGTCCATGCTGGTGAGAGGGTGTCTTGCCTGGGGCCAGAGGTGAGAGCCTGGGAGGGCTGGGCTCTTACTACTGCATCCTTCATCCTTCACCCTTCATCCACAGGACCCAAGACAGGTTTCTTCTCAACCTTTCTCTCCTTCAGTGACTGACACTGCTCTGAGCGATCAATTTTATGTGTCCACGAGGGGTGGGCACTGGGGATGAGATGTTTCCCCTCAGCCCAGACAGCCCTTGCAAGAACAGACGGCCTGTGGGTCAGGGAGAAGGCACTGCGGGCAAGGCTTGCTAGACCCAGAGTCCTGGCCCGCAGCCAGCAGTGCTCCCTGAGCTTAGGCTGGGGTCAAGAGATGAATCAGAAACCAGGAAGTCACAATCTACTCAGGAAGACAGACAGGAAGAGAGCACAGAAGTGTGTGACATCAGTTTACATTCCTACAACATTTTACAGTTGAAAATGCTTCGACTGATCCCTTGTTTAATCCTCCCAAGAGCCTGTGAGGGGGGAGTTAATGCCAATCCCCACAGGACTCTGAGCTTCAGGCCAGCTCTGCCCTCCGGGTACACGGAAGCGGAGGTGTGTGTCGCGGACCCCACTCCCGTTACCCTCCCAGGCGAAACGTATGGAACCTTCTCGCTTTCTGCTTTTTTCTTTGGATGTCTTGTTTGTTTGTTTGTTTTACATAGTTAAAACATTACAGAAGCCTCTTTTGCACTCTTCCCCATCCCACAACCCTGATAAGCTGGGCTTTATCCTTCCTGCCCAAGTTTTCAGACTGCGCCTGCACACCTGTCTGTCCATAAAAAACCTATAGTGTCCTTTCGCGTGTTTTAGGATTTTATGTACATAGTCTTAAACTCTAAGCTTCATTCCACCACTTGCTTTTGGGACTGCACACTATGCTTTTGGGATTTATTTATGTGATACATGGAGATCTGGTTCATTTTTTGCTGTATGGTATTTCACTCTACGAAGAAAGTCAACATACGTGTGTGTGTGTGTATGCACATGCACGCAATGTGTATAACTATCCTGTTGTCGGACATTTGCTTCCACACCTTCTATCATCCTGTGTTGCTTTACAAGGAAACCTTGCACATGTAGGTGAACCTTGAACACGGCTAGACTCCAACCGGGGAGGAGGGACCCTCCTCTTTGTCACACAGTGCAGGGTCTGGCACCCTGCTGGCTCTGTCAGTGCTGATTACTAGAAGGCACTGAGGTTGTGATGAAAGAACAGTGGACTTGGTCTCAGAAGGACCTGGATTTGAATCTTGACCCTCTTACTTATTCGCTGTGTGACCCTGTGCAAAAATTCTAACTTTTCTGAGCTGCAGTGTCCTTACCAGGAGAAATAAAGACAGTAACACCAACTCCCAAATATTCTTGTTGTGATGATTAAATATATGAAGTCTTCAGTGTGGATCCTGACATGCAGGAGGGGCTCAAGAAAGCTAATGGAAAGATCCCTGATCCCGGGCAGAGGAAAGGGCATGAGAGAGGCATCAGCAGGCTCCTGTCAGCTGCCCTTCTCACTCTGAAAAAGGAAGTCTAGGTCAAACGCTCAATTTTAAAAACAAAAGAAAAAAGAAAAGAATGAAAGAGCAAGAGAAAGAAAGAAAACAAGCCACCTTAGAATCATAATTTGAAACCCAGGGAGCTACCTCCAAATCTGGCTGGGTTTCTACTCCATCTGTGCCTTTGATTGGCTGACACTGGAAATCTGGGGAGGGTGTCTTTGGTCTTGGACCAGGTTCCCTGAAGGGCAGCCCCACCCTGCAGAGGCCACCTGCACTCCTGGGCCCCGTGGAAGGCAGCACCAGGCTGGTTACAAAGGGTTAAATCTCTTCCTCCCCCCAAAAGAGACTGGAGCCAATGAGGCTTTCTGCTTAAATGGCCTATAACCATCTCCCAAAGCTCCTTAGCGCAGAAAGTGTACAAGTCAGCAAAATGAAAATAATTTAAAGAGCCGTTGGGAAGAAGAACTCCAGCCTCCCTGCTGCCCCCGCTGATAGCCTCTCAGTAGTGACTTGCGCTTTTCACATTCAGGGCCAGGGGCTTCACCCCAGTTTCAGGAGAGGATGTATCCCAGGCTGAGATCTGCTGCCTCACAGGAGGGAGAGGCGAGGGGAGCAGGAGGGCTACGGAGATCTACCTCCGCACCTGGAGCGCTTCGTGGTTTCCAAGCCCTGCCCTGGCCATGACGCTGCTGCCAGGCCATGGCGGCTTCAGAGGCTGGTGGCGCGGGGACCGTCACGCATGTATGATAACCAAGGACACGGAGGCTCACAGACAGGAAGTGCCAGACCCGCCCTCAGCCCAGGCGAGTGGAATGCTCCTGGCTGAGTGCCCAGCCCTCCTTGCCTCTATCACTCTGAGAGGTAGGACAGTACCTGTTAATGAGCACCTACTATGTGCCTGCCATGTGCACAGCACTTTATGCAACAGCCCTAAAATGTTGACACTGTTATTCTTGTTCCATAGTTGATAAATCTGAGGACCCAGAGGTTGAGTAACTTGGCCAAGGTCATGCTACTGAAAAGCTGTGGAGGAAAGTTCAAACCCGCAGTCTCATTTCACACCCACACTGTTTCCACGGCACCAAGGAAGTGCTTAGGGAAGACCTGGCACAGAGACAAGTACAGCCCTGCAATCTGCCTCCCAGTCTCCTGACACGTTTCAACTCCCTGATCTGGGTCTGCCGCCCCTCCACGGGCTGAGTCCCCACAAGGGCCTGCGCAGAGTGAGTTCAGGGCATGGGAGCTGCATGAAGACCCAGCTGCCCTGGGCACTCCCCATCTGGACGGCTGCAGGATGGTGCTCACAGCCTGCTTCCCACCTGGTAGTGGCAACACTTAAGGAGGAAGGAGAGTGTGCACCTGACCCTCACCATCTCTCACCTGGGTTATTCCAGAAACCTCCTTGACTTTTCTCTCTCCCTCCAAACCCGCCACCACACTGCTGCCAGCATGATCGTTCAGCAGCTGTCCTTGGTCCTCAGGGTCCGGCACCTCAGCCTGGGACCAAGGCCCTCCCAGGACCCTGCTCCTACCCACCTCTCCAGTCTCCTCCCCCAATACCAACTTCACCTCCACTCCTTGAAACACCTACCTGCTTCCACCTCTTGCCCCTTGTTCACAGGGACAGCAGACATTTACACAGTGCTATGTGTCAGGTACAGTTCTAAGTACTTTATAGAAATTAACTTAATGCTCGTAGGAACTGACCCCTCCATTTTATGGAGGAGCGAACTGAAGCCCAAACCAATTAAATAACTTGCCCAAGGTTGCAGGGCTGGTAATCGGTAGATCCCGGGGTGAGACCCAGGCAGTGTGAGGTCAGATTCCTCAAATTTAACCTCTGCCAAATCCTTTCCTCCTTTCTTGACCTGGTGACAGTCTCTCCTGGGGGAACAAGACCAGGAAGGTCTCATGACACCCTCTGAAGGACTTTCTTCATCCCTCAAGTTCTTAAATCCCCAGGCAGAAAGAACTGCTTCGGTCCCTGGTTTCCCACACCTGTGGTCATCAGGGGCCAGGATTCTAGGGAATTTCATCAACACTGGGCTCAGTGCTGGGCCCGGGGCTCAGATATGAACACACAGTGGTCCTGCCTTGGAGGGCTCACAGTGAGAAAGATGGACGCACAATGACAATATGGGCTGACAAGGCCAGCGGAGGGCATGAGAGGGTGCCACAGAGCAGGGGGAGGCGTCCCCACCCAGACCGTGGAGGGAGCACTGAAGACCTCCTGGAGGGAGGAGAAGGAGAAGGTCATGGAGCAGAGGTGGCCGGGAAGGTCCACACAGAAGAAACAGTTTGTGTCCACGAGCGATCTAAGGTCGCCCAAAGCACGGTCGTAAAGACGCCAGGCATTGGAGGCACTCAGGCTTCCGTGCCAGTCCCGGATCCTCCTGGTCATGGTGGTGCCATCTTGGGCCAGTTACTCAACCTCTTTAAGTCCGTTTCCTCATCTGTGAAATGCGGATGGTCATAGTATCTGCTTCACAGTGTTGTGTGAGAAATAAAATAATGACAGCGCCTAAAACATAGTACGTGCTCAATAAATACTAGTTAATTAAACAAATATTGTCCATATCTATATCTCCTGCACCTAGCACACAGTAGGGGCTCTGCAAAGGGGTACAGAGATGAATTTACACAGTCCTGCTCTCAGTTTGCTGACTGCCTCAGGGAAAGAGACAACTAGATAGACATTACAACACAATGCTCGGAGCGCTAAGATGCTGGGAAGGTTGGGACTGGCAGGGAAGGAAAGGAGGAGATTTGGAAAACTAGAGAAGGGAGGGAGTCCTTCTGGGAAGAGGTGGAAACAGTTCCTTAGAGGAAATATTTGAGCTGAGTCTTCAAGACAGGGGAGGATAGGTTTTCTATAGTTAACGACCCAGGCACGAATGAGCGCACATCTTGGAATAAAAGTGAGGCTCCAGGTAGACAGGACAGATTTAATGTCCCATACTTCTCACACTCCTTGGATACGTCCACACCCGTGGCAGGGGCCCTGGACAGGGCTTGCTACCCCATGCTGATCTCAGCTTCCGGGGCGCTCCACTTCTCCCCACCACACACTCAATCTGCCTCCCTGCTCTGCTTTTGCCTTTTTTCATGGCACTTATCACTTTCTACAGTTTTCTTATTTATTACATTTACCATTTATCTTCCTACCCATCTCATTCCATTCCCTCTAGAGTTTAAAGTCTTTGTCTTTACTAATATGTCTCAGGCATTTAGACTAGTGACTGACACCTAGTAGACACTCAGATATTTGTGAAATGACTGAATGAGTCCATAATTACTCATGGGGGAACTTCTGGATACAGATGTTGGTGAGGTTAGAATACTGAATCTCTCTCCCCATTAGCTACTGAAATGGAAACATGCCCAGGGTACCAGATTGGATATGGCCAAAAGAGTGCATTCTGGAATGGTGGAAAGAACACAGGGTTTCGAACCACCCTTGAGGTGTGACTCCCTGTTGGACCCAACCAGCAATGCCTGTTGGAGTGGTGGGCACAGACTAGAGATATTCAACTCGTTGAAGATGAATGGGGAGGAGATGGACCGACAGACAAATCATCTCCTCATGGCCATTCTCGTCCTTCTGGCGTAAGCTCAAATGTTACATCTTAGAGGTCTTCCCTGATCACATCTAGATGGAGGAGTTACGAGAATAATCCAGCTCAGGGAAAGTAACTGGTAAAGAAAAGTGGGGTCTTTAGTGGAGGACCACACGGTTCTTTTCTTTTCACTGACCTAACCATTATTATTGATAACTTGGTGAAGATACAGAAGATCATATTTCTATGCTATAAAACTGGGAGGAAGAATATAACATAGAATAAAATTCCATGAGGATCTCAAACATGCAAACATATGAATCGACAATTCACATAGGAAGAAGTTGAAAAAGTACTTTTGTAGAGAAAGCTAATTTGCCAACCTTCTTTAAAAATTCCAAACACTGGTGAAGTTGTGCAGAAATGGCACGTGCACCTACCTTGAGACCTGGCTTGACCTTTTTGAGGGCTAATATAACAAACATAGATATAACAACAACATGGAAAAGACTATAAAAATGTTCTTGCCCTTTAATTAGCTCACTCCTGGGAATTTAAGACACAAACAACTATAAATGATCATGACAGCATTATCTCTAATAGCAAGAAACTAGAGACGATAAAATGTACAGTGAGGAGATAAGAAGGTAATCATGACCCAGTGTCAGGAAGGGCATTGAAATGGCAGCTACACAAACCAGGCAGCAGAGGGGGAAATGTTTGCCATATGATGTTAAATGAACAAGGCAGGATCACGGGAGGCTGGCCAACTGCCGTGAACAAAGAGGTACTGCCCTGGACAGACAGGAGGGGCTCCCAGGAGTGAATGTGTTGTTGGGCTTGGTTCTTGGGATTATGGCTCGATTTCTTTTTTGGCTTTGGCTTTCCTCAAATTTTGTTTTGTATTTTAAACACAAATGGAAAAGAAGATCTCAACCAGCTGGAATGTTGGGCCGAAACCAATAAGATGAAATGGAACCGGGATGCATGCAAAATCCGGTATTTTGTTTAAGAAGTACATTTAAGAACACACAGTTGAGGTGAGGGGGGTATAAATAGCTGCTAAAGTGAATAAGGGAAGGAAAAAGGGAACAAAAAACAACCACATTTACTGTAGCCCGCAACTGGGATAGTGAGGGCTGTAGGTCTGGTACCGCGGGAGGTCAGTGTGGTTACATTAACAACTGCATAACGGACAAGGTGACTGGGGCTAGAAGATTTAGGAACTTGCCCAATTTCCTCTAGTCTAATAAATAATGAAGTCAGGATTTGAATTTGGTGTGAGTTCCTCTGTCATCAAAATCTATGCTCGTTCTCTTACAACACAGTGAACTAAAGGGATAAGTATTGTGTTAGCCAAAAAAGGGAGCAGGACAGTATTTGGTGACCATAAGCTCAACGTGAGACAGTTCTATTGCTAAAGATGCTAATTCAAGTTTAGGGCACTCTAAAAGAGATATGCCATCCAGGAGCAAGAGATGACAACCTGCTCTAGTTAGTACTGGTCAGACCCTGCCTAGAGCAGTGTCCAGTCCTGAGCCCTACCTTCTAGTGGCGTATCCATAAAAGAGCAACCAGGATGGTCAGAGTTCTTAGGATTAGGGAACTAAGAGATATTGAATGCCTAGGTGCTTTACTCATATTATCTTGTACAGCTCTATATACAGCCCTGTGAGATAGGTATTCTATTCCCACTTTTAAAATGAGAAAACTAAAGTCAAGAGAGATTGAGAACTTCTTCAAGGTCACATACTAGTAAGTGGCAGTCAAGATTTGAACACAGGGCTCTCTAAATCCAGAGTCCTCACTCTTTCCTGCACTGCCTCTCCCATGTGAGAGATGGCAGAACAGAATTTGAGCTACTTATTGTCTGTGAAGAGATGATTACCACCTTCAACTCTGCAAAGGGCTATAAGCAGAAGCATTTTGCATGACTTAGAGTGACCTCAGAAGTCTCAGGGAAGTAGATTTTTAGCTCAGCAGAAGAACTTCTCAGTGATGACAATAATTGGAGGGACTCTTGGGTAGGAAGATGAATTCTCCATGCCTGGAAGAATTCCAGCATGGTCTGGAAAGGCATTTGCTTTCAGTGGAGAGGAGATCTGAGTGGAGGACCTCGAACTTCACTTTTGACCCTTAGGTTTCATGAGCCTATGAAGCTGTTTGGCAGAAACTGATTAATCTCTTCAACAGAAGTGATGAAAAGACCTGTTGGTATGTCTATTTGCAGATGTAAAAGTAAAAATATGCCCAAGGTAAACACATTGGTCCAGAGAAAACTATATACAGAAAATGAAATGAATTCTGCTGGAAATGCTCACAGGTTACGCTTTTATTTTGTGTAAACAAGAAACCAAACTCTGGAGAGATGTGCAGTCTCAGAAGTAATCAAAGAAAATGTAACGAGGTAATAATTTTCACCTGTTAGGTTGGCAAAATAATTAAAACACGGTCATGTCCATTATATGTACCAAGAATGATAAAAGTGGTACTCTTTTTGACCCAGGTAAAATGAACCTAAGAAACTGATAGAAAATATAAAGAGGAAAAAAAAAAAACTGTGCACACAAAAATCTTCATAGATGTTTAATTTATAAACGACCTAAAAATTCAAGGAAGGGCAATGGGCCGGCTGGGTGACAGGGTAGGGGCTGAGGTGAGCAAGGGGAGCTGGAAGGTCGGGAGTGGACCTAGTCAGAGCGCACAGGGAAAAGCTCATGAGCACTGCACGCTGTGGGATGAGTACAGGGTGTCTGGAGGGCCAAAGGCAGGTTTGAAGGCCAAGGTCACAGTGTAAGAGGTCAGAGCAGGTCAGAGACAGGATAGGCGCACACACAGGTGAGGACCGAGTGGGCGTGGGGAGAGGAGAGAAGAGAGGAAACCCACCTGTAACACTGGCGGCCATTTATCCACTCTCCCTGGGGCACTTTAATTACGTGCTGGACCCAAGTGTGCAGAGAGAGCTTCCGTGAGCTGGCAGCCCTGTGGGTCAGCCCCACAGCCGACCAGGTGGTTTACCCAACTGTAGCTTGATGTCCATTCACCGGGAGGAATGTTCGAATTGATGGCTATAAATTTCATGGAGCAACAGGGAAGTATGTTAAAAAGAAAGGGAAGGATGCAAACCTGATCATATGCTATGACCACAGGTATGTAAAATACACATTTACGCTCTTAAATGAAGGACTACAAGAGATACATCACAA
Organism: Balaenoptera physalus; assembly: GCF_965194825.1. Classification (NCBI taxonomy): domain Eukaryota; kingdom Metazoa; phylum Chordata; class Mammalia; order Artiodactyla; family Balaenopteridae; genus Balaenoptera; species Balaenoptera physalus. The sequence continues at coordinate 155,954,458 of NC_138882.1, read as the reverse complement.
TGCTTGCAGCTGTGCAATTTGGAACATTTCCCTTATTTTTCCAAAAATTTCTATAAAGTGGTTTTCATTTCTTTATAATTACCAAAAAAGTCACAATTTAGAAATGCATCTAAGAAACCCATGGGCACATAACAGTCACTAACAACACACTTTCCTCAGCTAGAAAATAAAAACAAGCCACATCTTTCTGTTTGGTCTGGCAACAGAGAACTTGTGGCCGGGGCTTCTGTAAACAGGGCCCACACCTCATCGTTTCAGGCTCTGCCAATTCAGGATTGACTGTCTTGTCCTCCACAACTCACTGGCCTGTCACAGGAAGTGAAAGAAAGAATCTAAGTGTAAAAGTGAGGGGAAAATCATTGGCACCTACACTGAAAGTCATCTTCTGCATCATGTCCAACTAAACAGCATTCGGTGAGCATGAAAGAGAAACTCTAAACAAGGTGTTAGGGCAGATCCTCAGCTACTTAAGAGGACATTTATTCTCAGTTTCAAATATTGTCATGCACTTTAGAAGGAGCATGTCTTTTTACTTAGGAAACACTCTTGTCCCTTTGTTAAAACAGGACTTCCAATGCTGTCTACTAGACTGGTGTTATTCAGAACTGGCACTTGTGTTAAAACACATGCTCCCAGCTTTATCCCAGCCCTACCGAATCCAGCTCCCTAAACCAAAGCCCAGGAATCTGTATTTTAAGTACCTCAGCAAATTCGCAAGACTGGGCAAGTTTGGGAAACTCCCTACTACACAAAATGAACTTGAGTTTTGTGTATGTATTTGAATGTAATAAAACTGCGGATCCTCATAAATGGTACTATTATTCCCCATCCCTTCAAATGGCTTGAAATAATGAGACCGATTTCCATTGATTGATTACTTAAATTGGGACTCTCCTAAATATGCCGAGATTACATGGCTAGATTCTCAGCCCAGACCGTAATATTCCACTCAGCTTTCGAGGGAAGAGGTAAAAGGACAGAATTTCCACAGACCTGGATTCTGACCCAGCTCCACTGCTGACAACTCTGGGACCTTGGCCAAGAAGTTACTTAACTTTTTCTGAGCCCATTTCCTCATTTGTATGGGTGTAAGAATGGTGGCCCTGCCCTCACATAACAGTCACAGGGCACCAGGTACACAACAGGTGCTCAAAAAGTCTCAGTCTAACTAGGGTGTAAAAACACCTGCCCCCTCCCCTGCCCCGATTCCCCATCAGAAACAGCTCTTACGTCCTTCCTTGTCACATCTACTTTTGATTTCATTCTGCCTTGCAAGCTAAGGACAGCTAACAAACATCTGCATGGCTCTTTGAGACTTACGGAGCTCTCTTCCCAGATATTACCTGGATTACTCTCCACAGTAACCCTGACTTAGGGATCATTATCTCCACTTTAGAAGAAACGAGCTCCAGAACGGTCAAGTGACCTTCCCAGAAGCGGTGAAGTCACAATCAGATCCCACAATCTTTCACAATCTGTTCTGTCCCTGATGTATGTGTCATACATTACGCAAAGCACATTCACATGTCATAGCCTTTTTAAACAGGTATTTCGATGACTATTTTCCCTTCCAACCTAAAAGCACCTATAAAGCAGGTATCATATCTTATTAGTCTTTGTAGGGAAAAGGAGCCTCTGGGTGTTTGTTATCTTCGCCATGCTTAGGACAGAAATGGGATGAGTTCAAATCATGTATACTTTTTCCCAGCCTCTCATGCATTCACACTACTCATGCCCAAGCTGCTCCCCTGCCATTAACACATCTTAATAACTAGAGTTTACTGAACACTACTAAGTGTCACAAACTTTACTTACCTAATGAATTAACTTTTGTTAAACACTTAGAAAAGTCCTGGCACATATTAAGTATCTGTTATTGTTGTACACTTAGAAAAGTCCTGGCACATATTAAGTATCTGTTATTGTTGTTATTATTATTTAATTATCCACATAGCCTGTGAGGTATGCATTATTTTCCTCATTGTACTGGTAAGGACTCTGAGAAGTTAAGTGACTGGTCCAAGATCACACCGCTAGTCTCTGGAGAACTGGGAAAATACCATAAAAGGAAGTTCATACCTATACATCCTATCAGCAAGCATATTTCAGATTACAAAGAATTATTTTATGTACTAAAATGAAATTCCTCAAAGAGGTAACCACCTCCACTACTCACCCTAGTGACCCTGAGCTTTCGCTAATAGACCACCAGTAATCTAATGGTTTAGTGGATAACCATTAGAGAAACCAGAGGCCAAAGTTTTCCAACCAATGCCTAAAAGCCAATAACCAGAAATGAAGAAAATAATGACTACCAACATTTATCGAGCACTTATATATAGTGCTCTATAACTTACAGCAACTCTGCAACGTTGCAACTCTGCAAAGTAGATATTATCTCCTTTTTACAGAACAGAAAATTGAAACTCAAGAGGTTACGCTAAGCCCAAAGCAAGCAGTGGAGCCAGGTTTGGAACCCAAACTCCTCAGCCCCAAACCCTTGCCATTTCCAACATACTATGCTGACTTCATAGGCATTACAGAAAGGAAAGTGTTAATCAATAGGAAGATCAAATGTGGTTTGCTTGACTGGGCACCAGGCACTTTAGAGACGCAGCTACTGAACGAGATAAAAATTATGCAACTTGAAAGATCATTTGAGATACAAGATAGGATGAACGAACCGACACCAGGTGACGTTGCCCCTGACTTTCTGAAGGTAACCCTGAACCACATCTAACATTACCACCCCCGACACTCCTTTACAAAGATTGACTCAAATTATCAGGAAAGCTGAATCTCAGATCACCTTGAGTGACAGGTCCTAGATCTGTCCTTTGAGGTAAGAGAAAGTAATCTGCTTCGAGACAGCCCTTCAGATCTGTAGACAGTAACCACATCCCTTATGAATTTTCTCTCCTTCAGCCTGAATGTTCCGCCCCTCAAAGGACACTCGTCACCTCCACTGTACACTTAATATCCATCCTTAAATAAATGAGGCTAATGATTGTCTACAGCAAAGAATTAATGGAGCGTTATTCTAGAACAAAACAGAGGAACAAAGATAGAAGTCCTTGAATGGTAAAAATATCAGCTCAAATTCTTGGCCAAGTGATAGGCAACTCAGAGACACTTTATCCCCCTCCGAAAAGACAGCGCTTTCACCATCCCCAGAACAACACTGGCGCCAGGTTGCTGCCTGAGTCTCAGCAAATCCATCTGCCTTCTTTGGAGTGGGAAGTCCAAGTTCAGAACAAGGCGCTGACCTCAGAAACCTCCTGACTCCCCGCCCACACACCACCATGCATGGTGGGGTCTGATCTGGACACCACCATCGCCCACAAATCACACGCCACACAAGGAAAACGAGAAGGCTTTATGAAAAATCCAAAGTTTATTGCAAATTATATTTTGCTTCCCTTCGTTCTTCATTTTTACAGGATTTATTGATATCCATGATTTTTTCACAGATGTACTTGTTGACTTTGGAGAGTCTCTGTGCAATTTCAGTTTCATCCACAGTTTCTTGTGCTATTCTGTCGTACAAACACTCTAGACAGGGAAAAGAAACAAGAAGGCCAAGGATTAATGGTACATTCGAGTGCATATCTTTAAGGGGAAGAAAGGAAAATGTGCCTCCTGACATACTTCCAAAGTACCAATTCACATATCTGGCATGGCTGTATTTTAAAATTTTCAACACAAAGTAGATATACACCGTAAATTTATACTTTAAAAATAATGATACAACATCCATGTGTCCACTCCCCTGCTTAACAGGACACCATTACTGGTCCCTCTGAAGCCCCTAAATGCCCTTCCCCAATACCATCCTCTCCTTGTTCTCACTAGAGGTAACCACTCTCCTCAATTTTTGATTTTCTTTTCATGTTAACACATATGCATACATCCTTAAATAACATATTGTCCTCTTTTCCCATTTTTAACTTTTTACAAGTGTATCCATACTCTGTATATCCACCTGATTTTTTTTTTTTCATTCAACATCCCAGTTTTGAGAGTCACCCATGCTGAAGTGTACGTGTAGCTGTAGGTCATTCACTTTCACTGACGAGTAGTGTTCTACTGTGTGACTGGTCCACAATCGGCTGACCCACTTTATTGTCCATGGATACTTGGATGGTTTCCCATGTTCTGCAGTTACAGGCACCCTGAGCCGTGTCTCTTGGGGCAAACATGCAGGAAATGCTCAGTGCGGGCTGCCCAGTGTTAGGGTGTGTGCATACTACACTTTACTAGGTGATACCTGGGAAACTGTTTTCCACAATGGTTGTGCCGCCTGGCACCCCTAACAGCAGTGTGTGCAAGGACTGCCTGCCCCATATCTCCAACAGCACTCCATGTCAGATTATTAAGGTTCTGACAACCTGGCGGGTGTGAAGTGGTACCTCACTGAGGTGATTACTAATAAGGCTGAGGATGGCCACTTTTACTGACTCTGCCATTTGCTGTGAGGAAGCAGGGAGTGAGCCTCAGACAGGACGTGACTGAAGCTGGGCTTTGGCCTACTTCCTAGCATGGGGACCTGAGGCGAATCATTGCCCTAGATTCCTCACCTCACAAACAAGGATAACAAACTACACATGATCTTTTTTCAGGCTGCCATGAGGGATGTGAAACAAACATTTTGCAAGCCTTCCTCAAACTGTAAGGAGCACTGCACCTGTATGAGGTTACTACAGTTATGTTATGTATATGCCACTGTTCGTTCCCAGGGCCTAGCACAGCGCCTGGCACAGGGGCAAGATAAAGTAAGTGTATGTTGAATGAATAAATAAATGAATGAATGCTTTGCTTGGGAAACCTGAGGGGACATAATAATTGTGGACATAAGGGGACTAGGGGTGTGGGTGGGGAATGCACCACTGGGGTATGTAATCGTGGGCAAGATTTTTAACTTGGTTGAACCTGAGCCTCCTGACCTATAAAACAGGAGTGACAGCCCGGTCTTGACGAACTGCCATGCAGGATAAACAAAGTCTTGTGTACCAGGCCAGTGCACAGCAGGCAATCCTGTTAGTGATGCAGAACATCGGCACTAGGAGGGACCATGGAGACTAACTTGTGCTGACCCCTCCACTCACACGGGACATGGCTGAGGCCTGCAGAGGGGAGGTGAGCACAGGCACGATACCCTGCGGCCTCCGCTCTGAGCCCTTCCTGGGCACGTGGCCAGCCTGCCTACTGCTGCCGTCCAGGCTGCAGGGGCATGTGCTATAGGCCTTCTTTCTTTGGGGCACCATCTCCTCCCTGCGGATCAGGGTTTGCACAGAGAAGCCTTTGAAAGCTTTTAGTTGACCTTCACTACTTCCTGGCTGCTTCCAACCTGACTAATCTGCACTTTGTCTTGTGTTGGCCTTTCCACAGGGAATGAGATGAGAAGGTTCTACCTCTGCTGACGCCACCTGCATTTCCCGACCCACTCCAGGCTATCCCACAAATCAGTCTTTGCTCATCTCCTGCCAGATTACCGATTACCCTGGTCTCATCCTTCACCTGCCTAAACCCCACCCATTCTTCCAGATTCAACCTGCTTGGAACCTACCAGGTTGAGTCGGGAGACCCCATTCTGCCTATACCCTCAGTGCTTCCATACTCACCTGGGTTTTTCTCTATCAAAGCCCTGATCACAATCTCATAGAACTGTGACCACACTGTCTCACCTACAGACCCGAACACGGGGTTCCCTCCCCAGCCCAGGGCCGGGGGGAAGCCGACACTCGCAGTGACGTTGCTGGAAGCTCAACCAAATGAGGAAGACACCCCGTGCAGAGGACTGTTTCCAAGTTCAGGGGTTTGAATGTGGCTCTAACCCTAGTTGCTGTGCCACCTCGAGTGGGAACCTCTCTGGGTCTCAGTCTTACTCTCTGAAAGCAGGATGTCAAATCCAATCATCTAAGAAGATTCTTCCAGCTCTAGGTCTCTAGTTCTCTGGAAGGTAATAGAGTGGGTAAAGAGGCAAAGGAGAGAGAAGGGGCAGGGGAGTGAGTGTGACGGTCCTGAGAGGCCCCGGCATGAGCTGGAGAGAAGGCAGGAAGAGCAAGGTACAGATGGAGGAAGGTTTTCAGAGGCGCCCACAGAATCCCAATCATTCTCGTTTCCTGAGGGTAAGAGCACTGAACGGTCCCTGAGGTTGATTAAAAGGCTTTCGTTAGACTCCAGATATTAATCACCTGCAGCTGCCAGGAATGTCTCCCTCTGCAAGGGAGCATTTGAGATTACTGCTTAATTAACAAGGTTTATAACAGCGCTAATGGTCCTATTAAAAAAGTTATAAAAATTAACCAGAACTCAACGCTGTGGCTCATTTGAAAACTCAGACACTCTGCAAAAGGTCATTTGACCTTAATAAGGTTTAACTGTCATTCTGGAGCTTGTCATTAAAGCGAGACTCTCCTCCAGCCCTCCTGCTGTCATCCTTCTAAAGCAGTGTCAGCGTTCACCACGTCCCTCTGCTACACAGTAAGGAGTGCCTTTAAAACCAAAGAGAGAAGATCCTCACCAACCCTGCGAGCACCAAGGCTTTTGTCATTTTGATATGGCAAATGCAAGTAAATGTGGTAAAATCATACAAAATAAATACAATCTCAATCCAGCAGACAGCTTGCATGGGAAGAACCAGTCAAACGCAATCTGGAAGAGCTCAAATAATTAGCCTAAAAATGGGGAGTGTATGGTGGGATGGGAGACAGGCTTCAAACCTGCCTAGCTGTAGTAAAGAAAAAACAAATCAACACTGTATTTTGGTAAGACAAGAAAGCCCTGGAGACAATGGAAAGCCTGAAAGCCCAGTTCAGCTCAGCTCTGATCTAACGCGTTGTATGACCTTGGGCAAGTCGATTTCCTTCTCACTCACCGGCATGGCAAGTAGTCATGGGCTCTAAAGGGTTGCTTGATCCGGCACCTGGGAGGCAAAGATACAGCAAGAAGAGAACAGAGGTAGGCACGGAGTGCTCTGGGACATACAACAGAAGGATCCCCCCACCCTGAGAGGTCAGGGAAGGCTTCCTGAAGGACCGTTCTCCTAAGCACACCTGGGTGGTGAGTAGCAGCTAGCCTGGCAGAGCAGCACGCGTGTCGGGTGGGCAGTCTGATCTATGTTCCAGGTGCCAGGAATAGCATTTACAAACTCCCTAACGTGAGAGGGGACAAGGCTTGTTGGAATACAGCAGTCCATTATGCTAAGAACTTAGTGAACAAGGGGAATATTGCTGAAAAATAAGCTGGAGCTAGAGCCAGGGGCCAGATTATGAAGGCGCTTTTACGACACGTTAAGAAGCTTACCCTTTAATAATGGGCACCAGGGACTGGCTGTGACGGGGTGGTGGTAACAGGATCATACTGGGTTTCTGAAAGATCACTCTGGTTACAGATGGAGAGAGGAGTCTGGCAGTGCTGGAGTAAGGCAGGGGAGAAGTGAGGTGGCCTGGATTACGTGAGGTGCGATGGGTATGGAGAGAAGTGGACGGTTTAAAACGTATTTGGGGGCAGAACAGATGGAGGGCGGGCACGTGGAAGAGTCAGGAATGAGGCCTCTCTGGGTCCCTGGCAGGTGCTGTCATTTATCAAGACAGGGAACACAGAGGGGCAGAAGGCTTTGGGGAGAAGGAAAAGGAGAGAGCAGTGAGTGGTGCAGATGTGCCAGTGTCACGTGGACATCCGGGAGGAGAGGACCAGTGGGCACCTGGATGTATGGATCAGGAACGTGGAAGTGTGAACTGAGGTCAAATACACATTTGGGAATCAGTCACTGATTCAACAAATATTTATTGAACACTGACTATATGCTGGCCCTGAGCAAGATGCTCATAAAGCTGATGTTCTAATGGAGGTGGGGAAAAAGACAATCATCAAGCAAAGAAACAAGTAAATAAGAAATGCTCTGCAGAGACTTTCGGGAGGGTGATGTGATAGAGCACAATGGAAAGGCTACTTCGTCAGCCCGGGCCGTCGGGGAAGGCCTCTCCGAATGACAAGGAGGCAGGATGTGCAGACCAGAGGAAGGGCACTGCTGGCAGTGGGAACAGGAAGGGGCTGGGAGAAGGCCTCAGTGGTCAGAGCACAGTGGAAACGGGAAGTGTGGTGTGACATGAGGCCGGGGGAGTCACCAGAGGCCAGATCACCAGGCAGCAGCCAAGATGAGGAGTGTGGATTTCAACCCAGGGCCGTGAGCATGCCGAGGGCAATGGCGACAATGGGGAGTGAGGGCAGCGGAGGGCAGCTTTGCAGAGTGAGAGAGAAGAGGGCTGGAGACAGAGGCGAGGGCAGCGGGAGGGGAGCCCGCAGGGGGGATGAGAAGCCACAGGCAGGAGGAGACCTGAGCGTACAGGAGGGTTTCTCAGTAAAGGAGGAGGGATCAGGTCAAACGGCTGGGGAGGAGGTGGAGCCATGCCCTGGATGAGCAAAAGGAGGAGCCACGGGGAAGCCTGGCAAGGACAGAGTAAGTAGAGGGCTGGGAGCCGATGCCAGATGGCAGGGGCATTACCGGTGCACATGGGCACTGAATGCAGACAACTCTTTCAGGAAACCTGGATGTGAAAAGGAACAGAGAGACATGGCAGCAGCTGGGTGATGGAAGTGACGTCTAGGGAGTGTTTTGTTTGCTTCTGTAAGAAATGAGTGATCAAAGTATATTTAAATGATGCTGGGAAGGACCCAGTTGAGTGGGAGGAACAAGGTGCTTAGGAAGGCAGGTGGGCTGCGATCCAGTTGGAGGGAACGGCCAGTCCCAAATAAGAGAAGGAAACAAGAGGCAGAAGAACTGGGGGATCCAGTGAAGTTTGTAGATAGGGTCGTTCGAAGCTGTGGGATTTCTTTTTCTTTTCTCTGTGAAGGAAGAGACATGGTCATCGTTTGAAAAAGAGAGAGGTGTGGCCTATCATGTTCAGGAAGAGTAGAGAAGGTTTAAAAAGGGCTTAGAAAATGGAGGAGTGGATCAGTGAGGGAAACTTGGAGGGCCTGCCCTATGGGCCTGAAGACAGTGAGCCTGTAAGAGCCCCAAGCCACACAGCTGAGCTATATTCTTCCAGATTGTTCCTTAGTATTGGGGACGAGATTAGCTGCAAATGACATCATCTGAATGGGGTCCAAAGAACACACAAATGTCTACAGGTCCACTGGGCAGCCAGGACAAGGACTGAATCCTGCCTTTACACATGGACACACCAAGCATCTACCCGGTACGGGCACTGCGCTGGGCCTGGGGAAACAAAAATAAACAGAATAGAACCAGGGTGAGCTCAAAGTTAAAGCAAAGCAGAGTTGGGGCTCAACCCCAGGCTTTCGATACCTGGTTCCAATTTCTACTCTCCATCACCCTGCACTGGGAGCAGACAGGAGGGGACCTGCAAGCTGCAAAGCACTGAACAATCGTGAGCTTCAATGATGTGACCATCATGAGGTCATGTCGGCTCCGTGGGGGCAGCTCACTTGTCAACAAAGAATGGAAACTTCTTTTCACACCTCAAACGTAACTATTCCAAGCTATAATCCAAGCAGCCCTCTTAACTGTCTTAAGAGGTGAGCGTTCAGCTGAAGACACTGCGACACGGAAGGAAAGTAGTTCACAAGAAACAGTGTGAAGTCAGTCAGGGGATCAGCTTGCAGGTCTCAGTGTGGCATCTGTTCAGCCCTCGGTGACTGAGCTCCCACTGTGTGCCAGGACCTGTGCGAGAGGCAAGGAGGACGTGGAGGTGAGCCCGACACAGTCAGACCAGTGCCTGAGGCAGACGCACAGTAGATGATTTTATACCACGGTGTGACAACGGTAGGGCAGCCGGTCACTGGAAGGCACCTGGGACCTGCTGAGTCACAGTCCAACAAGTGTAACAGAATGAGAGGTCAGCCACGTCTCAGGTAGGCAGGGCTGTGTCCCCAGGAAGGACGCCTTCTCAGGGCGACCTCCCAAATTAGGCTCCACCTTTTCAGACAGTGGGCAGACTAAAGGTTACCTCCGCTTGTCTAAAAATAAGTGTCTGCCTAAATCAGGTAATCGTGAATCGGCCAGCAACGGGGGCAGCTGTGCTACGGAACAAGCCCCAGACCAGAGTCAGCGGGGGTGGGTTTAAATCCAGGCTCTGAAACCCTGTAGCTGTGACTTCTGGCTGGTCACCTAATCTCTCTGTGTCCTTACACCTCGACCTCCAAAATACACCCTAAACCTGGCCATTTTTCTCCGTTTCCACTGCTCTAACTTCAGTCCATGGCACCATCATCCCTCCCCGAGACCACTGCATCAGTCTCCTAACTGACCTCCCATTTGGTCACTCCCACTGAAGACCTCCCTTACCTTTCTCCTGCAAGTAGGGTAAATCCAAGCCGCTTACTGTGGCCTTCATGGCCCTAAAAGACCGCCTCTCGCCCACCGGCCTGATCTCAGTGTTCCTCACTCATGACTCTGCAGTGCCCCGGGGCTGCTTCACCCCTTGAGCGTGCAGGCCTTTGAACCCGCTCTTTTCTGCCTGCTTCACCACCCCGCAGACCTGCACAGGGCTGACCTCTACATCCAGTTCCCAGCTTGAATGCACCGCTTCAGGCAGGTCTTCTCCACCCACCCCAGCCAACACAGCTACTGTATCACTCGATGAGGCTTCACGGCCTTTCATCAGTACCTGAAATGATCTGATTTGTTCCTGGACATACTTGCTGTCTGCCCCAGAACCTGGCACATGGCCTGTTCAAAATGTACATGCTGACTGAGTCTTACTTTCTTCATCAAAACATGGCAGTTGGACACTTAGAGACTAGTGGTTAGGAGCACAGCTTCTGGAGCCAGCCCTCCTGGCTCGGACTCCCGGCTCTACCCCTAAAGCTGTGCGATCTGGGGAAGTTACTTAACATCTCTGTGTCCAGTTTCTGCAACTAAAACAGGGATAATATTGGCAGCCAACAGAAGGAGTGTTATGTGTTATGAAGATTAAATGAGTTAATATATGTAAAAGAATTTTTAACACAGAATCATAAAAAAAACAGAACCTGAAACGTAGTAAGCGCTCAGAATGATTAGCAATTACTATATTCTCTCTGCTCCCATGTACTTTCCTGCCTGTGTCTATAATCTGTATTATCTGTACCGCAACTAGCTGTTCTTGTGTTCGCCTTCCCCGTGTGACTGTAAGCACCCTGCAGATGGAGACTGTGTCGTATCCCCCTTTGTGTCCTCCATACCCAGTAGAGAGCCTGGCAAAGAGTAAGAGCTCTGTGAATGGATGGAGAGTGGGTAGGAGAGATAGAGGAAAGAAAGAAGGAAGAGGGAAGAGAGGGGAGGAAGGAAGAAAGGAAGGCAGGAGGGAAGGAAAATCAGAGTCCGGGCCAGTGCCCTATCTTCACAAACGACTCCCTGTCTCTCTGCCTTCCCTCCAACCCCTCCCAAACCCCAGAAAAGCTGAATCCAGTGACCCTCAGCTGGTCTTCACCTCACTAAGTGCTCCAGGCATGATGCTAGGACCCCCCAGAACTGGTCCCCTAGCCTCCACCTTCAGGCTTTCTACACAGCAGCGCTCCTTTCCCAACCCGACGCCTTTGTTCCAGATGCTTCTGCCTCCCGAGTACCTCTCTTTACACATCTGCGTCTCCATGTCTGATGGATCCTTCAAGGCCCAATCCAGTGACCCCCCTTCCCAGGAGCCCTTCCCTGATTTTCTGGCTAGGGGTTTCCTCCCCTCCTGAGAACCCCCCTCTGTCCCTCTCGCATGCTAGCTCCTTGAACTGTGCTTGTGTCCACAGCTCATTTGCCCTGTTAAATGTGAGCTCTTCTGGGACCAGGTCCATATCTGCTCCTGTGTCCCCGTGCCCAGCCCGGGGCCTAGCATGGAGAAGCTTCAGCGGGTGTCTGTTGAACTGAAATGTGCCCGATACATTCCTGACAGAGTAAAGGGCGGTGTCTCAGCCACTGCGTTTCCAGGGCGGGACCCACCTCTGACGATGCTTAGTTTGTGAGGCGAGAGGGGTGGCTTAGGGACCGCATCTTTCTTTTTTTTTGTGGCAACTCCTGTGACGCTTCTGTTCTTCAGAACATCTGTTCCCCAAATCATGACTGCCAAGTTCTTTGTGTACTTGGAATCTCCTTGGGTTACTTGTAGCTGGTGCCATTTCTCCTCATCAACCCAAATCCCGCTTCCCAGATGGACCTGAAAGGGATAAGAACACAAGCAAGCACCTGTTTAGTCGGACAGGATGGTAGCTGGAAATTTTTCTTGTCCTTTAAAAGACACTGCTGCACAACTGCAAGGGATTTGTTCCATAAATACTAATTAACTTTCTTTAAGGGAAATAATCATTTACTGAATACCTGTAACGTGTCAGGCCTTATTCTACTGCTTTATATCCACTATCTCAAAATCTTCACAGCAACCCTGGAAGGAAGGCGTTGGGACACTATTTTCATTTCAGGTGGAAAAACCAGGTTGAGAAAGGTACAGCTGCTTGCTGAAAGTCACTCAACTCTGAACTTGCAGAGTGGATTTATTTCATCTGGGCGGGGCCTCGTTGTCAGGATGGTTTAAAGCTTCCTAGGTAATTCCTAGGTGTGACAACCACAGCAGGTGGAGTGAGGAGGGAAACCGTCCAGGCTCTGCCGCTAACGGAGTGTGTCTGTGCAAGCCCTTTCTGTCTCTGGCTTCAGTTTCCCATGAACTGAACTGGGAGAGTTGGATTGCAGCTGAATTCCTTCTGGCTGAGAACACCTATGATTTTAACAAATTAAGCACCACCACTGTGTCTCTGGTCTGATTCTGACGGCACACAGAACAAAACACAATCTTATGCTCTCTGTAAGGGAAGCACTCAGAAAGTTTCAGTGCAGAGTCATTAAATGCAGAAGTCCCAGAATGATCTAGCAATGAGGTTTGAGAAGTTTTTTTTTTTTTTTTCCTTTCTGGCTCTTTTAACAACTTGAAGACCATTTGCTAACATTAATCATTAAAAAAATTAAATTTTGACTTTGACATGGCTATTTATGCTGTGTTTCTGCTGAGTCTACGGAGGGTGGAAATGGCCTCTGTGGGGACGGAGGAGAGGAAGCCACTGATGAGTTAAGCTTTCTGAGGGGAATGGAAAGTCCCTGCCAAGGTCCCTGTCTTCAGAAAGACTGTAGGTCATCGACCTCGCACGGTCAGGAGGCGTCTCAGGAGAGTCTGGTGTGAGAGACGGCACGCACACCCAGACTGATGGCAGACCAGCAGGACCCACAGTTCAGAGATGTTTGGAGATCTTTCTACTGAAGGTTGGCTTGGAAAGCAAGGTGGGCACGCATAGATGGGCAGACAGGTCAGCCAGTGACACTAACACAGCCCACCCACGAATGTCAGCAAGTAACCAATCTACCTGCCATATCTAACTTCACTTCCTTTTGCTCAAAAGATCATTCAGACCTCTGCAGGCACGATATCAGATAACCAGATCCACCTGGCCTTCCTGTGTCACAAAATTTGGTGCTGCAAATCTGTTCATACGACTCAGGAAGATAAGTAACCCTGGAGTGAGATGTGCTGCCTGGGGCTGGCTGGGCAACACAGACCCAAGGTCAAGTCTGGCCTTTTCTCTGCAGTCTGAACTGCAGGTGGGCAGTCTGTGTGCCAGATCAGGCATACTGGGGACAAGTTCCCTGCTGCTCCCTGCTGGACCCCAAGTCACCTCTCTGGGTGACTCTCTGGGGCTACCCACGCAAGCTTCCTGAGATAGGGGAAAACAAGGGATGTGAGTTACGTTAAATGCAGAATCAGAAAGCCTTGGAGATGGAGGACAACTTCAGTTTTCCAAAGATCTCTGCTCTTTTCTATCCTGAGCCTTGCTTTCCTACAACCTTTTAATTTACTGTTCTTAAAAGAGAGATGGCACTTATCTTAGCCAATGTTCTACAAGAGACAGGGGACACTAATATTTTTTCAGTGCCTATAGTGAACTAGGTATGGTACTCTCAATTTAGTTAATCCTCATAATGACCTTAAGAGATGGAAATAGGTAGAAATAATTATTCCTACTTTACAGACAGGAACAGAGATTCAGAAGGACTCATTAGTTTTCCTAAGACATACTATCAGTACGTTCTGGAATCAAATCCTATGACCCTGCAGCCCATGCTCTCCCGGCCTTCCTGCTGCCACCAGTGTCACGGTGGTGCTCATGGGGGTGGAAACAAAGCAGATCAGTATTCAGATGGCTTTCCTCTTGAGTCTTCCTCTGTACCTGCCCGGCCACTGCCCTGGCCAGCGCCCACTGCAGTTCACACTGCAGTCAGGGAAACCTGGAGAAAAGCCACGGGCTGGCCTTCCTGCCTACAGCCCCTGCCCGCTCCAACCCACGCTGTAAACACTGCCAGATTAATTACCTAAAACATAGCTTTCCTTCTTTGACTAGATGACTTCCGCAGTCTTTCAACTCTGTGTTTTTATGTTAACCCTCTGGAATCTTGAATGGCTCCCTGTTTCCTGTTACCTCAAATCCAACCTCCTCAGGCGGCGTTAAAGGTCCTCTAGAATCCTGTTTCCATTCAACCTGCTAATTGTACTATGTCCATCACTCAATGATGCCCCCAAACTCACTCATTTCCTCCTACTTCCAGTGTGTGGTAGGTAACAGAAAGAGGATGGGCTCTGGAGTCTCCAGCCCCATGTGAATCCTGGCCCTTCCACCTACTAGCTGGGTGTCTTGGGCTAGTCACTTGACCTCTCTGAACCTTACTTTTGTCAGCTGTACCAGAGGCAGATCACCACCTAATTCATAGAGCTGTTTTGAGGATTCAGTGAGATAACATGAGTCAAACGTCAGGAGGACAGCACACAACCAGAAACTGTTACTTCCTTTGCCTTCTTTCCCCCATCCACATCTCTGCTCATGCCTCTCCCCCCACCCAGGGATGAATGCCTTCCCTTACGTCTTCTTAAGCCTGCTAATCTTTCAAGCCCCAGTCCCCAGTGCAGGAAAACCTCCTTCACTACTCCAGGGCTAAGTTCTACCCCTTCTGAATTTCTAGCCTACTGAGAGGCTCCACTACCTGATTCAGCCCCACGTCCCCGTGGGGAGAGGTCGAGGCTTTGCCTCTTTTGCCTCCTACAAAGTGACCAGGACTAGTCTGAACACAAAGCAGGAAGAAACTGATGCGCATATTTAATATGTCTCAGTGTCACTGGCTTTCAGTTCTGATGAGCTGCTGTTCCTTGGAGAAGAAAATATTTTCTGACATGCATTCGGATACAAGGCCAATTTTACAGCACAGAGAGAAGTGGCCCTGGGTAAGACCAATCACAGGTATATGTTGGGGGCATTTGGGACAAGGGCTCCTGAGGTCAACAAAGCTCAGGGTCATCTGGAGCAATGCCCCATTTTCAGGGATGCAGAACAGACTGGAAAGAGCACTGACCTGGAAGCCAGGTGATGCCGCTTCTAGCTCCTGCCTGCCTGCCTCTGATCTGTTGTAGAACTAGAGACGAGCCCCTTCTCTGGATGTATTTCCCCATCTAGCCCATGTATAAATTAGACTATTTAAACTTTAATGGTCTTTGCAGCTTTATGATTCAACGAGTTTTTGAAATAAAATATCTTAAGGCAAAGAAAAGCAATGCACTTTAGCAAAATCAGAAAGTAGCTTTCATGGCAAGCCCTAGTCACATAAAGCCCCATTTGACCAAAATGTTAGCCTTAAGCTTTCAAGGGAGGTTATTAAAAGTATGGCATCTGGTAGGATGGGACTTGATCAAAAAAATGTCCTTGTGAAATGTTTTGTAGGACAAAACCAGTTTCCTGCTAGGAAATGGATCCCATTCCCATGCTCTAGGCAGCACAGAGAGTCAGGCAGAAAGAAGGAAGGGTCAGAAATGACTGCAGAGCCAAGAACAATGATGGCTGCTTCTGGGATGTGGGTACTGCTGTTCTAGGAAGCTGCCATCCATTTCCAGTAAGTCTGCTTCCTTCCTCTCCCTTAATAAATTTCTCTGATTGCCAATTAGCTGCAAACCGAAGCCAGGTTAGTTTTATAGCAAAGTGTTGGCAATAATCGATGAAAAAGGAAATCTGGCACTTTAAAGATTTGTTGTGCAACTCGAGAGTGAAAAAATTAAATGACCTTTGAGAGACCCATTTTCCTGGAGGAAAAATGATCCTTTGCAAAAGAGACCCTTATAATGCTCAGAAACTGTCCGTCGGTCTTCAAAGCAAGAGAGAAACAGATTTCTCTTAGAAGCTACTTTAAGAAAAAGTCTGTAGTCATTCCACAACGTGATCATGACTAAAAAGAAGTCAACAAAGACAGAATAGTCTTTTCTTTATCTTCAGTTGGGAAAGGTTCACCAAACTTAGACACACGGTTTGAGTCGTTAATGACTATGGAGAGCATCAATCTGATCCCACCTGGCACAGACAAGAGACGCTGAGGCCCAGAGAAGGGAAACCCCACTCAGAGTCACACAGGTAGGACAAAGATAGAGCTAAGCTTAAACTCAGGCTCCGGGCTGCCTACTTCCACTCTGTCATGCCACCTCTCACCTGCAGAGCAGACTCTTAAAGCTTGCTGGCTGCAGCAAGGCAAGGCAGAATGGGCCTATGGTTTGGCCCTCTGGAGGGGAGGAAGTGCTCCATGGAGATGACGGCAGCATATCCAAGAGAGCCCGAAAGACTAACAAGTTTCATTTCCTTAGCTTTGGCTATTTGCTTTGGCTCAGTCTGGCCAGCTGCAGGGATATATCTGGACAAACCCAAATAAAACAACCTTTTCTTTCTCATCAACCCACTGGGGAACAATACTGGATAAACAGAGACCTTTTGAAGCATAAGGCAAGAAAAACAGACGGACACAGATGAGTCTCTGGGGAGAAGGAGAGGTGATGTCTGTAATGTATGCCATGGTAGCAGAGAATATTACAGTAAAACTGCATCTGACTAGTGCCTAGACAAAGGGATCCAATATATTTCCTCCAAGACGAATTCATTTGGATGTTGGAAGAATATTAGAAGTCTTCTCCCTGCCCTGCTACTATATCATCATGTGACTTTAAGACTTCCAAAGGCTATTCCATTACTTTTCACCCCTGTACTAATATAACTACTAATATTGCTTACGTTTTCTTTCATAACATTTTTTCAAGAGTCTTACAAAAAAATCTGAGGAGTTATATGTGGTCCTAGGACTGTGGGCTAACCACGCTCAATGTACGACTTGAAAGCAGCTTAGGGGTAAGGGGCATGTCCCATTCACCTCTGTATCCCTGGCATTTTATTTATTTATTTATTTATTTATTTATTTATTAAAGTTTTTTTTTTTTTTTTTAATGTGGACCATTTTCAAAGTCTTTACTGAATTTGTTACAATTTTGCTTCTGTTTTATGTTTTGGTTCTTTGGCCACGAGGCATGTGGGATCTTAGCTCCCCAACCAGGGACTGAACCCATACCCACTGGAAGGCGAAGTCTTAACCACTGGACCGCCAGGGAAGTCCCATGTATCCCTGCCATTTAGGGCGGGGCTTAGAACACATAGGTACTTTGTAAACAGTGAATGGATAAATATTGAGTCGTATCCATATCTGTAAATCAGATATTTCTAGATCACCTTATAAATGTTATGCATCTGGTTTCATTGAATTATCATTTTAAAATACATTCTCACTAATAAGCTATTTTTAAATGTCAGGTTAGTTTTACAGTTGCTTTGGCCCAATATTTAGCAAAAAAAAAAGAAAAAAAGGGAAAGGAAGAGAAAAAGAAGAAGTCCTAGTAAAGCTCCACTAGTTATAACACATGGATTCTGGAAGCAGTCACTCAGGGCTAGGCCAGGAGGCCAACTGGTCAAGCTGTGTCTCGGGAAGCTCCCACCATACTCTCCATCTTCACACTGACTAACCAACACTTGCAGGGAATGGATAGTGAGCTTGAAACACTACCTTGCCATTGTCTAGGATATACTTGTCCATGACAGGTGCAGGAGCGGGGTAATAGGACGACGTATTTGCTTCCTCACTGAAAGTGCTCCGTAACTCCGGCTCGGGCTCGAGACATTCTGACTTTACTTTTTCCAAGTCAATGGCGGGACCTAGGCAGTTAAGAAAAGAGATCTGTCTAGAACTCCAAGGAAAAGAAAAGGCAAATATTTTAACTAGGCATCTATCAGCACACAGCGGCACACAAAAAATATGTTGGCTTATTTTTGTCCATTGGACTACACTTAAACCCAAGCTTGAAAATAATATGAGGTATGAATGTCACAGGGGAAAAGGTGGAAAACTGGAAGACAAGAATGGACGAGAAGCTAGTTAAGCATGAATGAGAAGCAGTCTTCTAGGGTGTCACTGTCTGAATGAAAACACAGGGGACTCAACTTCCTGCAGAGGAAAGAGGTCCCGTTAAGACTGGGGTGGAGACCGGGTGGCAATGACTCCGGTATGCAAATTGTGTATTTGCCAAAACCCCATCTCTGCAGCCTATGTGAAGCAGGCCACAGCAGAAGATAGGAAAGTAGGGGGAGAAATGCAAACGCCTCCCCCTCCCAAGACCTAGTATCTAGGCAGGAGCATTTCAACCAAGAAATTAAAATACAATACAGATTAAGCCCCTGATTGCCTGAACCAGCAGCTACCCTGAGTTTTATTTTAATGCAATGAACACAAATTATGTACGGTTTAAACTGTGAAAGGCAGCTAGATAAATGGTGGTGGTTTCTAAGGGGGATATTTTCTTCTCCATTAGCTTTTAAAAATGATGGACTATTTTTCTAATCGCCTATTGTGTCTTGATTACCAAAGGGCAGAGAAACAGGATGAAAATGAGTAAATAAGGCCAAATGACTAGATTAACTTTTGCAGGAGAGCAACTCCAAAGGCCAACGGAGAGTTTAGCATCCTGGAAATTCTCCCTATGCAAATACTTCAGGGTTTAATGGGAGCAGAAGTTCAGCTACTGCCAAAGCCGGTCCCCAGAGCTGTGCATATAACTTAAGTAAACAATGGGTTTCGGGGTCCAACCTTCCCTTATCCCTACCATGTGGGCCACTTGGGACAGAGCTCTTTGTGTACTAAAGCCCTCACCAACAATCTGGCTGCAATTCTATGTTCAATTGCCATGCCCTTGCTTTGGCTGGTGGTCGCGAAGGTATCGGTGATTTTGTTACAAAAATTCCTCAGGACAGGGCTTCCCAGAACAAGAATATCACTCCTGAGTTGCTGGCAGCTGTCATCTGCAAGACAGATCTCTGCAGTCTCCAATATTTAAGTTTGAACACACAAAGCTGAATGCAGCATAGTTGGGGAGCAGCACAGCTTTGACAAAAAAGGAGGGCTCATCTTGGGAGACCACCTCCCAATTCTGCGTGACCTACTCAAGAGCTGGGCCTAAGGCTTATTCTTCTTTGTCCCCAGCACCTGGAATGAGGAGGTGCTCTCTGAATGTTTGCTAAATGAATAAAAGAATGACAAGAATGAATGAATAATTCTAAAGTTTCAGAAGCAGATGCCAAACTGTATCTTCTGTGTAAGATCTCGGTTGTATTTCTGAGATAGAAGCAACCTCAAGTGGAGCATTTGATCTTTTCTTAGATCAGGGAAGAAGTAATTACTTCAGTTTCCCCAAAAGGGCCTGGCCAAGGTGGCATCTGAGGTCTCTTCCTGCTCTGACATTCCGCAACACGAAAAAGCAATGGGCTGAGAGGGGGTGGTCCATGCAGCCACTGGAGCACAGGTAAATCTTTGGCAAGATAGCCTCCCTCCTCTGGAGCCTCCTTTTCCTTCTATGAGAGGAAGGTGTTGGAGAAGAGATCGAATCCAACTCAGCTCTGACTTTCAGTCTAGTTCTCTCCCATCCATCTCCACAACGGCTGCTAAAGAGATCTACTCACGACCAGGTCCTTCCTGGCTTAGGCTCCCATTACCCTCAAAATTAAGGTGCACACCATAGATAGCCTCCTGAAGGCCCAGAATCACCAGCCTCCTCTCTACCTCTGGCGCTCAATTCCTGCTCTCCCCTGACACTGCTCACGTCCCCCAGATGCTGTGTCGTCCCAAGCCTCTGAGCCTTTGGATGTGCTATTGTTTTGGCCTTGAATGCCACCTCATCTGCCTGCCAAGCCCCTGGTCAGACTGCAGAACAGAGCTTAGATGTCTCCTTCCTGAGGCCTTGCTCTGATCACTACCAAGTAGGGGGTCTCTAAACTGTAAATACTTCTAGCAAGTTGTACTTGCAAACATCGACCAATCTGTCATCCACATCAAACTGTTAAGCTCTTCAAGGGCAAGGTTTTACTCTCTTGGCAATCCTGGCACCTAGCCTGGCACGTTGCAGGCTCTCAGTAAATTCTTCATAACATGAGAGGGGAGAGAAAGTTGTGGGCAAGAAGGAGACTTCAGTGGCCTGGAGCAGAGATTCTGAAATAAAGCCCTGCTGCTGAGTGGAGGTGCTTGGGGGCGGTGGTCGGGGTGGGTGGGAGGGAAGCTGTTCCCAAATCTCTGAAACCTGTTTGCAGCCGTGAAAGTAGAAACCAGGGCTGTAAAACAGAAACTGGAAACATTTAGCCAAGGGAACGGACAGTTCAGATGGCTACAGGGGGGCACGTGAGGGGCGTCAGAAGGAGCAAGGGCTGAGAGCAGAAGGTCACCTCTCTGGCTCCACTCTCCGCTGGTCCCCTCTTCCTAGGCTCCGTTCCAAAGTGGCCTAACCAGGTCCTCTGGACGCTCCCCTCCCCCGATGATAATCAGATGCACTCATTTGTTTCTATGCCTGCCCCCCACTAGACCCCGTGAGGCCTGAGGGCAGGCAGAGACTGCGTCCTTTTATGTCAGAGACCAGGGCTCCACACCATGCCTGGTTCCAATTCAACCCTCGACAGGCAATTTTACACATCAGTAATTACTTAACCCTTCTGACTCTGCTGCCTCACCTGAAAGGAGGGATGACAACAGCGACTTGGCCAGACAGAAGATTAAACGAGTCACGTATGAAATGATTAATCCAGACTCGGGCACGAAGCAGGTGCTCAGTAAACGGTGGCTCTCCCCCACTGCCCCTCCCCACACGAGGGTCATACTGGGGGCTCAGTTAGTCACTGCTAGTCCCTGGGAGCCAGGGCGCTGCTGGCCTTCTTTTGCCCCAAGTGCCCAGCCCAGAGCACGTGCCTGCGCTCCACAGCACACCCGCCCTATGCCCCCTGTGCTGGTCTCCTCAGGGACCAACGGAGTTTTGTCAAATACTGAGGCTATCGTACTGGGATCTTCTGGCTCTCAAGGAACACTATTTTCTAACGTACCTGATCAGCACTGTTTAAAATACCTGGTGGCTGCCAGGGATTTTTTTTTTTTTTTAACAACTTTATTGGAGTATAATTGCTTTACAATGGTGTGTTAGTTTCTGCTGCATAACAAAGTGAATCAGCTATATGTATACATATACCCCCATATCCCCTCCCTCTCGCGTCTCCCTCCCACCCTCCCTATCCCACCCCTCTGCACCGCCCTCCTCAACTGCCTCCTCTGGCATTGTATACAGAAGGTACCTGGTGCCTCAGCAAGGAGGAGAGACCAACCAAAGGCTCATCTTGGAAGGGGTGTGTCAGGAGACCTGGGTGTGGATCCAAGTTGCGTGACCTGAGACACGCCACCTCACCTCTCTGAGCCTCAGCTTTCCTACCTGCAAAATGGGGACTTGCCAAAAGCCACCTGATAATGCCTCTGGAGAGACTGGCACTGAGGCAGGCATAGAACAGAGGCTCTGACACAGGCTCAGAAAATGGCAGATGAATGAAGGAATGAATCAATCAGTAAAGCAGGGTGTTCAGTATTACAGAATCAGAGAGAAAAGGAACAAAAAGCATGTGGTTTCTTTGGGGAGAGGAGGGAGGGCCTCTAGTGCTTTTAATTTAAAAAGGAGAAAAAACACTTCATTGCAAATTTTAGTAGGCTCCACTATGATGTTGGCAATTTACATCTCATTACAACAAACGTTTCAGATTGCTGTTTTGCTTTTAAAAATTTCTGAGGCATTGTTCTCCTTCAAACATACGTGACCAAATTAGCCACAATAATAAGCACTTGCGCTAAGAGACGGCATGGCACGATCTGGTGCAGATATTTTAAGTAACAAAGGAACTTTTTTTCACTTGTGGGAAGAGTAGGAATCAAAAAAAAAAAAAGCCTTTTGATCCACTTCAGGTTTATTTTGGAGAAAATATACCTTCCATGGAGAGAAACCTCTCAGCTGGGTAAAGAAAGCTTTTGAAAGAGTATAAAAGATAGTGCTTGTCTTTTCATTCAGTCATTCATGAGCCCATTCATCACACAATCCCTGACTGCAGACCAAGATGGAGCCCTGGAAGAGGCACTGGGGACCCAGAGACAAATACAGCACGTCCCAATTCTGCACAAGTTGAGAATGTAACACGTAAAACTCTTATTACACAGCATACAAATAGCTGTGAGTTGATGGACAAATACCGGGTTTAGTGCTAGAAAACCTGGTGTAAATCCTGGTTTTACTATTTCCTTTACTTTTTTAAGCCCCAGAGGCCTCTCCCATGAAATGGGAATCGTGGCACACAGTAAGGGGCTTGGTAAACGTTTGCTGGCACAACAAATAAATGAAATTATACCATTCTCTGTTCTTGCCTTCCTTCAACTGGACTAACGCTATTCTTCCTGAAAACCTGTCTAAAAAGTTAATGCTTATGTTACTTCCAGGAGGCTTAAAAATCACCTATATCTTCAAAATATATGTTTGGACACTAAATACCATTTCTGATTTCGGCTGAATCAAAAAAGGCTAATAATATTAGATTTTTTCTGAAAAAGTATTAAAGCCTTCCATTCATTTCTGCAAGTAAATAGGAAGTTTCTCTGCTATAGGTATAATTCTAGTTTCTTTCTAAATGCAAAATGAATCAAGTCAAAATACTTAAAGCATACCCCTACTGTAGCACAGAGGCACACTGGGTTTGGCAAAAAAAAGATGATTCCACTTGTTGAAAAGGACCTGAGCATGGGAACAGCTAGTAGCAATGAAGGCCTCGGAAAGAGACAGCGGCAGGTGGATCCCCCTCTGTGGGCCCCAGCATCCCCTCTCAAAAGGCATCGGCCACTCTCATCTGCTGCCATAGCTACGCATCTGATTCGTGGCCCCGTTGTGCTTCCAGTGAGGGCTGGGACAAATGTGGTCTCATTCCTTCAGGGAGCATCTACTAGGCACATACGAAGCGCCAGCCCTGGGTTAGGTGGCTTTGAGTGATGTGCAGTCCAGTAGTGGACAGAGATAGGCAACAGATCATTACCATCCTGACAAGGGTAAGGATAAAGACTTGGGAACAGAAGCAAAGGACAGGGTGCTACACCTGGAGGAGACTAGGAAGGCTTCAGCAGGACGGTCACCAACTTCTGTGCTGGGGCCTGGAACTGGCTGGGAGGGCTGGGGTGGGGTAGTTATCTTCATATGGTGAAGGCAAGCGGCACATAATGGAGTTTCACTGACCGACCGGGAAGTGGGCAGCATGATGATCTGCACAGGTTTGGGGAGGGAGAGATCACCACTGGCTCCGGGGTCGCGGGAGGCTTTAGGGAAGAGGGGCGCTCCGACTGGAGCCTGATGGGTGATAAGGTCTAGGGAAGGTGGAGGGCTGGTCAGGCAGGGGGATGGCAGCACCATCAACAGCGGTTCCTCGGGTCCTTCCCCCAACCCTCCCCATTTTCTGAGGGCCCTTTGTGTGTGAAGGCTGGGGTAGGCTTTGCTGGGCAAAGGCAGGAGGGGCCGTTCTAGCCTGAGGTACTGGATTGGACAAAACCCCTGCAGCTCATGTGGATGCCCTCACAGTGGAGCTGGTCCCTCGGGGAGTCAGAACCGCAGAGCAGAGCTGGAATGGACCTAGAGAGCCCCCTCTCCATGGGGTAGAAGCCCAGGAAAACAGGGGTGGCAGGAGCTGGCCCAAATCCCCAGTCGTGGGGGTCAAGGTATTTTCCCCACTGTGAGGAACTGTAGATGCCCATTTCAAAGGACATATTTGCTTCTCCCTGAAAAGGAAAGGTGACCAACACCTGCTGAACATCTTGTTAGTACCTTACGTTGAAATACCTATTATTTAAACCTTTTAATCTTGACACCCCAGTGTCAAGTTATTATTTACCATCTTCCTGGTTAGGATGGAAACTCTGAGGACAGCTACCGTCCTGGTCACGGCTATATCCCCAGCACCCAGCACGACGTCCCTGGCCCACAACGAACACTCATTAAACATGTGTTGAATGAAACAGGTTAATCCTCACGGCAGTCTTGCAAAATCTATCTTATTATCTTTGCAGAGGCTCAGAGAGGTAAAGTAACTTGCTGAAAGTCAAAAAAATTCAGGGTTGCTAGACTCCCAAAGACTTACTCTTTCCTACACCTCTTCGGCTGACTGCAGTTTTCAGACTGCACGGGCTTCTCACGTAAGGCCCACTCTGTGGGACCCTCAGCTCATCTCTGACCTTCTCTCACCTTCCTAGGGTGTCTGTGAAGATCCACCATCGTGCAGGGGGGCAGCTGGGAGCAGAGGGGGTCACCAGGATTCATCTCACCTCTAGGAGCTCTGAGCCTACCCCCTGCCGGCTGGTGGCCAAAGCTGGGCTGGTTCTTTGTCTACGGTTCTTCCACCTTCCTCCCCGCCCAACTGTCTGGACCCAGGGAGCATCCAAATGGCAAGGATATGCAGAACGGCACGGGCCTGCGCTGCCAGACAGGCACTGAGTGCATGTGACATGGCCTTTGGTTCTGGACCAGAACTGGCTGGGTGGGAAGACTAAGGGGCTGTGGTGGGAATAAGCAGGGCAGGCGGCGTAAGGGCCACCCTCAGAAGCCTGAAGGGCTGCCACGGGCACAGTGTGCACCTGCGGGCAGGAGTTATGGGGGGGCAGAGTTTCACCACACGGCTGACATCTCCCAAGCAAGTCAATCCATGGCTTTGGCTTTGCTGGCTCTTGCCTTCAGGCCACGAGCCCTTCCAGAGCAGGAACGATTTGATCTGCTTGGTTCAGAGGAAGAGGGTGACTCCGAGGTTGAGGGACTGCACCCCAGGCCACTCCAGTGGGGAGGAGCCCCTGGGGGCCACGGGGCAGTTTCGAGGTGCTCTCACCCGCCTCTGCAGCCTTGTCTCTCCCTCCTACCTACTTCTCTGCACAGTCCAGTCAGAAACCGCTTGTGGTTCCCGAACAAGCCAGCCTCTCTCGTAACTCCATCAGGCTCTCCTGTCATCTGGACACGTTCACTTCCTCCCTCGAGCCCGCATCCTCATCTGATGATCCTATCTACCGCTGAGGTTGTTTTCTGTGTGAAAAGCACCTAACGGCAGGCTCAAAGCAGGTGTTCAGAGGGGCCAGCCACTGCCCATAAGGAGCCCTTTCCCACCTCTCCCCCCTCCACCTGCTCTGACTGGCAAAGCCAGCGGAAAACAAACCTGCCACACAGCCACACCGAAGCCCATGACCAGCAGGCAAAGCCCTGTTTCAAGTGGGAAGCACAGTCCTGTTCTGGCAACGAAGAGAAGCCCAGTGACTCCTGCATGTCCCGGCTCCCCGAGCAGGAACAAAGGGACAGCCTGGAGTTGTCCCTCAGCCCCTTCCCCATTGCCCCAGGAAAATGAACGCCAGGGAAAAAGAGGAAGGAGGGTCCTGGACTGTCCTGCCACGCTGAAATCAGCTCTTAAAACAATCTAGGATGAACTGTGGCTAATGTGTTGATTCAGTCAAGAGTGCAGAGAGTCCTTCAAAGTGGGAGATGGCCAATATCTTTAAGAGAAACAATTCCAATTCTCACTGCTAGACCTTTTCCTGCCACCCGACGTTAGGAGGCCCTGGGCACAGTGGTTTGGGCCCCACTCCATCAGTAAGCGAGGCAGTGGCAGGCTGTGGACCTCCTGGGTCACAGGGAGACCACTCATCCTCTTAGCCCTCTCTCGAAGCCCAACTTCTGCGAGCACTTCTGCTGTGTACTGGTGAGAGTGAACTGAAGGCTGCAGGAGGTGGAAAAGAGCTGAGTGGAACAGGCCCCTGGAGGAGAGCCGTGACAAAGAGAAAATTGAGCCATAAACAGTGATGTCTGAAGAATCAAGGGGGTCAGAAGGAGTGCTTGAGGACTGGAGATAGGAAGACTGGAATTCTGCCCAGGAAAAGAGGGAGGTTTAATAAACCACAGACCAGTGAGCTTGAAATCAAGTCCAGGCGTACCTATAAAATGGATGATTCAAATATGATTTCTGAGGACTTACAAGGGAAAGTAGCAATCTCCAGGAGACAGGAGGGGTTGACCAAAGATTAAGATATGCCAAGACAACCACAGCTGTGCTCTGCTGTAGGACAATGATTGCCTATGGCGTGCCAAGCATCATATACACATTATCTCATGCGAATCCTCAAATGATCCTACATCATTAATGTTGGACCCACTGAGCACTTACTACGTGCCAGCCCCTGGGCGGAAGTCTTTACATGCATTTGCTCATTTAATTCTCTTAAGAACCATAAAGGTTGGTACTGTCATTGACCTTGCTTTTTGGATGAGGAAACTACGGCCCAGGAAGTTTGAAGTAACTTGCCCAAGGTAACAAAATCAGACTACGGAAAAGCCAGGGTTCAAAACTCCAGGATTTCTGGCCTCAGGGCCCATGCAGGCTTAGTCACTGACCACGCTCTCCGGCCTGTACGTGGTAGGCATTAAGATATCCAACTTACAGAGGAGAAAACAGAGGCTGGGAAGGGTTAAATCATTTGCTTGAAGCTGCACAGTTAAAGAATTAGAGAGCCAAGATTCAAACCCAAGTAATATCTGCTGCCAAAGCCCGCGGTGCCTCCAGTACAGGGGAGAGCCGGCAGGAGGCATTGGCTGACGGCGGCTGCCTTTTCAAAGGCACTGTCAGAGACCCGTGCGCAGGGTCCAGCTCAGACCGCACAGGATTTTAAAGATCAAAGCTGGTATTTTAACGGACCTTGGACGGAACACAAGGCACGAGCCCAGAGGGGAACAGAGGTGATAGAAGCCCAGCTCTAAAGAGCCAAGACAGATCTGCGGGCCACGGTGGCTTTCTCCTTCAAAAGTTTCAACTAGCTTGTGATCTGGCCGACAGGGACATTATCTCTTCTTTTTGCCTTCTCCTCTCTCAAATGGAGATAATAATCCTTACCTGACCTTGCAATAAGGCTATCGGAATAGTCCAATGAGATAAAAATGTCGAGGTCTTTGAAGCCTGTGAAGCGTCTTGTACATGTGAATTACTGATATTCTTCTTCTTATCTATGCCTCTTCTGGTCAGAGCTCATCATCTCCACCTACATTCCCTACAAAGCACACACAAAATCCAAAGCCATCCTATGCCTCCCCCTGCAGCTACAGCATTTGCTCTGTTCTGTCTGGTGTACAGCACTGTGCCCCGCCTCGGGCTGCGCGTGCATCTTGAAGGCAGGGATTCCGTCTCCTCCTCTACGTCACTCACAGAGCCCTTTCCAGCCTTAGTCAAACTAATGTTACCTGAATCACACCGGAACGATTTTAACTATCTAAGAGGTACTCAGAGTGCTAAAAGCTGAGGGTGACGTCTAAGCCTCGGTCTTTGACCTCTAAGAGCAAGGAATCTGGCTGAGGGGAAACCAAGACAGACGCTAGAGTTTACTCCTTCTGATACACCAGAGCTTTGCAACTAAGTGGCTTCCACTGTTCCGCTCCCCCTCATCCCCTTGGAATTCTCAGAGACTGCCAAGCCCTGGCTTAATAAACACCACTCTCACTCTAGGCTCGTGAATGTTTTACAAAGGGACTGTCTTTCTATCAATATATTTCCAGCACCTAACACAGTCCTGGCACAATGGATGCCCTTAATAAATGATGAATGAATGAAAGAATAAATGAATGGACAGACACACAAATAAATCTGTACTTTATAAAGTAGAAGATCTTCATGCTTTTTGTGTCCTCAGCACTTATTTCTTTGGGAGAAGGCAAACAGGAAAGGGCAGAAAAGGAGAAAGAGACTGGCGTTTATTGAACACTTAACAATATGCTGGTCACAGGGCTTTATTCTTTACATATGCTTCTTCCTTTAATTTTGACACCACGACAGAGGCTCCCAGTGAAGGGACTCTCTGGGTTAGACAGCGAGGTTCCTTCCCATCAGAGAGGGCTGCCTCCCATGCTAAGATCGTACAAAAGGAAAGTTCTACTTTACAGAGAGATGTCCTTTGGGAGGATTAGGCTGGGGGGTCACCCCCATGTCAGTGACAGTGAAGTCCAAGGGCGAAAGAAGGGCATGTGGGCAAGGGCCCAGAGAGAGCCTCCCAGGACCAGCTGTCAGGAGACCCCTGGGAATAGGCTTGTGGCACTTTCTGGGCTTGTTTCCTCATCAGCAACGTGAGGGCAACACCCTATATCCTGTCTAAGCTCGTTCACAACTCCAAGGCTCCATGTTCTAGAGAATTTTTTCTGTTAAATCTATCTTGTGTTTATTTGTGGAATGAATGAATGAATGAACACTCAAATGAAGAAGTGAGTCGTCCAGCGAAGTCTCTCAAACATCTTCTTATACCACCTTGCTGCTGCTGCTACCCTTCTGCCCCTACCCTCCACCAGCTGAACCATTACAACTCCTGGCTGCCAGAGAACCTGCTCACCACTCTGAGGTGCCCCTCGGGCTCCAGAGGCCAGGCTCTTGCTCTCTGCCCTCTCCCATCTACAGCCTGTAGGATCCCAATGCCCGGGGAAGTCAGCAATGATTCTTTTTAAAACTGAGCATCCCTGACCTGTGGATGATCCAGCACCCAAGACGGACAAAGATCCTTGAGACGGGGCCCCTGGCGAGCTGGAAGGGGGAAAATACACAAGGGGAGGCCTCTAAGAGCAGTGCTTGAGCCAGGCGCGGGGGGGCAAGGACGGTGCAGCCCAGGCTGCGCATCAACCCCAGGGTGGAATGTGCTGCTGAGAATCAAAGAGGGTCTCTCAGTCCCTTTCTGGCTCTTCTCTGCCTTGTTATAGGTTTCTTGAGGGTGTGTACAGTGCAGGAGCCGTTACGGCAGGGGGTGTTTTCCCAGACTCAATCAGAGAGCCTTCCACCTTCAAATGTTAGCCCCTTCCCCAAAATTCGGTACACTGCATTTCAATCACATGCTTACATGTTTACCTCCATCACTACGCCCTCCCCAGCTTCCAACGTCTTAGTCTTCTTTGTATCTCCCCAAGTTCCTAAGCTCAGAAAGCACGAGGTCAATGTGAGCTGACCGACTGAATGAACAAATACGTACATAACTCATTTTCTCTTCTATAATAGAAGACCTTGAGAGGCAGAGAAGTTGGTTAACCTACTCGAGGTCATACAGCCAATTACTGGTTAGGAGAGTCAGAGTTAAAAACCAAATCAGTCCCTGTCTTAGCCCCTCCACTAAATGGTATGAAAAAGGAGCTAATGGTAATTCAGCATCAACAGAATGCCAGACGGTATGCTGTGTATCCCTAGGCTGTGAGAGGGGTATTATTATTTCCATTTTACGGATGAGAACACCAAGTCTCAGAGAGGTACCCTCTGCCTAGATTGCTCCTTGCTCTTCCCACCCACTCACCCCTGCCTGGATAACAAAAATGCACCCTTCAGGCTCCAGCTTAGAAGTCACTTCCTTCAGGAAGCCTTTCTTCCCTGATCCCCCAAATTCGGTGGATGCTGCTCCTCTGCTGTCCCACAGCACAGCTTCTATCCCTGTGCTGCCACTGTGTCAGTGGCTGTCTCCCGTATCAAGCTTTGAGCTCCTCAAGGGGAGTGGGCAAGGGCGGTATCTTGAATGTACTGAACTTTAACCACTAGGCAAAATGCCTGGCACACAGCAGAGACCAGTAAATATTTGTGGAAGAAAGGAGGGAGGAGGGAAGAATGCAAGGAAAGAAGGCTCCCAAAGCCACAGAGTTGGGAGGTGGGGAAGTTGGGTTTGAATCCAGGCCTGTCTGGTTCCAAAGACTAGACTAGACCAGACTAGACTACATCCATGAAAACATACAAACTCCCCTTAGAGTAGGGAGCCTTTTACTACACTCTTGTGGATTTATCTTAGAACTTGGCACATTATCATTCTCTGATTAACAAGTGCTAATCGATGGACTTTAAGCTTTCACAGGTCACGGACAGCAGGTGTGATTTTCTGGGACACCCATGGTCCCTGGAGCAAAGGGCACCGCACATGGTGGGTGCTTTACGAATACTTGTGTCTTGAGCTGATTCAGTCCATCCCACTGTGATGACGATAGTGACTCGGATCAGAGAAGAGCCAGCTACTGGCCCTCAAGACGGCATTCAAGGCCTGTGGGGTGGGAGTGCCTGGAATGATCAAGACACTGAAACTATGGTCGGGGCCAAGTCTGTCTAAGTGTTTTGAGACTAAAGAGGAACAGGCTGATACAAAATGCAGTGTCTTACTGCCCCAGAGGGTTAGGAGTGGCTTCTGGAGTTTAAACTCAGGTCATCATCATACAGAACAGGCAGTTTCCCTGGGAGCTGAAATAATGACGTGGAGAGTTTTTGTTATTAGTATGCTTTGTTCCCCTCCCACCCTCCACCCCAAAGAAGTTTACAGAAGGCGTAGCATACAGAGTGCAAGGAAAATAAAAATTATTCATCCAAAGACCAGGAAACACTTTTTCTCTCTGAAAATCTCAGTTCTCTCCCGCCTCCCACCCCCACTCCAAGATCAACACAGTTTTCACACTTTTTTATAGTTAGGGTTTCTCCTTGAGATTTTATTTTGATAAAAAAATTTTAGTAAGTTTTTACGTTGCACACCACGTGTGACCTCTGGTGTCACTGGGCGCCTCTAGGGGCTATGATTTGGGAGAACGGCCAAGGCGGAGTCAGGGGGTGGGGACATGACTAGCCTAGGGGTTGGGGATATGGTTTGAGGTGAGCTCTGCCTTTGCCTCCCCAGGTGACTCTGCGTTAAGTCCCAACCTCAGCTTCCTTCTCTGCAACAAGGGCATGAAAAGGCCTCTTGACCGACTCCCTAGGCCACCCTGAAGATCTACTGAGGCACTGCCTTGGGGACATACTCTAGGTAGTAAAAGGCACCTGTAAATATAAGTAAGGTGGCACTTTTATCTAAACATCAAAGAGGAATGAGGCTTTCCATGTCAATCTGTTATCTAGATAACACAAACTTCCCTTCTTGAGTATAAAATCGTATTTGATTTAAACTTTGGGGATGGCACTTGTGTTTCTAGACTAGTCTATTCCCTTTTTGAAGCAAAGAACACTGATGCAGGCCTATTAATGACTGTCCTCAGGGGACGTGGAGGCTATGAACTTGTGTTACACTGATTTGCTCAATACTGACTGGCCTCTATTTTTTACAGTCCTGGATTCTTGTGTTCTGAAAGAGCGTTTCTGTCTTTTCCTCTCAGGTAAGGAGTCATTTCTCCCTGCTGGCAAAGCTGCTCCCTTTCAGATTTCCCTTGATTCCTGCTTCTAAACCACGTCAGATGTGAATATCTAAAAACCTAGTTTGTTAAATTCAGTTGCAATATAAGAGCCTATCAAGTTCTTCTATGAGCAAACCTGAGGAGTTTTATACATCTTTCTATTAATCTAAGGTCGTGTGCCTCTCTGCTCAAAACCTTTTTAATTTTTCTCATTCCCACCAAAACAAGTCCAGACACCCCAGGCTGGTGTAGTTTTCAAGGCCTTCAATCACCTGTTCTTAAACTACAGTTGCAGTCTCTCTTCTTAACACCCCAGTGAGACTGCTGCCCTCTGCTTCCTCTTGTGCCTTGAAAGCCCGCCCACCCTTCAAGGCCCACCCCCTTCCCGAAGTCTCCCTCAGTTACAAATAACCTCGCTCCATCCTTTGAACTCTCCTGCCATCTTATGCACATCTCTCCTGTGGCACTGATCACTTTCTGACTTAAAGTAAGACATTTTCCAGGATGCTGTCTAGCTCTCTACACTATCCTGAAGCCCCCTTGGAGAGGCTTCCTAGCACCCCTGGTCCTGCCTCTTGCCACATGGATGCATAAATGAGTGGTGGCAAATACGCTGCCAGCTCTCGTTCTTTGAGCCCCATTTCCTGACGTTGCCCGCTGTGCTCTGGATAGCTAAGGCTGCTGCACGCCCAAGTTCCTGTCCGGTTCGCTCCGAGAGGGGAGTGGCTCTCCCTTGGGGTAGCTCTGCCCTTCCCTCACCTCAGGGACGCTCGGCCTGCCTCTGCCCGCTGCCCTCCCGGGAGGGGAGCGGCGCGCGCCGTCCGCCCGGTGGGGAGGGGCAGGCGGCCCGCGGCGGGAGCACTCACCGCTGCCCAGCCTCAGGAGCAGCACGTCCTGCAGCCTGCGGTTGAGGTCGCGGAGCTCCTTCGTCTCGGACACCAGCGCCCCGTACTCCTTGAGCTTCTTAGCCTGCTGCACCAGCTGCCTGCGAGTCCGCTCCAGCTCCTGCTGGAGGTGGCGCATCTCCTCCTGCTGCTGCTGGTAGCTGCGCAGCAGCTCCTCATACAGAGCCCGGGGCACGCCGGCCTCCTCCAGACTGTCCATGTCCTCGGGGCCCGGTGAGGCCTCCACGAAGACCTCTTCCGGACATGTGCTGTGGCCCAGGCTCAGGCCGTTCTGCTTCTCCAGCCGGGCCACCACTGCCTCGATGCTCTTGTGCGCCGCTTCGCTCGGCTTCCGCCCCTCGGGTCTCTGTGTAGGACAACGAGAATCAGTTCAGGCAAGGGCAGCTGGGACTTTCTTGGACTGCAGCTCAATATTTCCCCAGACAAGCCTAGAATCACAGAACCACAGAACATCAGTGCTTGGAGAAACTTGTGCAGACACGTCGTCAAAGCCCTTCACTTTACAAATGGGGAAACAGAGGTCCAGAGTGGGGAAGGGTCTTGCCCGAAGTCACACAGTCAGTTAGTGGCAGAAGCAGGACTCTGGTTTCCCAGGCCAGCACTTCTTCCATTCCATCACTCTGCCTCTCGGGTGCATATTATATCATGACTGCCCTCCCCAACTGCCCAGCCTCCCACCTTACCCACAGGGCCCAGGCAGTGATTTGCTCACAGGGAGTATTCAATGTGTATTTGTGGAGAATCAGAAACAAATCAGGCCAGGCCTAGCCATCCCAGGGGAGTCATCACTCAAATCTCTTCAACAACAAAAACATAAAAGCCCCTTCCCCCTGCTCCCCCCCCCCAACACAAAAAAGGGCATTCCACCAAGTAAACTTTTCCTCAAGAATGCTGCAGTCGGGAAAGATGCTAAGGACTCTAATCTGGGGCAGGAACCGTGTCTTATTTTCTGTTCCTCCACTGCCTACTCAGAACTGGCGCTTGGCAGGGGCTGGATAAATGTTTACGTAACTGAAAAGTTCAAAGAACGCTAGCACTGGAAGGTTCTTTCTGTTTAACTCCCTCATTTTACAGGTGAGGAAACTGAGGCTCAGAGAGGGGAAGGACTACACTCAGGGTCACACGGTGAGCTACAGAGACGGAGTCAGACCCAGAACCTGAAGCCCGACTTAGCGCACTAGGCTCCCTCCCCCACATCTGTTAGCCTCTCCTTGGACTCTGGCCAAGTTGAAGCTCAGCAAGAAGTGGATACAGAGAGGACAGTTTAGTGAGAAGAGAACTATCTAGGACTACCCAGGGGTTGGGGTTTCAGCTGCCTGAGGAAATTCCAGCTCAAGTGGACAAAGCTCCCACTGAGGAGAAGTGGGAGTTATAGGACCAACTGAATTCTTCACCCAGTGCAGGAGGGCTAGGAGCTCTCCTGACTCCCACTTGTGGGAGATGCAGATAACTGGAGATACCAGATTCCAGCCAACTTAACTGTGTCAGGTCAAGCCTGCCTTAACCTCTCAATAAGTTCCTGAAAATTTTGGAAAAAAACAAAAAAAAACATGACTCTGAGATTAGGTTACATGACAAAATCCTATCCTGTCATTTATCCACTGGGATAAAGTGCTGCTAGTAGTCTAGGTGAATGTATTCATTAAAATTGAAATGATCACTTTGGATACCCGTCTGCATCACTACACTGTGAGACCACTAAGGGCCGTGACCATGTCTGTCTAATCTCTATGACCCCAGGAACCAGCAAAGGGCCAAGGCCCATAGCACGGGTGCAATGAATGCATGAACTAAACTCAACTGCACCTTTTGGACTATGCTTTGGGGATGTCCTTGGCCTGTGTCCAAAAGCAGACTGCAGTCAGTGCAGAAGGCATCCCTCCTCCTCCTCCCTTCCTCCAGGGCACCCATCGTACAGAAAAAAACATCTGGCTTATTGAACAAGATATTCAGCAGGCTTACAAGCGAAGGCTGGAGGAGACCAACTAGGGCGCACACCAAAGGAAGTGCAACCTCATGCAAAAGTTTTCTTCCAACACAAGGTCACATTAAAAAGCCCTCTGTCTGAACCTGGCGCACCCCATCTCCTCGTGAGGCCACCCTTAGCTGTTTGGGGGCAGCCTGATAGTGCCTGGCTCTGAACTGCTGCCCAAGAGCAGCCATGTCCCTGGAGCCTAGCAGTGACCTCTCCGGAGCTGGAGGCCCGACGGAAATGCACCATTCCCAACCCTCAGCAGCGATGACACTGCACAGATGGTACAAACAGGACAGCGCTCCCTGGCGAGTCAGCCAGCAGAGCAAACTCACACTAGCCGTCCCGAGCCTCTCCCAACGCGAAAAAGTCATGGCCCGTGACACCAGGGGGCATTTACATGGGCAGAGGGGGCCAGACTGGAATTCTTTAGCTGCAAGAAATCTGAAACTGCTGCCCCATACTTCCAAAGAAGAGGAAAGATTTTGTTACCTTGATGTGTCTAAGCTGTAAATCTTCTTCCCCATAATCTTTAACTTCCCCATCTTCTTCTACATGATTGAGAGAAAGTTTGGGGATTTTTATTTTCTTCTGCATCACACTGTTTTCAAGGTCAGATTTGTCTTCTAAAATGCATATCAAGAGAATAAGGTTCATTATGAGTCAAAATGCTCAAAATGCCCATAACCTCAAATACTAGAGAATGTCTGAGGCCAGACCAGTTAAAGAGGAAAAGCAAACAAACCCAAGACATGTTCCCTTCTACACGCAGGGCTCCTAGTAGCAGCAGTGCAGATCAAACTCTAGGCTCAAGGGTATACGCTAAAGGCACCACCATACAAAGCGTTGAAATAGCACCCAGTGAATTTGCTGAGGGGTTTCCCTAAGTATATCTTCAAGGGTGGCCTTTTATGGAATTCTAGAATCCTGGAACTGGAATGGCCCTTAGATTGCTATCTGGTTTTAACTTAACTAGCACATGAATCCCTCAACAACCGAGATATTTCTAAGCAAATGATCTCCTAGGAAAACTTGGTGGGTTTCTGCCGGCTCAGGTACTGATGATCATGAAAGGATGACAGCTCTTATGGAGATAAAGCCTGAACTGGAGCTGAGGTAGGGCCTCCCCACAGCCCAGACACAAGACAGGCTGAGTTAAGACACATATAGGAAGAGTAACTAGCAACATTTACTGGTATCAGATAATGAAATGACAGAGTTTAGGGGGTCTCAGTGACCAAGTGGCCCAACTCTCCCATCTTACAGGTGAGGATGGAAGGAGCGTGCCCAGGGTGTGAGTCTGAGGAAGAGGCAGGAGTGGGAAACAGGCCTCTGGCATCTCACCCACTGCTTAACGTGTGATAACAACACACACTGACGTGCATTACAAACTACAAAAGTGCTACACAAATACAAAGGGACACTACTTCTCCTCACTTTCTTATTCTTTAAACTCAACTTCAGATCATCTGAAAGAGAATGGTTTTTCTCTTGCACAGATCTCAAACTTTACTTCCCAGACCTGTCTCTCACTGTAGATGTCAACAGTAAACATTCAAAGAGGAGAGTTCCAGAGGTGGAAACTCGAACATGCTCTGGAACTGGCCCTTGTGGTAAATACTTTGGGGTCCTGTTTTCTGGGCCTGAACTGGGACTCTGGGAATTACTATTTCTTACTCCTCAAAGGTTCCCACTGCTGCTATACCTTAAATGTAGTTTGTAGCATGTTGCCCAATGCTGGATGTGGCACGTGGCCAGGGAGTGGTGAAGTTCAGTCTCTCAGGGTCTTTACGTGTGAGCGCGTGTGCACATGTATGTGTGTGTGTTGAACATGCTCCTACACTTCCCCCAGTGCAGGCTCCTCTCCTCACAACCTGTTGGCAAAGTTGAAAAGGAAGCTTGTAAGCACCTAACTATTCCGGAATGTAGTCAAATGCCAAATCTTCCTAAATGTCTCTTAGGAACGGAGCCCCGGCTGGTCAAGGGTGGGACTGCAGCACCAGAGAGGCCTCGGTGTGGACCTCAGCTCTGCCGAGACAGGGCGAGGAGGGAGCAACCAGGCCTTAATGGCATGACCTCAGGTGTCTCCTCTATGAAGAAGTGTGGGGACGACAGCGACAATGCGTCACACGCTTACCACACAGCGCGGCTGGTGCACACTAGGCACTCGATGGACAGGATGTCAAAACTGGCATTAGCAACAGGCTCAGAATCGTTTTATTTCCCTAAGCATAAGGTGGATAAAGATACAATTAAAATAAAAAAAAACAAAATCAAAGGAATGACTGAAGAAGGGTATCTAGTGTAAGGGAAATGCCCAGAAAAAGAAGAGGTGGTCTTGTTAACAACCCCTCCTGATCAGAGATGAAAATGCCCTTTCCCGCTAGCGGAGCAGCAATCCTAGGCTTCTGGTTTCACAAAAAGGCCAGTTCTTGTTCCTGTTATCTTTGTACCTATAAAATACACCCAATGGGTTCAGCATGAACAACAGCAGGGACCGTGGTCTTTCTAAAAGAGCAGTAGCTCACCTCCTATAAATCATTGTCCATTCCTTCTAAGTCAGAAAGCTGCTAAAATGTAAAACCTAAAGAAGGTGCTCCAAAGGAAATTATCTTGAAATGGGATGGGCGGGTGTTTTCACATGTGAAAAAAGAGGGAGAGAAACTGAAAGGGATATAGGGGATGACAGGGTGGGGTTAGGACTTCTGAATGTGTTGAGGCAAAGCTCCTGGGTTAGTCTTCAGTCTGACAAGGTCAAGGGCAAAACTTTGAGATGCAGCCACCGAACTAGAAATGACAAGCTATGCTCTGCCTCCCTGAGCTGAAGCTCTGTAGCTGAGAATCGTGCTGGCATGGAGAGAAGCAGTCATTCAGACTCACAAAACTGGGCAATATTTCAACTGGGAGCGATCCTCAGATCATTTCATTTAACCCTTTCGAAATGGAGACGAGGTTCCAAATGGTAAATCCACACAACTGTCTGCTCAACCGTCAGGCCCAGGGATACAGGGGGGGGCAAGACAGGCAGGGTTCCCATTCTGGTGAGCGCATCACTGCGCAAGGTCACAGAAGGTAGTGCCATACATGAATAGCATGAGAACTCAGACTGTGCAACCAGAGTTCAGAGCTTTTCCTCCCAAGCCTCCGCTTAACATTTACTGAGAATCTACACCTGCAGGATCTGGCTGGGGCCCTGGGGCACTGAGAATGAACACCTGGTTAGGGGACACAAGATAAAGACCCACGAAAAAGAAAAGCCCTCAAATAAGACTGAGATAAGATCTCAAAAACTGAATGTGAATAAGGGGAAAGTAACTGCTATAGGATCTTGGGGGCAAGGGAGATCACTCTGGTCAGTGTAACCATGGCAGGCTTTTGAGAGGAAGGGCCCTTTGAACTGGACTCCTTACTTACAGGGTGGTCTTGAGTAACTTAATTTACTTCTCTGATCCTGTTTCCTAATCTGTGACTTGAAGTAAATAATTCCTACTCACATTGCCAGGATGCCGTGAAGATGATCAATTCTGTGTGTTAAGAACTTGAGCGGAGCGAATAGCACTTGGACCGTCAGTGTACATAAAAGGATAGCCATTTACTGACGGCAAGAAGAGGGGTAAAGGACAGAAACCAAAAAAGAAAGATTGCAAAAACATTTAGACCGGAATGGTTACAAAAGATTACAAAAGATGGTTCAGTTATAGGCAGGAAGAAAAGGTGAGAAAGAAAGTTAAGGTGGCTGGGGCTTGGAGAATAATTGGCCTTGAACGCTAAGGTAAGAAGAACTGAGGTTCAGTCTGCAGGTGTGGAAAAGTCAGACAGCCTGGATTCCAAGTCCAGTTCTGCTACGTGGTAGGTGTGGGAAGTCAGGCAAGCTGCTGTGTCAATGAGCATCACTGATCTTTCTGTAGGAAGGGAGATAGAATATTGACCTCAAGTGGGATCAAATCAGCTGAGTAAATGTGCCTTGAAGGCAACAAGAGTCTGGTACTTACAGCAGATGACAAAGCTCAGCAGAGCCTGCGGCTGGCCCAGGGCTGCTGCAGGCTTGCCCCTGGAGGTGGAGACCTACTCAGCCACCTGACTTGAGAAGGGAGACACTTGAGAGAGCCCTACTCCCCATATGATGACAGGAGCCCAACTCCCACCAGCTGTACCCAAAGCTCCACGCCCCCTCCATCTAACTGGAATGCCCTCTCCTTTCCTTTCTGTCTGACAAACTCCACCTAACCTCCACTCAGCTCCTCTTTCCTCCTCTAAGGTCCCATTACACCTTATACATACCTTCTCTGTAGCCTATTTTCTTACTATGTTGCAATCACCTGTTCTGAGGTCTACCTTTCCCACTGGAGTGTGGATAACCACAGGGCAGGGCCCATATCACAGGCTTGGCCATACAGTATAGGGACTCATAAAAAAAAATGTTTAGTGAAAGAATAATAAAAAGAGGCTATACCAGTAAGCATATGAAAAGATGCTCAAAATCATCAGTCATTAGGAAAATGCAAATCAAAAATAATACTCTCAGATATACTTCATACTCACTAGGATGGCTACAATCAAAAAAAGAAAAGAACAGAGAATAAACATAACAAGTGTCGGGAGGATATGGAGAAACTGGAACCCTCATACATTCCTGGTGGGAATGTAAAATGGTGCAGCCACTACGGAAAACAGTTTGGCAGTTTCTCAAAAGGTTAAACAGAATAACCGTATGATCCAGCAATTCCACTCTTAGGTATATACTCAAGAGAAATGAAAACACGTCCACCAAAAACTTGTGCACAAATGTTCATAGCAACATTATTCATAATAGTCAAAAGGTGGAAATGACCCAATTGTCCATCAACGGATGAATGGATAAACAAAATGTGGTATATCCATGCAATGGAGTATTATTCAGCCATTAAAAGAAATAAAGTATTGATACTTGCTACAACATGGATGAATCTTGAAAACATTATGCTAAGTGAAAGAAGCCAGACAAAAAGCCCACATAATATATGATTCCATTTATATGAAATGTCCAGAAGAGGTATATCCACAGAGACAGAAAGTAGATTAATGTTTTCCAGGGACATAGGGGAAAGGGGCAATGAGAAGTGACCACTTAACGGGTAACAGGGATTTCTGAGTGATGAAAATTTTCTGGAATTAGATAGTGATATTTGTAGAACACTGAATTGTACACACTTTAAAATGGTTAACATGGTGAATTTTGTCTTATGTGAATTACACTTCAATTAAAAAATAGGCTACCACTTTTAGAATGTCTATTACCGACCAGATGCCACTCTACGGCTCTTCACGTATATTACTATACTTCCCAACAACCCTGCAATCAAGTATTAGCTGCATTTTTTTCCACAAAAGAAGAAATGAGACTCAAAGAGGGCCTAAAGCCACCTAGATGGGAAGGCACAGAGGCAGGATTTGATCTAGATCTCTTTGCCCCCCAAGCCCACGCTCTATCCTCTCTAAAAACACATGCCGGAAATATGGTTGAGCCATATTCGTAAGTGCTGAATGAATGAATGATGGCTCTAGATAAGGACATCTAAATTCCCCAGCCTGAAGTTCAAAGCAGAAGACCACTTTACTCCTGCCCTCCTGCCACACCCCTCTGGCCTCAGGAAGTCCCCAGATAGCAGTAACTATCGCCAGGCACAACGAATTAGGTTGTAGGCCCGGGCTCAGGGCTTGAATGGGTTCTTTGAAAGGGTAGGCTGAGCAGTACAGGAAGGTCTGGGTGACAGAAGTAAGTTCCGGAAAGGAGCAGAAGCAGACAGTCCCTCCAATCACACGTCCCCTGACCTGGATCCTGGCTGCCCCAGTGCTTGGCCAGGGGGATCCTGAGGCTCTGCTGAGCGATACCTACCTGCTGGCTCCACCCTAACGCTCCTCAGTCTCCTCCCTGAGCCGTGCTCCCTGGATGAGGGCTCAGGAAGATCTGAGGCCGCCACTTGTCCTTTTCTGCAGTCACCGGACAGTCACTGAGCCCTCGCTCTGTGCTGACCACTCTGCTAAGTGGTCCTTGTCTTTCGGATCCTTGCGGCCCAGGATGTACCAAGAATCCCAACCAGAATACAGGGCTTGACTTCCTGAGAGATGCTGGCTCATGTGGGGGCAAACCTCCAACCTCCAGGCCTTCCTAATCCTAATCCTAATCCCAAATTAAAGGTGATGCCTCACATCCGCACCTCGTCGACAGAAGATTCCGGAACACTCAGTGTCACCGTACAAAGTGGAAGAACTGGTTGGGAGAGGGAGGCCCAGGATTTAACAAAAGCAGCCCAGTCTTTCCAATCAGGGAGTCCTGGCTTGGAATTCTGGCTCTGCTACATACTAACTGTGGGAACTTGGGCAAGCTACTTCACCTGTCCGAGTCTCACTTTCATTATCTGTAAAGTGGGGATACTAAACTGTTTTCCAAAAGGTAGTGCATATAAAACACCAAGCACAGTGCCTTTCTTGTCCCAGGTGTTCAGTGAATACTGGCTGTGAGGCTACCCCTGTGGGCTATGTCATTGGCTTTTATCCTGTGGCAAAGAGAACCACTGCAGGTATCCGACACAGATTGAGACATGA
Organism: Balaenoptera physalus; assembly: GCF_965194825.1. Classification (NCBI taxonomy): domain Eukaryota; kingdom Metazoa; phylum Chordata; class Mammalia; order Artiodactyla; family Balaenopteridae; genus Balaenoptera; species Balaenoptera physalus. Next base: position 155,913,605 of record NC_138882.1, on the reverse strand, counting down.
TGCAAGAGATGTTTGGGGAAGATTAATGTGGCAATCGCAAGCAAGATGGATGAGGTGTGAGGAGGAGACTGAACACAGGGTGACAAGAAGCTATAACTCTTGACTGGTCACATTAATGAAGGTGAACGGTGGTGTGGATCATCTAAGACAGCAGGTGACTTCATGCAGCATTTTAATGTGGCTTTGGAGTATGCTTCTGGCTTTGCATTCCAGGAAACCACAGAAGAAATTAGCAGTAGACTCAAAAGGATGAGTCAACCCACCTTTGCAACTGCTCCAAGTTTAAGACCAAGTAATCAGTTTTAGTGTAAACAGAAATAAGTATGTAGCCTCTGAAGAGACAAACTTCATTGATTCTAACTTCCTGATTCTTTTGTTTCCAGGGCAAGAAAACCACCAAGGATTTGGGCATCAACTTTCTCCTCCTCCTTTCCAGCTACTATGTTGCCAGCTAACTGCATTCATCTATTCAACAAATACTGAGTAAGCAACTACTATGTGCCAGGCCCCATGCCAAATTCTTTACTAACATCAATATATTTAATCCCCATAATGATTCTATTGAAGCAGAAACTGAGGGTCAAAGAAGTGAGGTGGCTTGCCCAAGACATAAAGTTATTAAATATAAGAGCCAGAGTTTCCAGTCAGGCCTGCATGTCACTCGGGCCCTGGTTCTATCATCTAATTATCCTATAGGAACAAGAGAAAAATTACCAAGTTGCTGTAACTTCCTCAACCAAACTAAAAGGCACATATAAAATGGTGAGTGTGTCAATATAATTTCCCAAGTGCCAGCTTTTTTCCCAAGCCCTTGCCTACATCCAGGAGAATGCTGTGATAAATTCCCAAACTGAACTTAGTATGACTTGATACCAACCTCCTGAACTCCAAGCTTATCAAGACCACCAAGCCCTAAATAAGCCCCAAATAGAGGCCCTATTCAAAGCCATAAAATATGGTAGAAGCTGCTCTTCAAAAATATAGAAGAACTTGGTATTTGTCATTAATCTAAGAGGGGGAAACATCCCATTAAACTTAACCACTGGAAAAAAAAATGGAGGCGTGGTTAATGAGCAAATAGTGTTTTAGAAAAGAGGCTGGTGGACAGGAAATCCAATGCAATTCTGTCTTCAAAAGACACCCCTGAAGAATTTGAAATACAGTTAAAATGGGAGAGGTACTGTCTTGACTCCCATTTTACATAAAATCATGCTGTTTAATTAAAAGAATCCAATGTCAGAGTTTAATGTGGGGTGGGCTTGTTAGCTATGATGAAACTCTGAAAGGCTAAACATAAATTGTTTTACATAGGTTTTGTCTTATTTTAAAAATACCTATATGCAAGTTTAAAGTTCTTCATCTGTGTAAAAACCTTGCAAAGTCTTATGTTTGCATTAAAAACAGGCATGCCACAGAAAAGGCATGCATATCTCATTCTCTGGCCTGTGGTGTTTGTTTTTTTAAAATCCAAGGCAGACAAAATTCTCAAGTTTCAAGGACTGTATCTAGCCAAGACAACACGAAGATGAGTGCCCTGCTGTGGTAAAGCAGAAAGAGACACGGGTTCGAGGCCTGGCTTTGTAACTCACTCTCTGGGTGACCAGTTACTTCCTTTCAGCTTTCTTTTCTGTAAAACATAGGGACTAGACTAGAAAACCTTAAGAGATCCTTCCAGCTGTGTGACCACTGGCCAGCCACAGGGAATTCCACTTCTCTTTCTCTTCTAGGCAGTGCCGGGCAAGAGTAGATGATCTAATCCCTCCAGGTGGGCTCATTTGAAGAAATGTCCTGCTGAGACCATCCGAAAGGGGAGAGAAGAATTGCCAGCCAGGTTTCAGTAGGTCTCCCTGCTCTCACTCCCATGGCCTCACTGGCCTTGGCACAGGGCTAGGGCACAGACAAAACTAGGGACCTCATCCTTCTGACTCATTTGTCTAGCTACCCTCATGTAATAAGCAGCCCCACCCTAGGGTCACAGAGGGGCAAAACATGGGGGGAGACGGTAAGCCTTTCATGCTAAAGTCAAGCCCCAGGAGGATTTACAACACCCACAAGTTAAATTTTAAACCTGTCTTCTCCTTGGTCCTCTAAATCCCTCCTTTCCACAAATGGTGGCACCCACGACTAAGCAAGCTGTTCTCTCAAGAATGCTTAGCCACCATAGTCCTTATCAGCTACCTATATTTAATGAGTATCTACTATGTGCCAGATACTTTTCCATATTACCTTGCTAAATAACATAGTGGGCAAGTTGCTCGTTACCATCTCTACATTACATTTGAGTACCTGAAACTCAGAGAAGTGAAGTAATCTCCGTAAGGTCACACAGCTTGTAAATAGCAGAGTCACAGTTTGAACCCAGACTGTCTCACTTCAAAGCCTATCTTCTTTCAGCTCTCTAAATCTTCCTCCTTGATACTCAAGGAAGCGACCTGGGGGAGGGGGTCATTTAACCAATTCTCCCATAGGACAGGATTTCATTCCGGAATATCCACCTCCCCTGACAGGGAGCTCATCACTATGCTTAGAAGCCCTTTCCATTGTTCATCCACTCTCTCTGCTATTATTATATTCCTCCCACCAACCGCTTTGAATTCCACTCTCTGGACCTAATTTTGCTTTCTGGACCTCAAAGAACAGGTCTGATTCTTCTTCTAGTGGGGCAAAACTCAGACATTCAAAACTACCAAAATATCATCCCATGCAAATCTTTTCTTCTCCTGCTTATATATTTAGCTGTCCTATCCTACTATGTCTCACCAATGAGCTCAGAGGAAAAAGTAGCTGCTGTGTAGTTAAAAGAAACGAAAACAGGCTTAGATCTGGGATACAAAGACCTCGCTCCTTATTTGATTCCCAGGACACCCATCTCTCCTGGTTATCACTTGATTCTTAGTCCATCTCTGGCTGCTTCTCCCCAGTCACCTTTCTGGGCTCTTCTTCTTTAGCTGTGCCCTTAAAAGCTGGTGTTCTAAAGGGTTCTGCATGATTCGCTTACTCTGCCCCCTCTCCCTCTGTGACCCCACCACTTCCATGGCTAATGACTTCCCCATTGGGATCTTCAGCCCGACTTCAGAGCACTGTCCTGAACCTCGGGCCACATGCCTAATCGCTCTCCTGGAGTATCTGCCCAGATATCCCATGGGCCCCCAAGATTCATCTTGTCTCAGACTGAACTCATCATCTCCTCTTCCAACCAACTACTTTTCTAATGCTCCCCACGGAGGGAGGAGAGCCCAGATCACCACATCATCATCACACACATCACCACAACCAGACAGGTCCCAAGTCCTATGGATTCTCCTTCCTTAATCCATCTCAGAGCCATCACAACCATTGCCACCCTACTTTGGGTATCATACTTTTTGACTGATCTGACTCACAGTTCTCCAAAAGCTTCATGTGCATGGGAAGACCTTAGCCCACTGCCTGGCACCTACAGCACCCACTAAACAATTGTCTGAGTAGCTCTCTTCTCCCAGGGTAAAATTAGAAGCCTTATCTCACAAGGGTGCAGACAGAGTATGTATATGGTAATTCCTAGCACTGAGCCTGGAGCCTGGTGAGTACTTAATAAATATTTAGTGAATGAGTCCTTGAAGGCAAGAAACAATGCCTATTCCTCCTCCTGTATTTCCCTCCAGTATAAGACTGACCACCTAGTGTAACTTAATACTTGGGGAACTTAAATGAACCAGAGAAAATCTCTTCAGGGTATGTAGGCTTTTCCAGCAAGCCTTTTAAAATGAAGAGTACACACATCTTCTCTCTCTAAGGAGCTTATAAGACAAAGCACGTAGGCACAGTGGAAAGAGAATAAATCTTGAAGTCAAAGATCTAAGTTTGAATTCTACTTTTCTGGTGCGTTTTTAAAAATAAACACCAGTGTGCTCCTGAATGACAAAAAAAACACACAAAAGAGCAAGACCTCAGCTTGCCTGGGGCAATTTCTTCTTTCATCCTGTGAACCAGAACTCTGAAGTACTCAGCAACACATACCATTTAGCTGTAACAAATATGTGGTTCTTAAACATGACAAATCACATCAGACGGGACCTTAAATGGTTAACACTTCAGTAGAATCTGCAACAGATGACAGCAGGCAAGTTCCAATCTTCGCTCCAATGTACATCAGCAGAACATGTCAAAACCTAAATTAAAAGTTTTCACTCGCTTAAAAAAAAAAAAAAATCCTTTCGTTGGCAGTCTCCCACTGATGACATGCAACAATCTTTGCATATGGAATCGGCTACTCCCCTGCTTCACTGCTAACTTTGTAGACGTTCCAAAGCATTTCTGGAGCAAGTGATCCATTTGGACCAACAATGCCAAGCTGGGACCTGAGCCCTGAATGAGCTAAAATTACCAAAGCAAGAAGAACGTGGCTTTGGAAGCTATTTCCCCCCAAGTGTGGGGTTTCTTCTAGTCAAGGGAGTGATAAAGAATGTTGACTTTTTCCAGGTGAACAAAGTTTGAGGAAACCTCCAAAACTCACCCCAGGTTTCTGTTCTGAAAAACAAGTTGCTGCTACAGGGCTTCCTGTCCTCCCTACTTCTCCCCAAGCATAACAAATGCACCTGTCTTCCTCAAGTTGGTGAGTTCCCCTTGGGCTGACCGGACTACGTGCTGGGCACTACGGATGCAGAGAGAAGGAAGGCAGGTCCCTGTCCTGGAGGAGTTCACTGTCTGGTAGGAAGACAGACCTATTCACGACTAACCAAGACAAGACACAGAATGCTAAGATAAGTGAGGAACAGCAAAGTAAAAGGAGAGCTCCGAGGAAGGAGAGTTTCCCTTGGGGCCTGAGGGCGGAACAGGGAGCTGCCAACGCATCTGTCCACTCCTCTGTGGCGTTCGTCCTCAGCTCACGGGACTGCAAGCATGTCACGTGTCTGCCTTCTCCACTGAAGGTGCGCTCCATGGGCAGAGGCCCCATCTCACACAATGATTAATCCATCCTGGTTGGCTCAAAGGAGTGCCTGAGGGTGTGTTCTCAAGATGGCATGAAGTACCGCAGGCCTGGGGGGAAGCTGGAGAAATGGGGTTGGTTTGGGGCTGCTATGAACGCCCCGGCTGAGAAGCTGAAGTTTTATTCAGTAGGCAACAGGGAGCTACAGAAGGTTCTAAGGAGAGAAGTGACTTGACTAAGACTGTGTTTTGGAAGATTATTCTGACAGCAATTTGGAAAACAGATTGAGGCAGGGTAATCAATTAGAAGGCAGCTGTGTTGCCTTAGATAAGAGCTGGTGCACGCCTGGAATGTGGGCAGTGGTGGTACAGTTGGAAAGATGTACAAGATAAACCACAAAGCCCACCTAGAATGGGTCCTTTCTCTGTGCTGCCCTGGTGCCTGGCTTCCACCTCTATTTAGCACGTACATCGGGCCCTAAGACTACACTCACCCTGAGGATGACGCCCATTTCTTCTCTGTCGTTCTGCCCGGACAGAAACCCTACGCGGCAGAGCCTGAAAAGTTAACTTTTGTTTCGCCTGGATTGTGCTGTCATTTCAGTCCCAGGACCTCAGACCTGCTGATGCACTGGAGCAGACACTTATTACAGCACTAGGCCTGGTGTATAGGAAGTAGGAGGGGGACATTTGACAACAAAAGGAATTTAGCACACCGAATAATAATAACATAGCCAAAGTGCCTGGATAGAATGGCATAGAATTTTAAGACTCTGAGCTGAGAAAAACCAGTTTTGGCCCCATAAAAAAAACCATAAATTCAATACCATGAGCCCCAGTAGCAGACTGGATTGCAGTTAGATAATGGTAAGCTCTCCAAATGGATTGTTCTCATTTTCAACACGCTGTCTGGCAAATAAGTGAGAGTGACGAAGCAGACCACATCCAAAGGTGAGCCACGTCTTGAGATAGGTGGACCATGGAGGATGGGAGCTCTTCTGAGATTTCCTGAGGAAAATGACAACTTGGCAGGGAGGAAAGTGCGTGTGTTCTGGAGGAGGGAGGCTGGTAAGAGAGGAAGAACAGAACGGGCTGGAAAGCTCAGCATCTAAAACTGTTCCTGGGCTCGAAAACTTGCCTTGAACTGTCAGCTTCACGGACAGTTCTTCTCTTGCCTTTCACTCCTTCCAAGGCTGCTGTGTGGCTGACGAGAACATCAGCTACTTTACAAAGGAGATTTCCAAGTGGGGGCCTGGCACTGGAAGACCTCGGTTTCCAGTCTGGCTTTGTCACTTGTTAGCTATACAGCTGGAGAGGAGTCTCTGAGACTCAGTTGTCCTCATCTGCACAATGGAAATAGTAACAACGGCAATCTCTACCAACAGGGTCCTGGGGAGGACGAACAGAGATAACGCACAGGCACAAAGTAAGACTGTCAGTAAAGGTGTGTTTGTTTTTTCCCCTTGAACTGAAATCAAGGCTATATACTGGGTCTGACACACATGGAAACCATGATGTAGACCAGCATATGCTGGAAAATGCAAAGTCCCAAAGCAGCTGGCTTTGACATTTCCTGGACACAAGAAGAGGTACACCTGAAGACAGCTCTGGGTTGGCCTGGGCAAACAGTAAAGTACCGCGCTTCTCACCAAAAGCCATAAAGCGGCCCCGAACTGCCCCTGAAACTACGCTTTTGGTGCCAGAGAGGGATTAATGACTCATGGCTAATGCACAAAAACATAGCTATCTCTGCCTCCCGCTTGAGGGCTCGCCGCCTCACATCTGGTCCCACAGCACCGTGGTATTCACAACTAGGAGATGCCAGAAGATGAGCTCTTTAAGACGAAGTCACTGCAAGCAATTCTCAGAGCCACCACGTCCAAGATGGGGTTTCAAGACACATGGGAGAGTTCTTCCAGGATAAATGAATTCCCAAACCTACCCTGGCCCTTCCAGTCAGGTCTGGAGCCAGGACAGTGGCTCCAATTTAAAAGCTAACCAGCTGATTGGAATTCTAAATGTGGCCTAGTCAACGGCAAGTTGTTTCTTTTTTTTCCCCTTGCTCTTCCCAAGAAAAAAACCTGAAGAGAGGTGGAGGAAAGTGCTTTTCAACTCACTTTGCTCAAACCGGCGCCACGCTTCTTCTCTGGATCTACTCTGCCGATTTCCAGATGTTGCCTAGGTTTGTTTGTGTGTGTGTGTGTGTTTAATTGTTTGTTTTCAATAACCCTAGAGATTTATCAGCATTCCAACTTGGAGGATGAATAGACTATAGAGTCAAGATTCACGGTCCTCACACCAATAATTACATGTGTCTTACTGAAGAAGACTTTTGTCAATTTCCAAACTCAGAGTCTGTGGGGGCTGCCATCTGCCTCAGCAGCCTCTCTGCGGTGCCTCAATAGCCAAGCACAGTGGTGATGTTTACTGCATGAATAAGTGGATGCAGGGACAATCTCTAAAAGAGGAAAGCAGCTATTACACACTAAAACACCTACCTGCCACTGACTCCTTCTGACCACATCACTCCCCCTCTCCTAGGGCCCTTCCAGATCTAGGAGTATAACAGAATCATTAAGAGCATGCTTTCTCTTCTTCTAGCCAAGGGGAAGCTAAGGGTACAACATACCTATAACCTCCTCAGGCCTATACTGTACTCTTGGGGAAAAATCTCCTAATCCCTTCCCTCAGGTAATTAAAAGCAAGCAAACAAACGAAATAAAACCGAATCAGCTACAAAGGTTTCCCTTTTCTACATACTTTCCTTCATTCTGTTCTTCTGGCCCCAGGCATGCCCAGGTGTTGTGAGCGGGTCTATACCACTGTGCCCCAGGGCTTGCCAGAGAGGCGGTCAGGACACAGTCTGTCCAAAAGGGCCCCAGGTGCCCATCGGGTTCCAGTTCTTCTTTCACTCCTCAACTCTGGCAAACCTACTTTCCAGAGGCAACGGGAGGTGATGGAAAGGAAACTTTTCATGAACCACAGCTCTAAGCTACTGCTAATTTGCCATGGGACCCTAGGAGAGTCACTTCTCTGTTTCAAGTCACAGTTTCCTTATTTGCCAAATTTAAATATGATACATGCTGAATTCATCTTTTAAGGAAAGCTAAGGAAGTTGGAAAGGTCTCAAACTACAAAATGCTAGCAATACCTCCTAACCCCTGGTCTTCTCTTCCAACTGGAGGGCAGCGTGGTTTACTGTCTCTGCCCACTCTGAGGTACACCCTCCTTACCAGCAACAGCTAAAAGGCTGCTCCCCAAAACGGAAGTGATACTTTCCTCATCCACTCGTATCTGTACCCAAGCCGCCTAAAACTAGCTGGGAAAGAGGATCCACTGACTTTACAAAGGAAAAGGTGCCTCAGTGTGGCAGAAAGAACCTAGTGAAGGAGGCTAGGGGGCTGGTTTCTAGTCCTACCACCAAGTGAACCTCAGCATGCCCATCTGTCAAATGGGGATGAGACCACCTGCCTTGCCTATTTCTCAGGGCCCTGGGAAAGCAGGAATGGGAGGTCTGGTCTTATGCTGACCTAGAAACTCTTTCCTGGCTCTCAGCTCTCACTCAGAGAGCCTTCTGGGAGATTCAAAAGGGGTGTGGAGTCTGAGGGATGCTAAGTGCCACTACTGCTTTACCTCTGCCACCTAGCCAGGGAGGGGCAGGAGAGAGTGGCACCCAGTACCCAGTGATCAAGGCCTCTTCATCCTGTCCAATGATGGCCCGAATGGGACAAGGATGTCATATCTTCCCTCTGTGAAGAGGGACTCCCACCTGGCAAGAGTCTGACAATACCAAGCCTTGCCTCCTCACTCCCAGGCGGTACTAAGGGCCTTAAAGGGAGAGACAGACAGCTAGAGAAACTTAAGGAGACAGAAGGAGCAGAGAGGGAAGGAACTGAGAGAGAGGTAAAGAGAAGGTGAGAGACAGAGAAATGAAGGTACAAACAGGCGGGGAGAGAACAGGAAAGTGAGGGAGCCGGAGAAGAGACAGAAACAGAAAGAGTAGGACAGACACAGAGAGATGGAGACAGACTGACAGCGCGGGAGGTGTCGGGGAGGCGGGTAAGACAAAGGGGACCATCCCGTATTTTTAACTGGTCTGGCCTTCTAGAGACACCCCGTCCCCCAAAGAAAAGCCTCCGGGACGGGAGAAGGGGCCCGGAACAAGCAGCGGCTCCCCCCGGCCCCCTTCCCGGCTCCCGGCCCCCGCCCGGTCCCCGAGTCCCTCCCGGACCGCTCGCTCACCTGCCAGCGCCAAGATCTGGGCCTTGTGGAGCAGCAGCGCGCCCCAGTCGCGGGGGGCGCGCGGGGGGCTCTCGGGCCCGGCGCCCAGTTCTTCCGGGCCCCGGTACACGGCGTACACCTTCTGGTTGTCAAAATCCAGCCGCGAGCGGGGGCTGAAGTCGCGCACGCACGACACGGGCAGCGCGTAGCAGACGTTGTCCTCCAGGAACCGCACAAAGGCGTACATGGTGGGCGCCGGGGGCGGGCCCCGGTCGGCCGGTCAGCCCGCGGGGCGGGCGCGGAGGTGGGGACCCGGCGGGGGGCGCGAGCCGCGCGGCCGGGCCGGGGGGCGGGGGCGGCTCCCGGGACCCGGGCTCCCCCCGCTGTTATTGTTCCTGAAAGCACCGCTCTGCCAATCGGCTGCTCTCGCCTGGGCGCGGAACCTGGAGGGAGGGGGGCGGGGGGCGGAGGAGGGGGCTTGGAAGCGCACCGCCACTCGCGAAGTCAGACCCGAGCAATCACAGCCGGAGCGCGATTCGCCGAGGGAGGGGAAAGGGCAGAGACGCTAAATCGCGATAATGATAATAACAATAGCCTTGCAGGAAAAAAATGCATTGACTAATATTCCAAGTCGCGCTGCGTGCAGGATCTGTGGCTTCAACGGTCGCACTACAAAACAAATTGCATTGCAACAAAACTGCACTGCACAGGAGAGGAGAGTGTGAGAGAATAAATGCAGGGCAGGGGGCAATCTTGTTTGGATTCCTAAGTGTAAACTTGCAAGAGAGCAGAATTTTGGAGTGTATCAGATAATTGAAACCGCCCCTCTCAACCCCTTTAGTTCATTGTTTTTTTGTTTTTTTCTTTCTGGCAAAAACCGCCTGCTCCCCTGTGGGGAGGGTCAGTCAGCCAGAAATGTTCCCCCTGTGCTGCCAAACTAGTTCTGACCAGAAACTGGGGCTTATCTGGGATTTCCAGTTGGACCAGCTGGCTGGGGCAGTGGAGTGTCTGTCAAGGGCCCCTCTCAGCTGGAGGAAGCAGCGTAGCTTTTCTCCCCTGTAGTCTTCCTCCCGTGAAGCACCCCTCCACAGAATGCCTGTCACTGAACTGGGACCAGTTGGAATGAGCAGGGAGCGGAGGGGTGGTCGGAAGAAGGCAAACCCAGGGCTAGCTGGGCATTTCTGGAGCCCCTCGAGGAGTTCTGACTGTGCTCTGTGTCATAGGAGCCCCATCCTACATTAGAGGGGGTCAGCATCCCCGCACTGACGCCTCTGAGAGGGTGGGCTTTGTATCAGATATGACTACTTCTATTCCTGGCACCTGATAGGGGCTCAGTGAAGTGGGGGTGAAAAATAATAATAAATAAAAATCCACATTCACCCAGCCATTCAGTCACACCCATACTTTTATTCAAGCGACCAATATTCACTGGGTATGCGCTACATGCCGGATTCTGGGCTAAGGGCTGGTGGTAGAGAGGTGAACAGACAACACAAACACCTGGATCCCTTGCGGTGTAAGACAGTGTACCAGAACTTAAGTCTCAATTTTGGATTCCTGGGCCAAAATTAGGTTACTGTATGAATAACACACCTTCTCTGTCCTGGAAACCCTTACAATCGGGTCTGAAAGTATTAAAAAAGTATAAGTAAGTAATTATGTTATAGTGAGAAAACTATTCTCGTAGAGGAATGCTGAATTGAGGTGGCAGACTGAATTAAATGTTATATTTAAAAAAAATTTCATTTTAATGAACTCAACCTGTAAGAAAAAGACAAAATAAATGTGCCAAAATGTTGTTTCTTAGTAGTGGTGGGCGATTTTATTTTCCTTTGTGTGTTTATATAACTATTTTCCACAATAAGCAGGGATTACTTTATAATCAGAAAGCATTACACATTATTTTTTTAAAAAAGCGCTGGGCTCACATTTCAGATCAGCTACACTAATGATTAAGTAGATAAACCAAAAACCTCCAGATTATTTCACTGTGATTTGGGGAGTACATTATACAGGTGAAGGCCATCAACATGCAGCTCTCAGATCCAAATGTACAGGTCAGATCTAGTTCCCTTAAACTTAGCCTCTGGCATATATGCAGTGACAGCCAGTTATGACCACATGTTCTCCTGATGCAGATGTTGAACCTTTGTTGCCCCACATACTTGTGGAAAAAAGAGGAGCCACTCTGATTTGTTCCAGCAGGTTTATCTTCATGATTATGATTTCTTTGGACTGATCTTACATGAGTTTTTATTTTAAGAATACATTCCTATGGTGGTCAAGGGGAAGTAATGTGTAGCAAGACTTCTGAAAATTCACAAGATGAGTCGTGCAGAGCTGGCCATATTTAATGAAATACCATGAAGCTCCAAACTATGTTTGCGAAATAATTTCAGGTAGCACCGTGGCCAACCTCCTAGCCCATCTAAATGAGAGCGACCTCAAAATACATTACCAGTCTCATCTCTACCACCTTCCTGCACACAGTACACTCCAGAAACATTACACTATTTGACATTTCCCAAGACAGCATGTTTTATCAGGTCTCAAGCCTTTGTGCTTGGTTCTGCCCTCATCCTGGGAAGTTCTTCTTCCTGGAGTGCACAGTGACCTCAGCCTCCCCTGAAGGCCAGCTCAGATGTCACCTCCTCTGTGAAGCTTCCCCAACCAGCCTCTCTCCTCAAGCACAGGCAGTTTCTTTCTACTATTTTGTCCCAGCACCTTTTATCCTCCCTCATTAGAATGAGCTCTTTGAGGGGGGACAAAAAAGCCGTGTAACCTCAGCATCCCAGGATCCTAGCACAGGGCTGGGGAGAAAATGCTTATAAAACAAATGCATTAAAGAAAGACACAGCATGAATAACAAACCTCTTGCGTGGTTTTTCTGAACATTTGTCCCTTCTTTTCAGAGTTGGGGCTGAATCCCAACTCTGTCTTTCCCATTCCTGGTGATCGAAGTACAGATCACTGATTCTACTTCTTGTGAGACAGACACATCCATGAACATATTAAGTATCACTGCACCCGCAGGTTCAAACAAATTCCCCACCCAAGTCAGTGTAAATCGTTCTCATGAGGGGGCAGTTCCATTTTCCAAGAACCCAGAAAGAAGGAAAGAACAAATAATGACGTGGATGCCAACAGAGTAAACACGGACTCAATTCACTTTGCATGTAGGTGCACAGAATGGATTCTAGAGAAGCAATGGTATGGACAAGATACTCAAAGAGACACACTTCAGCAGCCTAAGGGCAACAGAAAGACACCCAGAGTTTCTGCTTTCTATGTGTATCACATAGTCTTTTAACACAGCTTCTAGAGAACCTACTAAGTGTGCCTCGTCTGTCCTAGTGAAAACTGGAGTCAGAGTACCTCTTTGATCCAGAGACTGTTGCCCCAGGCTTTACACATACCAGAAACTAAAGCTGTTGATGGATGATTCATTGATTGGCACACAAAGACAGTTCAAAAGTACAGATTTCATACTTAAAGAGGTGGCTAAAAAATGTCAAATTCAACCAAATCACAGTTGAATCCCCTCTTCAATATCCCTGCCAAGTGGTCATCCAGATGCTTCTTATATAATTCTAATGTTAGGAAGTTTACCAGCACGCCTTATCTTTGGGACACTACTGACTGTTAGAAAGGTCTTTCATACTTACACTGAGGAAGAAGCTGTCACCTTGTAGCTGTCATACTAGGTTCACCACCAAGAGTCTCATGCCAGCCCATCAGATATGGAAGAACTGGGGATGCTATCTCATTAGGATCTTGTTTGTCTTCTGCCCAGACATCGTCACTTCCTTCACCTGTCTCTCCTCATATGACCTGGTTTCAGTGATGATCATTGTGATATCTACTTTTCCTCCGAAGTTTACTTACAAACCAAGCATGCCAGGTAACAAATATATATGATTTCAATTAATTTCACACTGAACCCTTGAAGTGGGTATTATAAACCCCATGACAGAGTTAAGAAAATTAGCAAAGCAGTTTGGCTCTGGGGAATCCTGGAAGGCCTGTGGTCATATTTGCATTTTAGACATTTTAGACTAGAAGCAGTGTGGGGTAAGGATTGGGGGGAAGCAAGACTGGGGAGTGGGAGGCCTGTGATGAGGTTGACTGTCCTCCCCCTGCCCCTCCCCTAACTCCCTCTTTCTACCAGCCAGATGTACTTTGCCTCTTGTCCAAGTCATTTTAATGGAGCAGAAAATGTACACATATGGGGCAGGTTTGTGACTGTGTCTGCATTGCACTTTCCTGTTGAGTTTTGCAGAGCCTTGGGTTAATGTCAAGCTCCTTCAGCTTAGCCAGCTGAAGCATGATCAGGGGCAGCAGGGGGACTTATGTTTCATATTACTGCATGGAATTCTCAGTGTACTTTGTAAAACTATTTTAAAGAGACCTGGTTTCTGTGAGTTTTTAAAGCAACTGGAGCGTGTCTTTTCAACCTCTCTGCTAATGATTGACCACATTTTTTCATGATTTTGCCTTTTTTCCCTGTGATATTTAATTTGACTTTTTAAGTATTTGCTTTTTAAATTTTTTTTTTTTTTTTTTTTTTTTTTTTTTATTCTGCCCAGAAAAGCAACTTGCTGTGCTATGAGCTCAGGGCTATTGTCTTCTCAGGCTGATTCAAGGAAGGAACGTTGATACATGGCCAGGAGGATCTGGGACTGTTGCGAGGCCCATCCTGGGCATTACCCTGAGCTGCTATCACCCAAAGGCAGTGGCATCAACCCAGTATATCTGTGTGAACTCCTGATAATGAAATCTGGTTGACTCTGGTGGTGGGGTTTTAGGCAGGGGAGGAGAGGGAAGGAGACAGGGGGAAGGAAGAGAGGAGTTGCTCATTGAGTACAACCTCAAAGCCCAGTGAACACTGCCTGAAGTTAGGGGGAATGCCAACTTGTCATGTAGGTGACCACCTGGAGGGCCAAAGGAATATGGGCTTTGGAAGCAGGCCAAGGATTAAATCCTGACTTTGCCACATTTTTGCTGTAACTTTGGGCAAGACACTTTGCCTCCCTGAGACTCAGCTTGCTTACACATAAAATGAGGCTAATGATATGTATCTTCTGAATGTATTATGAGATCTGGGGCAGGAGTTTTTACCCTCTCTGTGTATCAGAACCACCTGGGGAACTTAAAAAATATCCCACTCCCAGGTCCTATCCCCCAAGATCCTGATTCAATTCGTCTGGGGATGGGACCTGGGAAATGATTTTTTTTTAATTCCCAGATTATTCTAACATCAGACCAGCTGAGCACCTCTGAGTTGGAAGATCTTAAGGTAACATGGCAGTCGCATAAGAATTGCTCAACCGGGGCTTCCCTGGTATCGCCTGCCAATGCAGGGCACATGGGTTTGAGTCCTAGTCCAGAAAGATCCCACATGCCGCACAGCAACTAAGCCCGTGTGCCACAACTATTGAGCCTGCACTCTAGAGCCTGTGAGCCACAACTACTGAGCAACTAAGCCCATGTGCCACAACTACTGAAGCCTGTGTACCTAGAGCCCATGCTCCGCAACAAGAGAAGCCACCGCAATGAGAATCCTGCCCACGGCAACGAAGAGTAGCCCCTGCTTGAAACAACTAGAGAAAGGCTGCGTGCAGCAACGAAGACCCAACGCAACTAAAACTAAAATAAATTTAAAAAATTTAAAAAAAGCATTGCTCAACAAATCCTAGATATTATTTTCAGGGTAAATATACAGGGCTCTGAAATGTCTATGTAACCTCTCTTGGGCACAATAATTTCTTTGTTTGAAAAATGACATACCAGTGTGAAGTGAAGACAGTATATTGTAGTCTTAGGTCTTATATACAAATCCTGGCCTAATAAGTAAGGCTTATCCTTACTAAGTGTGGCCATGGACAAGTTTCTTAATCTCTCCAAGCCTCACTTTTTTCATGGAAATATTAATAGAGCTTCATAGGGTTGTTATGAGAATTAACATTTTAATAATCCATGTAAAATGCTTGGTACAGTGCCTGACATATAGTGAGTTCTCAGTATATGATAGTTCCTATTACTATTATCATTATCATTATCATTATTATTACTAGAGCTCTTATCTCCATGCTGAAAGATGCCTAATAAATGTTTACCGAGTCAAATTGAATATAATGAGCTAAACTATGCTGATAATTATCCAACAAGCACTCCACAATGCTTCCATCCCAGTGCCATCCCCTTTAAACCACAGCCTGTGGGCACAGGTGATAGTCACCAAAGGAGTTCCCAGATCTCACGTGTTCAAACGCCTCTGAGGCTATAGGCCTTGCCCAAACCTGCAGCAAACACTTCCAAGATAATGTGTTTGGAGCCATTCATTCTTTCAAATTGACTTTTTGAGTATTTTCTTAGAAGAAATAAAAACTTGTATGTATTATATAAAATGTAACATGCAGACGCATTTACAGCAATCTGAAGCCTTGTGAACGCCTGATCAAGCAGTCAACACAATGGTCAAGTTCAATCAATCAGAGCTCTGCTATATTTTGATCTCATGTGGGTCACACTCAGGAGCTGGTTACACGGATGATCTGAATCCAGAATTTTAGTCTAGGTGTGTGTACTCCACATAAGCAACACAAAGCAAAAGAATTCCCCATGGCTAAAGACCAAAAGAAGTTTATGAATAGAATAGAAAGAAGAAATGCTGTCACAAGGGAAGAGCATTTGAATTGGTTTTGAAAAAGAAACCAAAAAATTGGCCTACCTGGGACTTCCCTGGTGGCGCAGTGGTTAAGAATCCGCCTGCCAACGCAGGGGACATGGGTTCGAGCCCTGCTCCAGGAAGATCCCACATGCCGCGGAGCAACTAAGCCCGTGCGCCACAACGACTGAGCCTATGCTCTGTAGCCCATGAGCCACAGCTACTGAGCCCATGTGCCACAACTACTGAAGCCCGCACACCTACAGCCCGTGCTCCACAACAAGAGAAGCCACTGCAATGATAAGCCCGCGCACCGCAACGAAGAGTAGCCCTCACTCGCCGCAATTAGAGAAAGCCCCCGCGCAGCAAGGAAGACCCAACACAGCCAAAAATAAATAAATAAATAAATAAATAAATAAATAAATAATAAATAACTTTAAAAACAAAAAAAAAAATAAAAAACTTAAAAAAAAAAATTGGCCTGGCTGGGAAGGATGCAACTTGCCTCAACTATGAATTTCAATTAGGGGACTATTAGTTTTAGAAGCTGCCTCTGGTTTCCCTTATTAAATTAACTCATTCTGTTACTTTTCAGCTGAAATGTCACTTCCCTAGGAAGGGCCTGCCTGGCTCGTTATTCCCATCCCCCTGCATAGACTAGCTCAGGAACCTGCTACCTATTTCCACAGCTTCTTATATTTTTCTTCATGGAACTTATCATAGTATATAACATATATTTATTCTATTATTGTCTGTCTCTGCCACTAGATTGAAAGCTCCACTAGAGAAGAGACCCTATATTTCCTCTTCACCACTGTATCCTAGCACCTAGCCTGGCACAAGGCAGACCCTAAACAAACACTTGCTGAATGAATGCATGTCTGAAACATAGACCCTGGAGAAGAGGGAAGCCCCCAAAGGTGAGGAGGGAGAGGTGTCCCAAGGGCCTTGTTCTGTTCCTCTGAGTCTTACCTTTCTCTTGTGAGTGTTTCTCTGTTTCTGGGCTCCCACCATGTCTAGCTCCCACAGTCTGGCCCCAAAAAACAATAAAACCCCTTTTGTAGTTTTCCCTTAGAGCGACTAGACAGGTTGACATTTTCAAAATGTTTTTCTAAATACAAGGAGAGAAAAAATTGCAAATAATTACAGAAAAATAGTCACGTGGACAATCATATATAGTTGATATACACTGGAACCAACAATAATGTAATAGCATCAGGAACCTCACTGACACAGTCCCTGGGCTTCCCAGGACACAAGATGGTGATTTTGCCTCATCCTACAAGGCTAGACTTTCTTTTTACCCTGCTGTTGGCTGGATGTCATAGACTCTAACCCCCTACTCAGGGGGAACACTGACTCATTCTAGTCTTCTGATGATTCCAACATTATTTGGGAGGTAACAGGGCAACTTTCCTTCAAAGACCCCATGCTAGTTCTCTGGTTACGATCTCTGCTCGTCTCAAGCACCCGTGGCTCAGAATGTCTGCCCTTCAGAGGCCCACAGAGGGCCAGAGTGAACCCCACATTTCCATCCACTCTTAGGCTTTTGTTTGATAACTCTGGGCTGCCATTCTGGGTCAGAGGCACACAACGGAACATTCATTCAGGGAATTAAGTCTTCTCAGAAGCACACAGCAAACCATGAATAACTGATTTTCTTAAGAACATATCCTAACCATACCATAAATTCAGTACAAAACCAGAAGAAAGGAATGAAAATGTAACTAACAATTACTGATTTCTGTGATAGGATCTATACTGGCTGCTTTAGACACATCTCCTTTAATATTTTCAGAACACCTATGAGATTTTATATCACCATTTTTCTGATGAGGAAACTAAGACTTATAGAGGAGATAGGAGTTGTTTATAGTCATGTGGAAAAGACCTGAACCTCAGTTTCTTGATCCAAAGCCTGGTTTCAAGGGCTGTTTTGATATGGGCCTTGCCTCAGAGTTTCCTGGGCAACAAGGAGCTGAATTGATTGTGGAGTTTAATCCCCACTTCCCTTTCTTAGAGGCTTGAATCCTGACTAGAAATCTGAGAACTAGATCTTAGGGGGAAAGTCCAATATCTATCTTAGGGTTCCAAACATCCCTAAATTGAGTAGCTAATGATTCTGAGAATACTGATGATATGACTACTATGACTACATTATCTGGGGTTTCTGAAACCATGGTTACTTACTCCAGAGACGCTGAATTTTTCAAGAACTCTGAGGTTTCTAACTGCTCAAGCAGATTTCTATATTCTTACACCCTCTGTTGATGGCCAGGGACAAACTGGGGATTACCTGTTACTGCATGGTGTGGAAGGAGCCTCTTCTGAGCCAGAATAAAAGAGGATCAGAGAGCTCCAGTGTGAGAAATCTCTGTGAGAAGTGTCACTCCCACCGCATTCTTACCCTGCTATCACTTGGAGGAATAAGAACAAGAATAGGAATAATAGGCATGAACTTTTGTGGAATGTTTTGTGGAAGGCTTTACATACATTTCTCATTTAATCCTCAAAGCAATCCTGGGTGGCAGGTACTATTAGTATCAGCCTCACTTTAGAGTTGAAGAAACCAAGGCATAGGGATATTAGGTAACTTGCCCAAGGACACACAGGAGTAAATGCTGGAGCCAGGATTCAGACTCAGACTACCTGACTCTAGAGGCCCAACTACGGACTTCTACCCCAGTTCTGGCTCCCTCTGAGTCTGACTCTTGCCCCACTGAGGGTGATTTGTGCCTTTCTAGCTAGAATGGGGAGATGACGGGTCATCCATCCTCAGAAGGTCATATGCTGGTTTTCTAGGGATGTCCAGACCACTTTGATTGGTCCAGGTGAGACCCTGACAGGCACTATCTCCAAAAGCATCCTGGAGTTCATTAATATTTTCATCCTATGTTGTGGTGGATGGGAGTGTACTAGATTCAATCTACAGTATAAGGACGGCTTTCTTTTATTTACTCAAAATCGGTTTCCTTATTTAGTACCACAATAGGGCCACCTATTATGCCAACCAAAAAAAAAAGTTCTTGACCTCTAAGTTTTTCTATTATAATGGAAAATGACTCACGTATACAACATGCCACACATTTTTTTGTTGCTGTTGTCGATAGTTTTTTTCATATATTACTTTAGTGCTGGTGGTGGGTGAATTGATGTGCAGGGTATCAAAACCCCACCTCCCCTCCTTTACTATCAGGCGCACCTTTATTATCATGGAAAATAAATGGCTAGAATAGAGGAAAAAGAGATAAAGGTGAGGCATTTTTTCCCCCTAAAATACAGGATAGACAGGAGCAAGACACACAAGGGTATGTGAGACTCTGGATGAAGTGGCCAGAGAGTTTAACTCAACTGGTAGGCAGAGTAAGTCACTGGACAGGCCCCGCCCCCCACCCTGCTAATGCATCCTGCCACTTCGCTGGGCCGTCAGAGGGTCTCCAGTCACTGAGCTCTGCTTCTGGCTTCGGGACCCATGGTGGACAGGCAGCCCAGCACAGAAGGGGGTATGAGGCCATAGGAAAAATGAAATGTGCACAGGCTTTAGACCCAGATTTGGGTTCAATTATTGCTCCATCACTGTGGGCAAATCTCTGTCAGGTTTTTCAGCTGTCAAATAGAGTCTTATAAGGCTGTCATGGGGTCTAACAGACTAAGCGTGTAAAGTGCCTGGCAGGCTCAGTGCCTCACACACAGTAGGTTCCATGAAAACCAGTTGTCTTTTTCATTCTCATCTTCCGAGAGAGTCTCTATTACCTTTTCCTCTTAGGAGGTCACAGGGTAACGACAGGATGGATCGCCAGAAGCCAGCTATTTGGGGATGAAGTATCATCCCCCCCACTCTTCCCAAAGACTGGGCAGTATTACTGCAGAGATGCCACCCACCATCCTCTTCCTGGCCAACGCTGGGGCAGTATGCCATGTTTAAGAAAGCTGGGACCTTAATAAGATCGGTACTTTTATCTTATAAAGTTTTAGGACTTAGCTGAGTTTGGGGTTTTATTGTCTGCTTTTAAAATTATGTTCAGCTTTTGTACATTTAAAACATGCCTTTGAAATTGTGAAACACAGTGTTCTCAATCATAAAAAAAGGATGAATTATATTATGCTTTTCTGTTTCCATTTCTGGGTTCTTTTTTTGTCTCCTTATATGAATTTTTCTGTGATGTCCTGCCTTATGTCCTAACTCATCTGGAATACTAGCTGTGAAATTCTGGGCAAGATTCTTAACTCCTGTAAGACTGCCTCTCTCATTCATTCATTCATTCATCTGCTAATGACTATTTGTTGAGGGTTCATTATATGCCAGAAGCTTTTCTTAATACTTGGGAAACAGCAGAGAACCAGACAGACTGTTTTCTTATCTATAAAATGGGAAACTAAACTTTTAGGATTGTTGAGAAAAGCAAACGAGATAATACATGTAAAAGAGAGGAAGAGGCAAAGAAAAGGACTGAAATTTATTGAGCTTCCTGCTCTGTCCCTGGTAATGCTAGGTGCTTCACATGCAGTGCTCATAATAACCTTACAGATGCATCAGCTGAGGGTCAGAGAGGGAAAGTGAGGGCTCAAGTTACACCCTGGATTCAAACCTAGTATGAAGTTCCCACTCTGCTCTGTTGCTTCCTGTGGCCCCTGGCATACTACTTGTCATTTGGTAGGTGTGTTAATTCCCTTACCAATTCCATGTAGAATCTGGGAGGCCGTGCTCTTCTTCCTGCTAGCTGATACATCTGATAGCACCAACTGTGATTTCGGTAGAGTAAGGGGTACTTGAATGAAAAATCCAAACCCTGTCCCCTACTTCCTTAGGGGACAAGATGCAAAGAAAACTCATGAAAGGCAGCGGTGTAGGGGGGACATATACATTAAGGCTATAAATTTAAATTTGCTGTTGGAACATGCGAACAGTTATTAGTAACTCCAAGTCATTAGGGGAAGGACTCTGTGGTCCTCAGGCATCCAGACTCATCGGTGTAGGAGGCAGCTGGGACATGGACCCTTGGCAAGAGAAACATTCTTTTTCCCAAGCCAACCCATCTCCGCTGCTGTGATTTTAAAGATGAAATGATCAAAACTCTATCTCTCTGACTCTTGCCCCGCCCCAAGTGGAGGCAGATCTCAATTGCACAAACAACTAGGTACATTTTTCCCCTTGAGATGTTCAATGTCCAAGGAAGAAAGCGTCTTCCAGGAAATGTTCACTTAGGGCCTGCACACTTTCAAGAGGCTGAAAGCAGCGTAGGAAATGAAATTACCCTGCTTACACTTGGCAAGGGGGCTGCAAAACTGCCCCAAGCTAAACAAGTTGGACATATGCACCGTTTTTTCTTCCATCTCTCTGTTTGGACAGGTCACAGCAAGAGCACAAAACAGATTTACCAACATAGGAGCCAGATAAGCACTGTCAACGTGGTTTTAATTTTTTGAGCAAATCCTTATCTTTAGTATTATGAAAAGGAAGGGCCATGCCAGATGGTGCTTGTTGCCACTGAGAAAACCTGTGAGGGTTACCAGAATGAAAAGGTAGACATGGGGGAAGCAAAGAAGAGCTCTGCATGCAAAGAAAGGGAAAAGAAAAAAATCTTTTCCTTGGCATAAAAAAATTTCATCCTGAAGGTTCTTTTTTTTTTTTTCTTGGCAGAGTAATAAACACCTTAAAATAGCGTTATAAGACGGAAACAGAATCTATAGAAGCAGGAAACCAAGAATAGTGACTTCAGAGAACTTATAGCCCAAACCTCCCATTATAGAAATGATTAAACTGAAGACAGAAGGACAATGATTTACCCAAAGTCAAAAAGTTTTTCTTTGACTAAATTAGTCCTGGAACCCAGCTTCTGGTGGGCCTTTCCTCTGTCCTATATTGCCATGCTCTCTCTTGATTACAGGGGAAAGTCTTCAGAAAAAGGTGATCTCATCCATGCCTATGGTATTAGCTTACCTACTCCTAGAGAACCATACATAATTCATCATTTTCAAGGATTAGCATCAAGAAGAAGCCTCTCCTAGTTGGGGAGGGGATGTCCGCTGTCACTTCCACCTGCCCTCTCTGTACTCCCCCACCCCCTTAAATGGGACTCTCTAACACTCTGGCCAAAGCATGAACCCAACCCATTTTGGGGGGGTTGCCCTAAGCATAGCTGATGCAGTCTGGACTCCCAAAGAGGCTTGACTGAAACAAAGAGGAAAGAAAAGGCGGCAGAATGTAGTAGAGTGATCTGAGCTTTGAAATCAGATAAACCTGAGCTCAAATCCCTGCTTCACAGCCCATTAGCTGTGCAGATCTGAGCAAGTCACTTGACTTCTCTGAAGTTTTGTTTCCTTATCTGTGGTGTAGGGAGATTTACCTCCCAGGGTACTTGATAGATACAATTAAACAAGAGAGCATACAGAAAGCATCCAGCCCAGATCTTTGCACACAGTGGACACCGGTGTAAACAAAGCATTAAACAATCTGATTTAGAAAGCACAGGTGTATAGCCAAAACTCAAAAAATATTTCCTGGACCACTTTCTTTGAGCCAGATGCTGTGCTAAGTGTTGTGACAGAGACAAATAAGACATGGGCCTTACTCTGCAGGAAATAATTTTTTCCTCAGTGTTATGGGTTGAATTGTGTCCCCCGCCAAAAGCTATGTCAAAGTCCTAACCCCTCATATATGTGAACGTGACTTTATTTAGAAATAGGGTGTCTGTGGAATCAAGTTAAAACGAGGTCATTAAGGCAGGCCCAATCCAATATGACTGATATCCTTCTAAGAAAGGAAAAGTGATATGTGAAGAAAGCGACACATAGGGATAATGCCATGTGACTACAGAGCAGAGATTGGAGTGATGCAGCTGTAAGCTAAGGAAGGCCAAAGGATGACGGCCACCACCAGGAACTAGGAAGAAGCAGAAACAGAGCCTGAGAGTGAGCACGGCTCTGCTGACACCTTTATTTTGGACTTCTAGCCTCCAGAACAGGGAGAGAATACATTTCTGTTGTTTTAAGCCACCCAGTTTGTGGTACTCTGTTTTGGCAGCCTTAGAAAACTAATAAAACTGAGGAGACATACAAAGGGGTCAATTCAATAATTGCAACAGAAGAAGTGGAATAACATTTATTGAGTTCCCTGTGCTGAGCCTGTGAATTTTATTCAATTATGTAATCTTGGTTAAGCCAGGAAGGAAGGCTTCTTGTGAGGCCCGATGCTAAGGGAGGCCCAGCGTCTAAGTGGAGGTAGATCGTCCAAGGAAATGGACAGCCTGTGGCTGCCTGACTATTCCCTGTAGTTGGAGTTGACACCTGAAGGATGGCTGGAAGCTCTGCAGGTATGAGAGGGTAGGGAGGGGAGACACCATCTGGGCTAGAGAGCCCAGTGTGTGCGCAAGCAGAGAAGTGTGAGCTAGTTTTGGAACTTTCAGGAAACTACAAATATTTAAGCACTGCTTGGAGCGCAGTGCCGTTTATCTGCCTTCTAGACTTTCTTCTCCACTTTGATATCCCACAGACACCTCTTATTCAAAATGTTCCAAACTGAACGAGACCCTTCTTTCGACTCCCATTCATGCCTCCTCCTACCTGCTCCCCCTCCTACCTTCCCTGATTTGGTAAATGGTCCACTTACCCACCCATCCAGCCTGGCTAGAGGTCTCAGCGTGCCCGCGTACTCAACCCGTGGAAATTGACTTCCCTCTTGTTCCAGATTTACACAGTCATTTCTGAGCTTTACTGCCTCTGGTTCTGATGGGATCTCACTTGGCACAAGCTCCCAACTCTCCAGCTGTGTCTCCCAGCCGTATTCCTTCCAGCCAAGCCTCTCTGCCAGATAATTGATGATCTGCAGACAAGTTCTTAACTGCAACGGGGGAGCACATATTTAAAGAAACTTTGTGATAAAGCAAAGGATCCTTCTTATAACATGAAGGACATTTCTCTCACAACCCCCCCCCAATTTATCATTTCATCTGGATTTTCATTTCACATATTAAATCCAAAAGTCTCTTACAGCAGGATCCCCAAAACAAAAGAACAAAAACCTGCCCAAGGGACAGATGGTATCATCCTGAGGTGCAGCCACGTCAGGTGCTTCCCAAGATGCTCTTCTTTCTAAGTCCAGCCCCTTTGGCCCTTAGACTCAAGACTGGGCCCTTACCGGGGGGAAGGAAATTTTGGCTCCTGGCAAGAAAGGCAAGGACATGTGGATTTATTAAGAATCTAATACATGCATGGCTCTTTTATTTATGTTCGCTCATTTTCCTCTTCATGATAACCCCATGAACTGCTCCCCATTGTATAAATAAGAAAGTTCAGCACCTTACCCAAGCTAGTGGCAGCTTGTAGGGGAGATGACTAACATTGAAGGGGTGCCTGAATTAGTCATAATGAGATTATTGTCTCTAAGCATACTCTTTCAAGCTGTCTGGGTTATCCAGTCAGCCCTATTGCCTTTTCAAAGTAGACGTGAAGTCCTCAGTCAAAGAATATGCCTTCTGCCCCACGCTAATTCCCCAAGTGGGTGGGCAAGATGCTGCGGTGGAAACTTTTCTGTTTGCTGCTGCCTTGGGGCTCTGCCCTCCTGCTGGGAGTCAGTGTTAGGTGCTGCCGTGGGAGGGGCGAATCCAGCCACATGGGTCCTTGGAGAGGAAGCACCTTGGCTCAGATCTGAAATCGAACATCCTCTAGGGAGTTTGAAAAGGTGGTTTTTGTGTAGTTCATAATGGCCCAGCTGTTCCAGAAAGAGGAAGCACAACAACATTTTTAGAATAGTTAGTGGGGTGCGACAGAACCCAAAGACTGTACCCACAGAAATCCTTCCCCTGCTCATTTGTTTCAGAAAACACTCAGTGTTCACAGAGCAAGTGCTGTGCTCTGTGCTGGATCTCCAACCTCTCCCTCTTGGAGGGCCCCTTCCTATCTGTGCTTGCACATGCTCAAGTCTTTCCCAGCCTCAGAACACGACCTGGACCACCTCAAGACCCTTGCTCATCCTTTCCTCACCTTTCATTTCTTCCTTCTCACCTCCTCTTCACAAGCACAACTTGTTGAAAACAAGTGCAGTCCACACGTATTATCAGCATTTACTCACCTCCCATTCACTCCTCAGCCCCACTGCAGGCTGACCTACACCTGTATTGAACCTGCTCTCCAAGGTTACCAGTGACCTACTGGATTCAACATCACTGGATTCCTACATTTGGTCTCAGCAGCATTCACACTGTTGACCTTGTCTTCTTCCAGAAGTGTTTTGCTCCCCTTGGCTTCAGTTGTCTTGATTTTCTTCCTGCCTCCTCTTATGTAACCCTCAGTCTCCATGGCAGGCTCCTCTTCTTTGACCCACATTTTAGATGTCAGTATCTCTCAGAATTTTGCCCTACAGTTCTGGTCCTCTTCACACACTCAGAGCAGACAGATTCCTCCCCTGAGCTCCTGTCACACATGCAGACGGCTGCTTACTAGACATCGGACTTTGAGCTCTAAATGGCATCTCAGATATTCCAAACCCATCTCTTCATGAAGACCCAAGATTCTTGTCCACTTGTGTATCTCTAACTCTTAGCACAGTACCTGCAACATGGAAATTCCTTAATCAAAACGGACAGGAATAATGAGTTCACAAAAACTGGTGAGTCAGGTGAGCTCCTGCCCTTAAGGAGCTCCCAGTCTTGAAACAGGAGATTCTGATATGTGAATTAGTGCCATCTTGGAGGAAAGCACTAGAGGTTGTGGGGATCTGGAGTATCCATTTTTCTTACAGCTTCCAGATATACAGAGCTGGGCACAGCCAGGACCAGATGAGTCCTTGAGTACATGTGCCCAGAATCCTTTGGCACAGTTTGGCAGGGCAGCTAAGTAGAGCTAAGACACTGTGCTAATGAGCCGAAAGGCCTGATGTCAAAGACCTCAACTGGACAATTTTCTCAGCTCCATAACCATAGACAGAGCAGCAATCTCGAGCACAGACTGACTAGGTGCTGATATTACTCACATGATGAGCCCTGATCTTGGCATAGATCCTGACACTATCCAACCATGTGATAAATATAGCATCTTTCATAAGAACAGGTAAGGTGCCTTCAGGCAACATACTCTGACACAAGGAAGGCAGAACCCAAAGCATGTGTCCTGCCAGGGGGGTTAATGACATAAACATCCATTTCATATCCTAAGAAGAGAAATAGGATTACCGAGTCTTAAAGAGTTAAAGCTGGAAGGCATTATGCCCCCTTACATCACCTTTCATAGCACAGAGAATGGGAATTCAGCTCATTGTATATAGGAGTACAAATGTTAACATTTCATATCTAGCTTTAGATGCAAAAGCCCTTATTCCCACTTCTGAATCTTCCCCAATTAATTGTTACCAAAGCATAACTGACTTTTGACTCAGAAACATCAAACTAAAGATGTCTTCTGGCCTCCAGGCCTCTAGCTGGCCCGCTCTGATATACTCTTCTCCACCAGCCAGAGTGATCTATTTAAAGCATAAAGCTGGCCAGGTTTCTCTCCTGCCTAAAACCCTTCAGTAGCTTCCCATCACCTTCAGGATGGAGTCCAGGTTCCTTGTCTCCAGGTTCAGCAGAGCCCTGCCTTATCTCTTGCCTCTCCTCGCATTCCACTTTACTCCATGCTGTCTTATGCTTATGTTGAAGTTGTGCCTCTTTCCAGAATGCATTGCTCACCAATCTTTGCTTGCTTACCTCTTTCTTAACCTTTGAGATCCGCCTTAGCCACTATCTCTTCCAGGGAGCCTTCCCAGAACTCTTAGGCTGGGTCGCTGCCCCCTCGCCCTGTCCCATCACTAGGCCTCCTCCATCATGTCATTTAGAACCTTTGACAGGTACGTCTTATTTATGAGTCTGCATCTCCAGCGTTCTGGGTTTCTGAAGGACAGGAGCTGCATCTTTATCATTCCCCTCCTCTCAGTGCCCACCACAGGACCTGGCACAATGGAAGCTCTTGGTGAATTTTGATGGAAAAGAAAAGCAATTCCATGATTAACACTCACTGAGAATTAACTGTGTGCTAGGCGCTAGGTGCTTCACACGTAGTTGCCACTTCATTCTCCTAATAGCACCGGGACCACTCAGCAGGCTTAACAAAGCCCACTGCACCCAGAGTGGTGACTGCGAGTATCCTGTAGGAGCTCCAGTAATACCCAGAGACTGTCTCTTGGCCCTTTCCCTGGCCCAACCCTCCATTCCAACCTATGGCCTCTGGACTCATGTCCACTTCATGCCTCCCACCTGGACTTGCCTCTCTGCTTGGCCCCTTGGGTGAGATCCAGGGTCAAACTCTTTGTCTGTCTTTCCGCCTCACTTCCACCTCAGACACTGGCTCTCACCCTCAGGATCAAGTTCTGCAGCTTGTATACCTAACCTTTTCCACCCCAGGAGACAGCCAAGGCTCTAGACCCTCAATCCCAACCCAGCATTCCAGGTCCTTGATTACATGAGAGGAAAGAGTAGATCAAAGTAGGACTGACTGCACCACGGTTACAAGGATAACAAGGAAGCTCAGTCAAGTTAAGTAACGTGCCCAAGGCTACACGGCCTGGCTTCTGCCCAATGCCAAGACAAGACCCAGATAGAGTAGCTTCTCTTGTTTGGAGGCACACTCCTTCTCCTTTAAAACAACCCCTCCTTTAGCCCTTTGAAGGCCTGCCTACTTATATATTTCACACCTTGGTTATGAGATGTCCAGGCAGGAGCTGAATCTATCACCATCCTCCAGGGTCCAGCCTGGCATAGAGAAGCGCCTTGGGGAAGGCATGGTAAAGGGATG
Organism: Balaenoptera physalus; assembly: GCF_965194825.1. Classification (NCBI taxonomy): domain Eukaryota; kingdom Metazoa; phylum Chordata; class Mammalia; order Artiodactyla; family Balaenopteridae; genus Balaenoptera; species Balaenoptera physalus. Next base: position 155,886,043 of record NC_138882.1, on the reverse strand, counting down.
AATGAGTGTCAAGCTCAAGCTCCCACTAATCTCCCTCTGGCTACAGTGGATGTTCTGCCTTCCCTCTACTTCGGTTTCCAAAGGTACTTGGAATCCTCCCTTGCATTTGGTTTGGTACCCAGGAAACAAAGCTATCAAAAGCATTTTCTAGTCAATTTTTCTGTGTAATTGATATTAAATCCTTCTGTAAAGAAACACACACCCTCAACAACCTAAGGAAAGCTAGTTATGGTTTAATGGCTTAAATAAAGGAATTGTGCAACTCTGGGGAAAGTACCAATCTCTACATTATCCCTTCTGTCCTGAGAACACCATCCTCTCAGGTGAAATTTTCTAAGGCTGTGAAAAGAGAAACTGCTTTGGAGTTAGATAAAATTGGGTTAAAATCCTGACTTTGCCTCTTAGGGGCTGTGGACCTTGGGAAGAAACCTGAGAGTCACCCTATGCTCTACCATCTTCCTTACTCACTTCAGCCAATCTGTCAAAAAGTCCTGCCAGTTTCACCTTCTAAATGGTTTTTCTCCTATCTCTGCTTCAGTCATGAACTAGTTGGATGATTAAGCACTTAGGCTCTGGAGTGAGACTGTCTGGACTTGAACCCCAGTTTTCTTATTTACTATGTCATCCTGGGTGATTTATTTAACCTCTCAATGTCTCAGTTTCCTCATCTGTAAAGTGCGGATGAAAAATCTTGGGTTATTAACAAGAGTCAAGGAAATAATCCCTATAAGTGCTAGCATTATTCCTGGCCCAGAGGAGGAGCTCATAAACATTAGCTCTTCTTACTATTTCTTATTACCTCCTTTGTTCAGGCCATTAACACCCGCGACTCCACACTCCCCCCTGCCCCACCCCTACCTCCCCCACTGCCACCCCCTGCCCATCCCTGCAAGGTCTCCTGCCTGGTTTTTCTCCTCTGCTGCCTCTTCTTCAGTCTATTCTCTGTGCCTTTGCCAGAGTATTCTCTTGAAAAGACAGATTTGATCATGTGATTTTCAGATGAGAAACTCTGTAGTAGTGCCCCCTTGTCTGTAGAATAAGGTCTGAGCTCCCTAGCTTTGCAGACAAGGCCCTCCATGATCAGGGTCCCTGCATACCTCCCTACAATCCTGAGAGGAAATTGCTGCCTCAGAGTGTTAAGTGAATGTCCCAAAGTCCTACAGCTATTCACTGCTCCAGCTGGGATTTATACCCAAGTCATCTGAGACCAGAGCCTGTGCTCTGTGCATCGGCCCGCACTGCCTCTCTCCACGCGGACCATCCAGGAACTGACAGCAAGAGGCAGCACCAGATAAGCAGGAACGGAAGAGTGTACAGGGGAGAAAGAGGAGCTGGGATGGAGACATCACGGTGGGCTACCTGACTGAGGAACTTCCCGGAGGGGTTGGGGCTCTAGGGGCCTGGAAGGACAGGGTAGTGAGGATGATACTGGAGAAAATGCTGACGCTGTGATTTCAGAATTGGTTGGTGAGATGAACTGAGATTCAAGTCTGAGTGGAAACATGCATGTCAGAAGCATCTTCCCCAACCCTGGCAGAACCCCAGGAAGCTCTGAGGTTTTGTTCTCGGTTTTGTTACTTTACTGTCAGTGGGGTTGGAAGGACCATGTTAGGTTTTAGGATGTGCGGGGTCCTCTTTGTTCTCCAGATTAACGAGCTCTAGGTTGGTTGGGGAGGGAGAAGAGTCCTTCCCTCTTGAGGTCCTTCCCTGCAGTGATTCTACCCAAATATCCATCCATTTGTGCAGCAAACCTTCCAGACACCTGCAAGGCACCAAGACCCAAGCTGGAAATGCAAAAAACCAATCAGAGCTGGTTCTTGGCCCTAAAGTACTGATTTAGCAGAGAGAATATGCCATATACAATGACAGTACTGTGTGAAAAGGGCCTTGGGAGAGCTTGAAGAAGTCTTCTTAGAGATGACATTTAAGCAAGCTTCTCAGTGAACATTTTCCTTCAAAAGGATTACTTGGGTTCATTTCAAAAGGCAAATTTGGGTTATTGCTTTTTGTGATTGTAACTGCCGAACAATATGTCATTGCTTGGTGCCGTGTGGTGCTCTTAGGGCATGCAGGGTAGAATAGTGGTGTGGCAGAGTTCCTTGTTTGGGGGACCTAAAGTGTGGTTCTATATACTCATTGTAATTTCCTCAATTTATAGACCAGGGATAATATCATCACTTCACAAGATTTCATAACTGAAGCACCTGGCAGAGAGTCTGCAGGTCGCATGAAGGGAGGAACCATGCTCTCTCTGGCTATATTAGGGGCCCAGTGAGGTAATGCAAAAGGACAGTGACCTGGGATGACGCAGCTGTGCCACTGACTAGCAGTGACTCTGCACAAGTCGATTAACCACACTGAGCCTCAGTTGCCGCCTTTGTCCAGTGGGGACAATACTACCATGCCTGGCCACTGAATGGTAGCTCTTGGTCCCAGGTCTCCCATTCCCATGCTGTATGCCCCCCTCTCTCAGCCTATTTCCCCATCTGTGAACAAGACAGGATGGTGAGGCTCTGTGCAGAGAAAGACTGAGAGAGAATATTCTCCAGGGGCTGTTTAGCTTTGACATCCCATGCATAAAACAACAGCCAGATTGGACTGTTGTTTAATTCTATCCAAACTGCCAGAAAGGCATTTGAATAAGTAATCTAATATATACATTTTTATTCTATTCAATATTCAGGTCGTCTCCTGGCTGGAATGAGTATTCAGAATAATGATTGCTTAGAAACATACCATTCCAACTACGAATGAGAATATTTTTGCAATATTCATTTCAACAAGGATGGGAGGTATGAGATTAGGTTCTGCAAATAATCACATCTTTCACATCTTGGACGCCTAGACACATACTTACTACATGTCTCTCTTCATAATCTTGGAAATGCAAATCCCTGCACTCTTAGAGGCCTGAACATACCTTCTGTGCTAAGTCAGTTCCCGTGTGAAGATGGTAGAACAGGACAAAAAGATGTGACCTCTCATCTGGTGTTGGAGGCTCTGCTACAACGTCTTCCCCATCCACTAAGCTGTGGTCTGGTCCCCTCACACTCCAGTGGAGACAGAAAGCCCACTACTCAAAGTAGCTAATCCCACTGGCGGGAGGCTTTAACTTGGGGAAATAGCCTCTCACGCTGAGCAGTCTCCCTACTTCTACTAGTGTTCCTACATTGACCTTGGTTCTGCATTCTGTTCTCCTGCTCTCAGATATTCCTGCAGGGATTGAAGGCAATGACCCTTTCCCTTCCACCAAGGCAGCCTTTTCCCTGAGCTGAATCCCCACTCCCTCCAACCAGGAGTCAGCTCTTGCTTTGTGTCAGCACAGGGCTCGGTAGGGATCAGCCTGGGGGACACCAAGAACAAAGGTGAACTCAAGATGCCCTGGTGAATTCCTTTTTCTCCAGCTTCCTATGCCATTCAGTATGAGAAAATGAAGCTTTTAAAGTAACAGGGGCAGAGTAGTTGATTCTCAGGAAGGTTGCCAAGGCTTTTCAGGAAACAGAAAGCAACACTGGGGAAGGAAGACCTTTGGATTATAACGGGAGGAACAGAGAGTGTTGGCCTACAAACTGTTCCCAACCAGCAGTGCACCCGCCTCAGAAGGTATGTGTGCACACGTGTGTGTGTGTGTGCACACGCATGCATGAGAGCACATGGGTGTGTAAGTATGAGTGATTGTGAGTGAGCATCTACCCTCTCATACTCAACAGTGCCCGGCTGGTGTTAGTACAGAATAAGCTCCTCACTTGGCCAATCGTCATGTGTCTTCAAGATTCACTCAGATGTCACCTCCTCTAGGAAGCCTTCCCGGACATGCCCTCTTTACCTTAACCAACCTGCATCCCCAGGAAGCCTTCTGTGTTTTCCTTCATATTGTCCAGCTCCTTGCCAGTCGGCCCCTTAGACGGTGGCAGCTTCTCGAGGGTCCCGACAGTGTCTGATCCATCTCTGTCCCTGGGCCTGGCACAGCGTAGGTGCCTCATATATATTGGCTGCATAAATGTATTTGCGGAAAGGTATCGGAGTCCTATTTCAGGGCTCTGACCACTGCCTTTGCTGCCATGTTTTTCCTTCCTGATTTACGGGTTTAAGGCGATGCAGATTAAGCACAGTATAACTCTCACAAGATGGAGGCAGTTGTTGGAGGATCACCGGCTGAGCCAGTGGTATCCACAGCTCGGAGATCATGCGAGCCTTCCTGTAAGAGGCAGGCGTTGGGGTGCATAGTGCTGCTTCTCCATCCTCCATCTGCTCTGTACTGACTGTTCCCAGCTGTGATCTGCTGTCCTCCCCTGCCTGGCCCCTTGGAGCAGCCATTCCTTGAGCTGACACTCACATTTTCCTTCTTTCCAGCCAAGTCACAGCTTTTGGATGCTCCCTGTGCAGATGTGAAGAATTCTTGAACACATCTGCATATCAGAGTGGTAGGGAAAGTTGCTTGGCAAGAGGCCCTGGCTCAGCAGGAGTGCTCTGCTGGCAAGCCTCAGTTGTGAAAGGATCTCTCTCTGCACTGTTCTTGGCCAGGGAACTCAGCCAGGGACCGCGCTGGCCAGGGCTGGCCTTTGTCCTACCCAGGGAAGGCTGCAATATGGTGCATTTCTGGGGGTAGAGGAAACTGCAACATCCTCTTAGCCTCCTCTGAGGAAGCTAAGGAAATCGGTAGGCAAATCTTGGGCCAGGGAACTGGTGTCTCAGGCAATGGCACAAAGAGAAAAGAAAGAAAATGCCCACTTACATATTCATTTACTAGAAGCAGCCCGACAACCCCATTGGTAGAGGTCTGCTTTGTGCTGAGCAGTAAAAGCGAGTCATTAAACATGAGGACCTGCTTCACATCTGAGATCTGCCACTTTCAAAGTCTGAGACCTTGGGTAAGTCCTTTAACCTATTTTGGGATCAGTTTTCACATCTGTAAAATGGAATGATAACTGTACCTGCTGCATAAGGTTGAGGGTTAGGTTACATGAGATAAGCCCAATAAAGCACTTAGCAAAGCGTGTGATAATCATTTAGTAAATATCAGTTCTTTTGGAGCAGTTGGTTTACTGTACATTTACTATGTGTCAGGCATTATTCTGGGCACCTTAAATATTTTGTCATATTTATACCCCACAATAAACATTCAAGATAAGTATTATTACCCCTTATTTGCAGTCAACTAAACTGAGGCCCAGAGATGTTAAGATATGTCTGAAGGCCACACAGCATAGCAAAGGGCTGTCAGATTTAACTTTCAGGGCCATGGAAAGCCAGATGCCAAATGTCATTGGCAGGACCAGAGCTGGAAAGTTCCAAGGGAAAAGGAGGTCTAAGCCTATATGTGGACCAGGGGAGAAGAGGGAATCACATTCTTGTCCAGCGTGGTTGAGATCACCGCTGGAAAGGTGTGCTAGGTATCAGATCTCGTAGGTGAAGCATGAAAGCAAAAGGGACAGTGAGTGGTAGGGCTGGCAATCAGGAAGGGCAAGAAACAAGACAGCACAGGCTCCCAGGGAAAGGCCATGGCCAGTGAGTCAGGACGAAGGCTAAGACCAGGGTAAGTGTGTCAGAGCTGGCTGGCCTTGGTTAGGCACTTTCCCTCTCTGGACCTGGAGAAGTGGGTAATAATACCTAGATCACAGGGATGAGGCGAGGACTAAATGAAGAGTTGCACATAAAGCTCTTTTCACAATGCTTGGAACATGGTAAGTGCTCAACAAACACATCTAGAGAAAAATATCCAGACTAATGTTTGGACGACAGAATTTCAGAAAGAGTAACAGAGATCATTACTTCACCCTTCAGAGGTGTGGGTTCCAGCTGTAGTCTAGAAAAAGGACTGCTGGGGCAGACTCCTTGCAGGGGTTCAATCACATGAAGATCCTTGAATGCCGAAACTGGCACAAAGAGGACATGCACTAGCTCTACTGTAGGGCAAGAAGAGGGTGACAGTGCGATGTCTGATCCTGAGATTAGTTTCCTATGGACCCATGTCTGAGCCCCAGGGAGAGAGGGACTGCAGGTAGAAGCTATTTCTAAAAAGGCCACAGAGAGAGCTATGAATGCAGAGCAGAGGAAATGAACAGATTGAAAAGACTGTGACTTCGGCTGCTGTAATATTTCTTGTCCCAGCAGCTTGATATCATAAGCAGGAAATACCTTTGGTGGGGTCGTCCGATTTCTCTTGGTGGGCACTGGGAGCCCTGACTAGGGGGGAACACTCTCAGTGGAAGGAAGCAGAGAACCTAATGGGATGGGCTAAGAAGGAAAGAAGCAACACGGTAGATGGCATGTGGAAGCAGATAGCATCTTTTGTGAGATCACGTGTGATGCCCATTGGAGACTTCCAGAAATAACTGAGCAAGCCTTTGAGGGGGGCTGGAGTCCTGCATTAGCACGCAGGGGCATGAGCCGACAAATCACAGGTGATTACTGTAAATGGGACCCCATTTGTGCCCACAGGCTGGTGCGGTCTGGGAAAACATGAGTTAAACACTCTCCACTTATCATCAGATTGCTCCCAGGGGTCTGAGGTCATTTCTGAAGATAGGTATGCTTATACCTCTCTTACGTATTTCCTCCCTTACCTCTGACATCTTGGTTAGTAAGTCCTCTTGTTTCATCCTCACAAAAATTTCCCAAATTCACTTCCTCCCTACTTTTCCAGCTTTATTCTGGGTACACGAGGAATAGGGTCCATTTTTCAGTGATTGAGGGTGGTAGCAAGGGCTAATCTACATCCATTATTATGATAAATGCAGGGAAGAGCACAGAATTTTTCCTTGAAGATTTATGATCTGATTTCAGCCATTCATCTGAAGACTCTTCGAAATTGTCAAAGAATGGATGAATTCACTCACTCACTCATTTATTCAACCAGTGAACAAACATTCTCTGAGCACTCTGTCAGGCTTGATGCTGGCTACTGGGGACACATGGACCCCGTGTGCTTGAGATGCTTAGGGTCTAGGGAGACAAGTACACAGTAGAGGGCAGCAGACTAAGTTGCACTGTTGACAATGGCCAAGCTAAAAGAACAATGCAGATCATTTCTGTGAAAAGACATTCCCTAGGTCATTTGCCAGATGATTGCTTTCTCTCATTCTCTTCCTTGGAAGATGTGCCTGAATGATGTGGGAGAGGGAAAGGGCCCACTTTTCACTGCCCCCCTTGGGGAGGAGGTGTGGAGTAAGGAAAGGAGCACAGGCCTTGCAGCTAGACAGGCTTGGGTCTCAATACCTGTTCTGCCACTTGTTAGTTGTCTGGCTTAATCAAGTCACTTCACCTCTCTGAGTTTCAACTTCTTCATGTGCAAAAAGGGGATAAGTTATATAAAATGTATAGAATAGTCCTTGACATATAATAGGCACTTTGTAAATGGACGTAATTTTCATTTTATCCCAAATTTCAGGTTTGCAAAATTCGTCAGTGTTCAACAAAGAAATGAACTTTACTGTGATGAGCTACTGAGATTCTGGAGCCGGTCTGTTCCAACAGCGTAGCCCAACCTATAGTGACTAATACAAAGGGATGGCCTTCTCATGGTCACCCATCTGAGGCAACCAGTTCAGAGCCGCTTGCTCAGTTCATTGTATTTGTTTCTCTTTAAAATTCCAATTCTCTAATTTGACCTTTGGAGGATGCTAGTTGGTAAAAGGCCCAGGCTTTCCCACATGCTGATTGTCTGCTGTGCTTGGGCCCAGTCCCTGCATGTGGAGTGGGACAACAGTACTTGTAACTGATCCTGCAAGGAGGCCCCCTCTCTCCCTCCCCCTCCTACTACCCCCAGCTCTCTGGAAAGCATCAAGAATAAAATAAACAAGAGCACATGTGGCAGGAGCAATCCTCTCTCTGGCTGTGTCCCAACAGATGGGACACCATAGGTAGCCCTCCAGGGCCCTGATCATCAGCAGGTTGGGGGTGGGCGGTGGGAGGTGGGGGTGGATACTAGAGAGAGGGAAACTCAACTTCTTTAGGCCAAATCCATTGTGCCATGGAGTCCAAGAGCCGAGAGGGACTTCTAAGACAATTCAGCACTGGCGTGTAATTTTTCTGGGGCAGGTTAGAGAAGAGAGTTGTCCATAGTCACACGGCTCTCTAGTGATATGGCCAAGACCTCAGACTCTGGTCTCCTGAATCCCAGTCTGTGCCTTCTCCATGTTCCTGGGCAGCTTTGTTTGGGCATCTACAATGGCATCCTGTTTCCAACATATCAAATTCAAATGCTCTGGTCTGGCATCCAGTGTCTAGGGGATCTGACAGTCACTCTACCTTTCTAGCCTTACTTCAAACTCAATGGACAACTTAGACTGGTACTTCCTGCTCTTGAAAATTTGCTCCAAATTCCCCTTTACTTTTGTTTAAATCCTCGTCTTCTCTACTGTCTGCTCCGGGATGCCTGGCTCTTACTTAAGTGTGTCTTCTCGGTTCTGTCCTGACCATTCGCTTTCTGGCTGAGGTTCAACCTTCTCCATAAGAGTGCCCTTTGGAGGTTTATCTAGAAAGTGAAGATTATGCTATGTCAGATGATGCAGTCAGATGACAGCTTTCTACTAGAGGGGTTGGCCCAGCAGTGTCCAGGGCATGGCTGTGTCTGACCACAACCCGAGAGGCAGTGTCAAAAGGGTCTGAGATAATCTCGGTGGTTTGTGACCACCTAGAAGGGTGGGATAGGGAGGGTGGGAGGGAGGGAGACGTAAGAGGGAAGAGATATGGGGATATATGTATATGTGTAACTGATTCACTTTGTTATAAAGCAGAAACGAACACACCATTGTAAAGCAATTATACTCCAATAAAGATGTTAAAAAAATAAAAAAATAAATAAAAAATAAAACAAAACAAAACAAAAGGGTCTGAGATAAAAGATAAGGAGCCCTTCAGCGAGGTGTGACACTTGGAAGCTCACACAGAAAGGTAACCATAGGAAGGTCTGTCTGGAAGCCGGCGCAGCATGATCAAGGAAAGCTATGGGAGGCCGCCACCTAAAGCTGAGCTGGGTAATAAGTGTGGCCTCTTGTACGGCTGGACCTTATAGGTGAGGAATTGCCTTTGGGAGCATCAACATGGACAGACATTCCCAGGGGATGAATTAGGACAGCGGGGCACTTCCAAGGCTGAGAGTTGCCCAGAGGAAGCTACAAAGCCGGAGGCAGGAATGGGAATGCACGTGGTGCTACGGGGGAAAGGTTGGGTGTGATTTTAGAGTGAACAGCAGTTTTGGTGGCTATGGGTCATGAAGAACAGAAGAAGGAGGTAGGTTAGGAGGTTCACCTTAATTTACAATAAGGACTCTGGATCAGACGTTCCTCTTTTTTTTCCTCCCTCCTGAATAACACTACACTGGCCTGGACAAATTCATAATTTTTAAATTTATTCATTCATCAAACACTCCCTAGAGTCTGCTCTGTGCCAGATCTTCGGCTAGACACTAAAGAAACAAAGATGAATCCTGTATACTCCCTGTCTTTAAGGATTTAATTTTGGGGGGAGAAACATTCATGTAAACTCAAAAATTATATAGAGTGATAAGTGCTGTGAGAGATGGAAGCCAGGAGGCAGAGGAGAGAGGAGGCACCTGACCCAGCCTGGAGGCGAGTGAGTGTGAGGGAAAGGAGTGCAGCAGGAAAAGCTTCCAGAAGAAAGCAATATCTGCTGGGGGAGAAAAGGATTTAGATATGTAAAGAAGGGATAGTGTCAGATTGCTGTAGAAAGACATGGGCAAGCTTGGGCAATGAACTGGTGTAAAACCAAACCAAAACAAAACCGTTCAGGAACAGAACTCAGTAATGGGGAAATCAAGCAGAGAGTCCTAAGTGTCCAGATTAATAAGCACATGGCATCAGGGAGATCTGGACTCTTGGCTGGGATCAAGAGCAGAAAAAAGAGATTCTAGGTCCCAAGGAAGAGGTGATCCCGTCTAAAGGGAGCCTAGGTTTATGGTAGAAGCTTCTTATATTATCTCATTTACTCTTTACCAGATCCACAATCTGGTTTCCAGGGCTCTCTGCACTAGGGTTTGAGCCCAAAACTCCAGCTAAGAATAAGGTTCTGTTTTACTTCCTATGGGTCAGACTTTATGTATTTCCCCTCATTAGAGCCTTGGTGGAAAGGAATAACTGGTCATGGAGCAGAACTGGGTGAGGTGTGTCCTACCATTGGAGTTACTACCCTTCCTGTGTGGACTTCCTTGCTCATGTCCCTCTGGCTCTGATGGGGGCACTCTGGGCAGCTTTTTCTTAAAGCCAAGGCTCAGGCTAGGGCACTGGAAAAACACAAAGGAGGACTTAAGAGTTGTTTTGGTTCTGGACCATTTGAGTCTCACAAGCTTGGGATAAAAGAACCCACATTTTAGTTCAGCTCAGCTCAGTGGAGATCTGCACTGAGATTTGGAGCCAAAGTTCCAGGTAATAATAATAGCTAACTTTCTCCTTCCTCGTGAGTATATTTGCCTTAGGGAAAGCTGGCTGAGATGAGGTTGGATATGGATATTTTTGAGTCCCCTGGCCAAATGCTACCATGATATTATCTCAGCAACACCCTTAGCATTATTGCTGTCTACTAGTTTTAGCCAGAGACCGACTGTCCCCTAGTTCCCTGCCAGCCTCCTCAATGGGACCTAGAATCTCTTCATTCTAGTCTTGAATCCCAACCATGTGTCTAGTCTTCCCTGGTGCCATCTGCCTATTAACATGGACATCTAAGAACTACCCGCTTGACTCTCTCATCGCTGAGCTCTGCTAGTTTGCTTCTTCTATTGGGACTCCAGATGCAGAACACTCTAATGGTAATGGTGATTTTTCAAACAGCCAAGTAGAGCACTTGACCTCTCGTTCAATCTCATTCTTCCTTTCCCTTTGTCCTCCACTATTGAACAGAACTGTGAGTTGAGTCCCAGAGAGTCAACCAATGTGGGTAAATTAGCAAAGCGATGGCAATAATTGTCATTCATAGAGCACTGTCACACTGGAAAGAAGTGTGGAGTCAGATGGAGTTAATTTGAATCTGTGCTTGGCTACTTACAAGCTAAGCTTCAACAAGCCACTTCACCGTCGTCAGCCTCACTTTCCTCATTTATAAAAGCAGCGGTAATAATTCTAACCAGATAAGACCTTTGAGCAAAGTATATTATATTCAATTCCTCAAGGGTTGAGCCCATGCTGTATTCTTCCTTGTACCCTCAGTACATACAAAGCGCCTGGCACACAATAGGTGGACAGTACATGATAGCAGTTAGTAATATTTACTTGAGAAAGAATATATTCCGAACATGCAGCCAAATCAAGAAAGGGGGTTAAAAAAAAAAAAAAGATCATCTCGTTCTTCACTGTATGGACCTAGGACTCAGAGAAGCAGACGGGTTAAGAGTTCAAGGCAGTTCTAATTACAACACTAATGTTATCAACTGTTAATCATCTGCCTGTTGCTATCATGTCTGCTTGGAGTCAGATATGCTCTGTCTTTCTGAAAGCAATTCCTGGTTCTCTAAAACATCTTTAATGTAACTAATATATTTCATTATCTTTGTTCTGGCATTGGCATCTCTAACTAAATAAAACACAGGCAGAATTTGACTACTCATTGAGGAGCTATAATGTGTGTGTATGGTGGGGAAGGGGAGTGGAGAGAGAGAGTGAAAAAGAGAGAGAGAGAGAGAGAGAGAAAGAGGGAGAGAGAGAATGTGGCCAGTTCTGTTGATTTATGGAATTTGCTATGTGCAGCTGCAGTTAAATGCTTTTGTCAGGGTAGTGGAGGTTGGGTGGGAGGCAGTTAAGTACAAGTTGAGCAGGAGGAGGGAGGAAACCTTTGAAATAGTTGTTTTTTGGATGGGCAGGTAAAATTTGAAGTGCCTTGAATAAATCTGAGACCATTCTTTGTGGCTGAACAGCCAGATTTCACTCTGCCAAATCAATCTGAAAAGAAGCTCAAATAGAACTGTGGAGGTGTCTGGACTTCACATTCAGGCATTTGTGGGAACGAGGTAAAGATTAAGTGTCTCTTTTGCATGAGGTATTCTAGTGTTTTAAGTCCTTTTAACCAGATGGTCACCCAGGCAGGAAACTAACCATGCTTCTGAAGAGAAGAAGGAAATGTGGCCTCCTTTGCCCACCTATAACCCCAAGGTTCAGGGGATCAACACTCATTTCCCTAGTGGGTTATGAGAGCTTATCCCTGTAATCAATAAGCATGAAACCTCTGGCATCTCTGGACTCTTGCACCATGGAAGATGTTTCTTCATGCATTCATGCATTCATTCAATAAATATTTGCGCACCAACTATGTGCCCAATAGACAGATTAATAAGATATCATCTGTCAGTAAAAAACCTACAGTCTAACGAAGGAAGAGGACATTATAATATAGTGTGACACATGCTAAGATGCAGGTTTGGGCAAACCACTGTGAGACCACAGAAGTGCCTAAGCATGCTCAGGGATGAGGAACTCAGGGAATGCCCCAGAGGTGGTCAGGATGAAGAGGAATTAACCAGACCAACAGGTGTGAGGGAAGTCATTCAAGGTCGAGGGACCAACATGTACAAACGTCTAAAAATGAGAGAGAACTTGGTCTTTTCTAGGAATTGCAAATACTTGAGAAAAGTCTGAGCACAGAGAAAAAACTGAGTGGCCATGGAAAACAGTGAGGCTGGAGAGATATTTGCCCAGTGCTTCATGGAAGCCAGAGACTAGCACCCCGCACCCTGCACCCCAAATATATATGACCTTTTGAAGGCTGCTATTTCCTGCCTCGACCGATTCCTGATCACCTGGGATAGTGTTCTGTTAAGTTCAGGAGGCCTCAATCTGTCCACTTAAGAGGGCATTTGGTTGACTTGACGGACTTCAAGAATCCAATGAGATAGTGGAAGTAAAGAATTAAATATACTCCAGTTACTCCATGGGGTCAGAAGACCTGGTTTATTACACAGCTTTGCCACTGAGGGCTGTGTGAACTTTGGGAAGTTATTTAAACTTCCATGAACTTCAGTTTTTTCATTTATTGAATGGATATGATTATGGAGAGGATTCAACAGAATAACTTATTCTATTTATAAACTGAAGCATACTGGTTAAGTGAAAGGATTTATTCGTATTAATTAGGATTTCATCTCTATCCGGTGGGTACCTGGACCCCTATTCCATTTACGCAGGTGTCTGGATCAAGTCCTCCCCTTTCCCACACTGCTGAGCTTGGGTGCGCCCACCAGCTATGGTCAGCTAGAATCCCAGCTGACCAGACCGACTGGCTCTCTGCTGCCCCCATCTGTCCAGAGCCAGGCTTCCCCAGTAGATACAGGACCAGAAGCCCAAACTCCTGCTTCTTGGGCCTCCCTCTTACACGTCCTGATAAGGCAGGAACAGAGAGGGCAGCAGCCAGGGCCAACCTCAGTTCATAACCCTTTCTAGTACGTGCTTATGTGTCCCTGCAGAGGCACCTGGGAGATGTAGGCCTGTTTCGGGTGGGTAATGGAGGCCGTGTGGTCAGCAGGCAAAAGACCAAGACATTCCGTTTCTGTCCAGAGCCTTGGCAACATCTTGAGCACCTGATAGTCTGCAGCCACACCAGGAATGTTCCCGGGATTAGGCCAAATTCATATATGAGAGACAGATTTGGAAAGGCCATCATCCTCCTTCGGAAGCCAATGATTTCACCAGCTCCATCTTCCAGCTGCACAAATTGGTTAATTACAAGGGCTATGATTTGCAATCAATATTATCTCCTTGGCGTCTACTTCACTGAAGGCAAATATTTATGGCCACATTAGAGAAAGGGCATATTGTCTTAATCAGGAGCCATACATGGAACACTGGGCTAAGTGATTCTTAGGGCACTGATGTCAGTTTTTTTCTTTTCTTGGTATGAAGGATTTTGGGCAAAAAACACAGGCAGATGCTAGGTCAAGGCCCTGATTTTCACAAGATGAAGACAAACAGAGGCACTAATCCCAAGGAACAAATCCTAAATGCAAAGAAATGCTTTATGCACAAAGATGCCTAGCACAGATTTCTTTTTATAATGGTGAAAAAAAATATTAACTTAAATGTTCAATACAAAAGGAGTAAATAAGTTATTATGCATTTACTTGATGGAATATTATCAAGCCATTAAGAATGATGGTAAAGAAGCACTACATATTGACATGGAAAATTCTTACCTTGTGCTGTTAAGAGAAGAAAAGAGAAACAAAATAAGTGGGTGTTCTATACCTTTTAGAAAATATGCATAGAGAAAAAGCCTGGAAGGAAATACAGTGATGTGACAAGGGTGGTAGTCTTTGAGCATTTCACCTTCTATTTTCTCCTACATTTTTCTTGAATGAATGTGCATTAATTTTACAATTAAAATTCACTAAAAATGGCGAGAAGAGGAAATGATTGGTCATACTGGCAACTTCACAAAGTCACTGTATTCCACATCCTGGATTGAGGAAACCAGCTGGTAACATGGAAATATATTTTCATTTGGTCAGGAGATAAGTATTAAGAATCCATATGGCAGGCCCCAACACTGAATGCTTGTCTTTGCCTTCAAGGCTTCATGGAATACTGGGGAAGGACAGCTCCCCCACTATGTGAAAGAGGTTATGTGGAGTGCTGGAGGAGCATAGAGCAGGCTCCTAAACCAGCCTGAGTGGTCAGTGAGGGCTTTCTGGAGGTGGTAATATTCAAAATAGATTTTGAAGGATAAAGAGGCAGAGAACATTCCAAGAAAAGAAAACGGGTCAAAAAAGGTATGCGAAAGACCCTGTCATGTTTGGGGAATGACCAGTACTTCATTGTGGCTGAAATATTGGGTGCATGGGAAACGAGTGATAAAAAGCGTCCCCCAAAAAAAAAAAAAAAAAAAAAGCGTCCCCAGGCTAGATTCTGAAAGGCCTTGAATATCATTCTAAAGCAGCCCTTCTCTGAGAAAATCTGGAGAGGTTTATCCTGAGGGCAATAAGGAACCTTTGAGACTGCTAACAGGGGCAGGAAGTGGTCAGAACTGTGTGCCAAGAATGTCTCTCTGGCTGCAGCATGGACTTGGGAATGGGTTTAGGGGATGGATTTGCGAGGGATAAAGAGAGATTGAAGGTAGAGAAGTCAATGGGCGTAGTATAGCAGGAGTTCTGGTGAAAGATGCAAAGTATGAACCAAGGAATGCTAGACTTACAAGAGCCCTTAGAAATCTTCCAGCTTTTGACGTTGGAGGAAGAACATGTTTTTGGATCAGTTTAACATTGAAATCAATAGACTGAGCAAATGAGATTGCTCTCCCTAGTGTGGGTAGGCCTCAACTTATCAGTTGAAGGCCTGAATAGAACAAAAGGCACACTACCCCTTCCCCCCAAATAAGAGAGAAGCCCTCCTGCCTGACTGCGTTTGAGTTGGGACATCAGTTTTTTCCTGCCTTTGGACTCTGATGGAAATGTCAGCCCTTCCTGGGTCTTGAGCTTACTTGCACTTCCTGCCTTTGGACTGGAATTACACCATCAGCTCTCCTGGGTCTCCAGCTCGCCAACTGAAGGTCCTGGCGCTTGTCAGTCTCTATAATTACATGGGCCAATTTCTTATTATAAATCTCACTAGGGATAGATAGATAGATAGATAGATAGATAGATAGATAGATAGATATGCAGGTATGTCTAATGCTATTGGTTCTGTTCTTATAATCAGATTTCTATTAGTATAGTCTGTAATCACATTGGTCCTTTTCACATCCACATTGCCTCAGTGGTACCAGAGTTGACTTAACCAGTTGCAAAGCTAGGATGCATGGCTCCTGCCTGGGGCCCTTTCACTCTACCACACTGTATCAAAACACACCAGGACCATCTGAGAGAAAAAAAATTCCTTATTGCCTGTACCAGCTTTTCTGGCATCAGACCTTCCAAGATTCTAGAAGGCCAAAGCCTTTGTTTCTTAATACATCTAACTACTCACTACATGATTATCCATTAGTAGGGCAAAGATTTCCTTCATTCTCACAGGGTGTTTTCAGTAGTCACTGTCAGAAAACAAATCCTAAGAAGCAACTTTGCTTTCCTATCACCATCTACCACCTCTGGTTCCCTCTGTTATATCCTTCTTTATCCAATCCTGCTCAGCAGGCTGAAACACAGTGCCAAATAATTAACCGGCCTCCCCTGATAAGTAAGCCAGCCCTACCTGGAGACCAACACACACTGAGAGGTTGGCTAGACTCTGGTACCAGGGCAAAGGTCAGCTGGGGCAGACTAAGGACTCTGATGATCAAAGGTGGGGGTCACCATCTATCACCTTTCCCAAGTCTCTCCTTCTCCATTCCCCAAGGCCTCTGCTTAGAATTCATTTCCTCTTTCTTCTTTGCCTGACAAGTTCCCATTTTTCCTTAATGCCCAGTCCGATGCTTCCTTTGTGCTCCCACAGTACCCTGTGCACATTTCTACCCAAGCGAGACTACTGTATTTCTTCACTTCTCCTTTTCTTCCTTTGGACTTTCTCTGGATCAAGAATCAAGTCTTATTCCTTTCTTTCTCAGTGCCCAGCACAAAATATGAAATGCAAGATGCACCAAAATGTGTTTAATGGATGAATGATTGAATGAGTAATTAATAACTTGAATTTCAGGTCTGCTTATTTCATCTCTGAACCAAGGCACCTTGCTAGGCCTTAATTTTGGCATCTGTAGAATGGGAATACCTGCTTCTCAGAATTATTGCAAGGAATATATGAAAGAGAGGGGATGGTGGGACTATGTGATCCCACAGAAAGGCTGTGTGTGCACACGGGAGCACACCTTGTGAGCCATCAGCGTAGTTAGTTACCTTCTCCTAAGATGTGTCAACAAGACTGTGAGCCCTCCAAGGGAACATACGTTTCTTTGAGTCCCTTTTGTTCCTTCCTCTCTCCCTTTCACTTTCCCTCCCTCCCTTCCTCTCTCTATCCTTTCTTTCTTCCTGACCTCAATATTTTCACCAAACACCTAATATAGGCCAGACATGTGGGATACAATGGAAGGACAGTCAAACCTATCTTTCTGCTTTTAAGGAGGAGCTCACAGTGAGGGAGTCAGATATAAAATGACAATCAATCACAATCCAGCACGCCAAGAGCTGGGACCCAGAAAACCTGTGGGCTTTGCTCACACGTGGAGGTAAAGGGCATTCACCACAGCCCACATGGGCAGAGCAGACTTCCTTTAGGGAGATTTCCCCCCCATGAATAGGTGTCAGTTAACTGAAGACTGTTCTACACATAAGGATAGACATGTTTGGAAGAGCAGAGGTGAGAGAGAATGGAGGACATCAGAAAGGTCAGAGTGTGAAGTGCTGGGTGAGGCCTGGTGCAAGAGATGGTGGTTGGGTTAATATAAGACTGGAGGGGCAGACAGGGGTCAGTCCTACAGGGTTTTATCAGCCATGGTGAGGTATTGGCCTCTATCCTCAGGTCAGTGAGAATTGTGGGATGAGTCTACCGTGGGGAGTGACAGGTCCAGATTTGTTCCCCAAAGAAGCAAAACAGGAATCCCATGGGAGGAGGACAACTGGGGGAGAGGGAGGCTCTGGAATTGCCATTTTGGGGATAAAAGCTAAAGGCTGGGGAGCTTGGCCTGGGGAAGGGAAGACCTGGAGGTCAGCCAAGTTGCTGTCTTCTCATGTGAGGGGCTGCTGCGGGAGAGGAAGCAGGTGTGCTCTGTGTGCTCCAACAGTGCTGGGACCAGTGGGTGCGACTGGCTGGCTACCTGTGCAAACAGGGCAGTCCACTCACCTCGCTGAGCTTCAGTTTCCTCACTTGTAAAATTAGAACTAAACTGGCTTCAGCACACTGCTGTAGGGGTTTAATGTAAAGAGGCACATCAAGTACCCAGCACATGGTTGGCACATGGGAGATGCACATGCTAGGCTCCTCAGGACTCTAAACATAAACACTGAGATGGGGTGAGAAGCACGCTGGCAGGGGAGCACGGAGGGAGGAGGGAAACAAAAATAATTTCAGCTTCGAACACAAAAACAATTCCGCTTGCTTCCTATTTTGGGAATTGCTGCGGAGGCCAGGAGGGAAGGAAGGATCCCATTTTAGTGCAACCCGCCTTCTCACTGGGGCTGTGACTTCCAGACTCCAACCTGCCTCTTGAATCAGCTTTATAAAAGATTTGGTTGCTGAATTGGCTAAGGGGTACCAGAGACTTCCTTCAACTTAAATATCCTGCCTCAGAAAAGCCCTCCCTGATACGGGAACTCTCTAGGACCTCCTGGTGTAGTATCTCATTACACCATTTATTTTACCCTTTTTATAGTGTGTCCTTATAACTTGTGTGATTGTTTAATGCTTTTCTCCTCCCCAATGAAGGCAGAGACTATTTTTGATGTTCCCTTTTGTATTCCCAGGGCTTAGAGCAGTGTCTGGCACATAGTAGGCACTTTATTCACTGACTGACTAAAGGAATAAATGCATGAATAAACGGACAAGTTGGAAACAAGGGAAAAGGGCATTTCTGGCAGAGGAAACTCCATAAGCAAAGGCATAGATGTGGCTACATGCAGCATCCATGCAAGTACCAAGCGAGAAGTTCAGCATGTCTAAGAGATAAAGATGGAAACGGCTTTGGGGGCAGACAGTGCAAATTCCTTAATGCCGTGCTAAGGACATTGGACTGTTTCCTGTGGGTGATGGAGGTACTCAAGCAGGGAGGTCCCTGTGCTGGAAGACTTTGACAAGGAGAGACTGGAGGGGCTTCCTCCCTGTTTCTGGAATCTGTGGTTTGGTCATCTGCTCTGTTCAGGACCTTCATTTTGGATCTCAAAGCCCTTCTTTCTTCTCCAACCATTGCCCACAATTCAATTTAACTGAGAATCACAGATCATTTTACTGCATTTAAGCCCCAAGCTGGAGGAACAACTCCTTCCTGAGGTCCCAGATAATAAGAGTTCCTCCTGTCATTCTTTAGAAAACCCTTCTCGGCACAATCAAACCCTTAACTTGCTTCAGAAGACCAGGGTTCCAGACAGCCTCTGCTCCTATCATACACCTCATTCTCTCATTTTATAAAACGGGGTTGGTGAAAATTGCATCTATCCTCTGAGGGTTGGCAGGAGAATTAAACAATACAAAGAGTGTGAAAGAGTTTGCTGAATTGTACAGCACTGCCAAAGTCACATGCTGTCGCCATGAAATACTAAAGCTGGTACTCTAGGCAGGTACACAACAGGCACACGTTAGCAAAATGTAAACCTGGGCTCCAGTCCGAGTCTACCACCTCAACCACTACCCAAAGCAGGTTTGTGGTGGGAGACATAAGCTTCAGAAAGAGAGACTCCAGAGTCTAGGGGTCAGATGAACTGGCTAAGAAATTTCTAGAAAGAGCCCCATGGCCTGAGAGAGAGCAAAATGAGAGCACAGACTTGGAGGGTTATAACTCTCTCTAGTTAGTGAACTAAATAAAGGCCTAGGCAGGAGAAGAATAATTTACAACTCAAGCTTCATCCTGATTTTCTGAATTAAGTGTTTTCATGACTCGCTGCCAGAAGATTGCTTGTTTGAGACCAACCTTTTGAACCCTAAAAGACTCCACACGTGTGGGGTCTTGTGGTTAAGAGGAGACCCTTAAGGGTCCAGCTCCAACGTCTTTCCCACCCTCACCTCCCACAGCGTAACTTCATACTTTCCCAAAGTCTCTCCCATCCCCCAAAGTCTAGGCACAGCGCACTGTTTACCTGTCCCCAAGTATATTCTTTATTCTTTCACCTCCAGGCCTCTGTACGTGCTATTCCCACTGTCTGAAAGCTCTTACTTCCTTCTCTACCAATCAAGATCTTGCTTGTTCTTTAAGGCCTTGGTCAAATGATGTTTTTTTTTTTCCTCTGGAAAAAACTTAAGGTGAAACTTGCTTTGATTTCTTAAGGTGAAATTAATCTCCCTTCTTTTATTGCCTCCAGATGATATTATTGTACTGTGCTTTTACTTGGTAGAAAATCTGTCATATTTGAATTTTCGTCAATTGTTCCTATGACTTTTCCTTTATTATATTGTCTCTAAATCCCTAGTGCCTACCACAGGTCTTCATATAGCCGAGGTGCTTAGTAGATACGTGTTGAAGCAAATGAAAGAAGAATAAGGAGGAAATCAATTTTTATGGCATATCTAATGCCATGCCAAGCACTTTATAGACACTGACTCTTGTAATTATGGCTCTCCTCAGCTTCCCAGGCTATGGGCCTTTAAACACAGTCTTTGGATGCAGGCATGCTGCAGAAAAACCCTGGGTGAAAACTCTGGTCTCACGTCTTCATATTCCCTGCCACCCTCCACTCTGCTCTCATCTCCCTGGCTCTTGGATTGTCTGACTCTATGTCCTAGCTCTTGATAGCTGCCCCTCGCAGTTATCAACTTCAACTCAAGGCAATAATTATTTCTTGTATAACAACTATGTGCAGCCATGTTTTTTGCATGCTTTCTTGTTTGGAAAGCGGTCTTAGGCATGGTTGCAGGGAAGAAATAGTTTTAGCTGCACAGAATCACAACAGCTGGGAAATCTTCCATAGGCTAAGGGATGAGACAAACCCCATATGGTGGTATCCCCTTTACAAATGGGACCACTAGGTTCAGAGAGGCTGGTTGCACTGCTAGTAAGCGTTGAAGCTGTGTTCAAAGACAGGATGGCTGTCTGATGCCAAAGCGTCAGAAAGTGGAAGAGATAAACCAGAGTACTGCCCCCACCCCAACCTCCATGGAGATGTCTCTGGCAGTGGCTAAGTTTCCTCCGTGGTTCCAGCTCCTGCTGGACACGTGGCCATAGTTTCAGCTTCTGTTGGGTAACCCTAGCTCCTAGGATCCAGCATCACCTGTCCTCCCTTTGACCCTCTAGCCTAGGACGGTAGTGTCTTCCTGCTGACCTCTGAGTTTGTTCACCATTCTCTGTTTGGATTCTCAACTGGTACCTATTCCTTGCATTGAGTCCTCTTTCTTTTAAATATTTGGAGTGGTTTCTTTCTCTTGGTTGTACATTGACTGATGACTCAGATTGAGATAAAACTAAAAAACAAAGCAAAACAAAAATTGCAATGATGCATAACAATAACTGGTAATGTGCCAGACTATTAACTGTGTAATAGTAATGATTGCTGATGACAGGTTGTGCCTCAGGCATTTCTAGACTGCCAGTTACAATCCATTCTCTAGCTCTAGTTGTAACTCTACTCCGTTCTTTTCCTCTCATATTTGAATGGTAATACATAAAAATA
Source organism: Balaenoptera physalus (assembly GCF_965194825.1). Taxonomy (NCBI): domain Eukaryota; kingdom Metazoa; phylum Chordata; class Mammalia; order Artiodactyla; family Balaenopteridae; genus Balaenoptera; species Balaenoptera physalus. Next base: position 155,864,862 of record NC_138882.1, on the reverse strand, counting down.
GCAAAACTGTGGGGTTAACCTTAAATCTGTCCTACCGATACAAAAAAAGTATATCATTTATAAAGCTTAGTGTTTTCACTGTTATTAGTAACACGTGTGTGTGTGTGTGTGTGTGTGTGTGTGTGTGTATGAGACATCTCACAACCACTGTTCTTTGTCCTGATGCCTTACAAAATAAAGGGTTGTCGTGATAGAACAGCTTTTTAGTGTGGGCAACTGTGAGTCTGGAACCAGAGTGCCCAAGTCCAAGATGGGTCCAGTAACAGCTCAGACTTCTCCTTTGGGATTCTGGATCTGCCACTCATCACCATCATCATCATCATCACCACCATGATCATAACAGGAAACCGTCACATACATCTGTATACATGCCAAGCACTGTGAATCTTCCTGTTGACTTATGAGCTCCGTGAATCATCATAACTACCCTACGAGGAAACTAAGTCACAGAGAAATTAAAGAACTTGACCAAGATCACATGGACAGAAAAAGGGCAGAGTCTGGGTGAGTACAAGCAGTCAGTGTGCAGAGGTATGCTATAAGCCACAATTCCTTAGTGCCTCTCTATAGAGCAGGCTTGTCTACTTCGTGGCCCATTCATTATACCATGACCTCTGTTCCTCCCCTCTCAGACTTCTTTTCAAAAGCATCACATGCCCTACCCTCTGCCCCAACTCTTGGGACAGGAACGTGTGCATTTCATAATCGCTCCATTGGCAAAGTACAAGTTCTACCCTATGGAGTAAGGGAGGTTATCAAAAAGGCTCTATCACACACAATTCCTCTTTGCTCTTGAATATAACCAGTCAGAGAGACGCTGGAATATCTCCCAGGGGAAAAGTCTGAGGAACAGAAAATAGGGTCTTTGGAAGAATTTCTCTTTCTAGGAGTTAAATCAGTTTAGAGTAGAAAGTATACAAAGGAAAAACACTCACAAAAATGGTTTGCTGCTTTTTTTTAACTTAAAATTATGGAAATTGTTTCTGACAGCAAATTGCTCCTAATTAATTTCTTGGCTCTGCTGGGAAAATGTACTGTTCTGTTGATTTCTAAATTCCACCAGCTTAATTATCAAAAGAATTTTTTTTTCCTTAAAACTATTAACATGTGGGTTTGCAGTTGGGGGTTTGTCAGCAAAGTGTGAAGGGCAAGGGGAGGGGGGAGGCAGGGGTTGGATGGGCAACAAAAGGCCTAGGGACACAACTAAAGTCCTGGCCCCCACATTTCAAAGTCCAGGAGAAGGTTATGTCCACAGGAAAAGAAGTCTGAATGGTATAGGCAGAATAATAATGTGAGGAGTGCCTGGGTATAGAGTTGGGAGAGTTTGACTCAAATTCCATCTCTATTACTGACCTTAGACAAACAATGGAGGCTTTTTGAGCTTCAGTCATTTTTGTAAAATGGGGCTGGTAATAATGTCAACATTCACAGAACTCTTGCCACATGCCAGGCAGTGTCCTAAGTGCCTTTGTGTGCATTAACATCTTATTCTTTTCCACAGCCCCATAAAATAGTGATTTCAACTCTTTCTATCTTACAGGTGAGAAAACAAGTTCAGAGGGGCCATGCAAATTGCTAATGTTTCACAGGTGATGAGTGGCAGAGGCCAGAAAAGAACCGAAGCAGCTGGGCTCACTGTGAGAGGAGAGGAGACCGAGTTCCCAACTATTGGTCAACCTGTCTGCCTTCGTCACTAGACTGAGAGCGTCTCAAGGTTGGGGGACTATTTCCTAACTGATTTTATATTCATAATGCAGTTAACGTCTGATAAGTAAATAAATGAATGAACAAATGGTTTATATACTTAATAAAATATTGGCAGAATTTAAATCTGGAATCAGTTAATTTGGTGCAGTTTATGAAAAAACATTCAATTTCAGTCACTCAACAGATGTTGATAAATTATCCACTCTATGCCAGTCACTGTACTAACCTTGGACACTCAGCAATTTTGCTTTGGGAGACTGATCCTAAGAAAATAATTGGACAATTGGGTAAAGGTAGATGAACAAGGATATTCATCACAGCATTCATTCATTCATTCATGAAACAAATATTTGTTGAGAGCTACTACGTGCCAACCATTTTTCTAGGCACTCCCACTGCATAAGACAAAGTCCCTGCCTTCATGCAACTTACAATCTTGTAGGAAAGACAGACAAAAAAGCCCAAATGGATATACAATGTCAGGTGGAAATAAGAGCTGAGAAGTGAAATGAAGCAGGGTAGGGTAAAGGAATGGACTGTGAAAGGAACTGATTTTTTGGTTTGGGGCTGAATGACCAAACAAAGAGGGAGTGACGTAAGGAGTGAGCTATGTGAGCGTGAGGCAGTGAGCCATGTGAACAAGGGGTGTAGAGTAGAAGTGTAGTCTATAAGCCAGTTTTCTTGTGACTTCAGGCAAATCACTTCAGCTCTCCTGCCTCCTGGGCTGGTACAGAGCAAGGTCCCTCTCTGCCATCCTCCCACCTGTGTTCCAGGAGCTCTGCCCTCCCACTGGGGCCCAGAACAAGGATGAGATGTATCTGAGAGAGCCTCCTGTCACCAACATATTTCACAAAATCCCAAGACAAGTTAATCCTACTCATCTGCCAAAGCCAAGATCAACTATCACTTCCTCTCTTGAAGCCTTTCCTTGCTTTGTCAGGGGAGGTGTTTCTGGACTACTCCCCTTTATACTAACTATACACTTCTGTCGTAGCATTTCGGTTTTTGCAGGGTCTGATTTTTTAACTTTTTGAGACAAGGACAATGTCTCATCTGTTTCTGAATCACAGCGCCTAGCTCATTGTCTAGCAGATGGTAGTGTTTAATACGGGATAGCTGAATTGACTTGAAAAGGCATTTGGGGTTTGCACAAGATTTTGACATGAGTTAGGTAAGGCTTTTTGTTACATTCAAATCTATTCTCTTGTACATAGCAGCCACACAAGAAAAGCTCACTGAATGAATAAACCCACGTTGTAAAAAGCAGTTTCTTTCTGCTAAGTGAGGATTACCCCACCTCTGCAAGGAAATCCTTGCTTTTTACAATTGTCAGACATAGTTAAACAGGGATACAGAGTGGGGACAAGAGGAGAGATGTGAGAAATATTCACCTTTGCTAAAGATTTACTATATGGCAGGCAATGTATTAGACCATTAAATTATACTAGTTGATTTTTCAGAACAATCTGGAGGGTAGTTATTATTATCTTCATTTTATAAATGAAGGGGGATTAAGGCATCACTTTATGCACAAAGTTGAAGGGGAACAGTAGGATGAAGAAGGTAGGAGCGTCTGAAACTAATGTCCTTGCTCTCCTGAGCTCCTGGCATGGCAGGTGGTAGAGGAGAGACTGTAAAAAGCTTTAAGAGAGCTCTGGAAGATGCTGGGGTTTTCTCTCCTGGAGTTACATCAGCTCATTGGCTATTACATGAGGAGATGGTTGCTGCTTTTAGAAGGCACTCATAGAACCGCAGTCAGACGAGTAAACATCTTGGTGCTTCAGCAAGTTGAAGGATCTGCAGTGTGAATCCTATACAGCCCAGACTTCATCTTAGGTAATAACGCGACTTTCCCAGGTCACCATGCTTGTTCTGCTCTAATGACACTGATTACTTTTCCCTCATGTTGTTGTCAACAAGTTTCCCCTACTAGATTGTGAGCACTTTAAGATCTGAGGCTTGGCATTCCTGCCTCTCCTGTCCCTATCCCAGAGCCTGGCACAAAGAAGACCTTAAATTATTGTAATTAAAGGAACAAGACGGTGATGGTTAATTTTATGTGTTAACTTACTGGGCCATGGGGTGCCCAGATATTTGATTAAAGATTATTTCTGGGTGTGTCTGAGAGGGTGTTTCTGGATGAGATTAGCATCTGGTTAGGTAGAGTAAAGCGAATGGCTCTTGCCAACATCTGGTTAGGTAGAGTAAAGCGAATGGCTCTTGCCAACGAAGGTGGGCATCATCCAGTCCTTTGAGGGCCTGAATAGAATGAAAAGGTGGAGTAAAGGGAGAAATTGCTCTCTCCGTACCTGACGGTTGAGCTGGGACATGGTCTTCTGCTGCCCCTAGACTGCGACTTACACCATCAGCTCTCCTGGTTGTCAGGCTTTCTAACTCAGACTGGAACTATAATACTGGCTTTCCTGGGTCTCCAGCTTGCCAACTGCAGACCCTGGGACTTCTCAGACTCCATAATCATGAGAATCAATTAGTTAACATGAAAAAAAAAAAAGAAATATATATGTATATATCATGAGTTGGTCCTTCCTCTCAAGAACCCTGACCAATACAGATATTCTGGTACCGAGGAGTGGGGTGCTGCTGTAACAAATCACTAAAAATGTGGAGGTAGTTTTGAAACTAGATAATGGGTAGAGGCTGGAAGAATTTTGAGGTATATGCTTGAAATACAGATATTAGAGGTGATTCTGGTGAGATCTCAGATGGATATGAGGAACACATTATTGGAAACTGAAGGAAAGGTGATCCTTGTTATAAAGTGGCAAAGAACTTGCCTGAACTGTGTTCTACTCTTTTGTGGAAGGTAGAACTTGTGAGCAATGAAACTGGGTATTTAGCTGAGGAGATTTCTAAGCAAAGTGTTGAAGGAGCTGCTTGGTTCCCATTGACTGCTTATAGTAGAACATAAGAAGAGAGAGATGAATTGAAGAAGGGATTATTAAGCAAAAAGGAGCCAGAAGTTGAAGACCTGGAAAATTCTCAGCTTGTCCAAGTGTGTTTGGAAGAGAACACCAAGGATGCAGCTAGACTATCACTTGATAAAGAGATCATGGGTACAACTAATGAGCTTAATCAGCCATCTCAACAGAAGCCAGGAATACAGATGGGATTACACCAGCAGGAACACTATCAGCTGAGACTAAAGGAGACAGAGAAAGTGGGATGGAATGAAGGAAGGCTGTCAGATTTCTTGGAGTCTATCTTCAATACAGGATGGGACCCTAGAGCTATTTGGCTGTGAATGTGCACTATTCCTCAAAAAAAAGGGAAGGATGACACCAAAGGAGATTCACAGATCATCAGGGCTGCCGTTCCCACCACAGACCCAGGAGAAAGGGCTAGTTCCTCCTCAGCTTCAAAGGGTGGGGCCACCTCTCCAGTTTTAGCAGGTCAGGATACCTCTGCCCAGTACCTTGAGGGCAGGGTCCCCACAGAGGTCTGTGGAGGTAGGGCCCTGTGGAGCTAAAGGAGTGGGGCTGCGCTGCCTAGCCATGAGGGTGACACTGTCACCCCCATTAGCCTGAAGGGCACAGCATTGAATCAAAGAGGATTACTCTCAAGCCTTAAGATCTAATGGAGGTTGCCTTACTAGGTTTTGGACTTGCTATCACTTCTTTTTTCTTTCTAATTTCTCCCTTTTGGAATGGGAACATCTATCCTATGTCTATCCCACCATTGTATTTTGGAAGCACATAACTTATCTGGTTTCATGTGTTCACAGCTGGAGAGGAATTTTGCCTCAGGATAAATAATACCTTGAGTTTCACTCATATCTGAGTTAGATGAGAGATGTTACTTAGATGAGACGCTGGACTTTATATTTTAGAGTTGATGCTAGAATGAGTTAAGTCTTGGGGTTAGTGGGGTGGAATAAATGTCTTTTGCATGTGGGAAGACATGAACTGGGGGAACAAAGGCAGAATGTTCTCGACTGAATGTCTGTCCCCCCATATCCATGTTAAAGCTTTAACCCCCAATGTGATGGTATTGGACGTAGGATCTCTGGGAGATACTTAGATTTAGACGAGATCAGGAGGGTGGGGCCCCCGTGATTGGACTAGTATCATTATAAGAAGGGAAGGGAGATCAGAGCTTACTTGCACTCTGGTGCTTTCGCGCGCACGCGCACGCGCTCTCTCTCTCTCTCTCTCTCTCTCTCTCTCTCTCTCTTCCTTGTGAGGACACAGCAAGAAGGCAAGCCAGGAAGAGAGCCCTTATCAGGAACTGAATTTACGGGCACCGTGATCTTGGACTTCTCAGCCTCCGGAACTATAAGAAATAAATGTCTGCTGTTTAAGCTACCCAGTCTGTGGTATTGTGTTACAGCAGCCTGAGTAGACTAAGACAGAGATTTAGTAAACTTCTCACTTCCAGTTGGAGTTGGGCTGAGAATAAAATACTGTTGAGCCTTCAAACCTTGAACAATACCTTCACAAAACCCTGAATTCCTCACTTGTTGAGAGTTGCTACACATTCAGATTCCAGAGTGACAAAGTTTTCTCTAGAATAAGGATGGTAGTGGTCACTGGCCTTGCTCATCAGCTTTGTCACAGTTCTTGTAATCAGGATTTGATGTGACAGAGTTTTTAAATGAATGCTTTATCCTAATAAAAAGTAGCTGCCTGTCGTGGATGACTGTGTTAAATACTCAAATGCTTTGAATTTAAAAAGGGTTTCTCAGAAATGCAGTCCTGAAAGCACTGCTCTAGGTTATTAAGGGGACCTAAGAGCTTGACCCCACTCTGTGAAGTGTGGGATGAGGAAGCCAATCTGCCCTAACCAAATGCCTCTTAGAACCCCCAGCAGAGGCAGAATGCTGAGATTTATCCATCTATTCAACAGATTAAGCACCTTTTATTTTATTTTTAAATTAAATTTATTTATTTTTTATTTTTGGCTGTGTTGTGTCTTCGTTGCTGTGCGCAGGCTTTCTCTAGTTGTGGCTAGTGGGGACTACTCTTCGTTGTCATGTGCAGGCTTCTCATTGCGGTGGCTTCACTTGTTGCGGAGCATGGGCTCTAGGCAAGTGGGCTTCAGTAGTTGTGGCATGCCGGCTCAGCACTTGTGGCTCGTGGGCTCTAGAGTGCAGACTCAGCATTTGTGGCACACGGGCTTAGTTGCTCCGTGGCATGTGGGATCTTCCTGGACCAGGGCTCGAACCCATGTCCTCTGCATTGGCAGGCGGATTCTTAACCACTGTGCCACCAGGGAAGGCCCTAAGCACCTTTTAAATGCCTGAACCCCAGGAGCTGTGCGAACAAAGAAGAGAAAGAGAAATCTCTCCCAGCAGCCTCAGGAGCAGTGGATTAAATCTCCACAATCAACTTCACGTACCCTGCATCTGTGGAATACCTGAATAGACAAGGAATCATCCCAAATTGAGGCGGTGGACTTTGGGAGCAACGATATATATATATTTTTTCCTTTTTCTCTTTTTGCCAGTGTGTATGTGTATGCTTCTTCGTGTGATTTTGTCTGTATAGCTTTGCTTTTACCATTTGTCCTAGGGTTCTGCATGTCCGTTTGTTGTTGTTGTTGTTGTTGTTTTAGTATACATTTTAGCACTTGTTATAATTGGTGGATTTGTTTTTTGGCTTGGTTTCTCTCTTCTTTCTTTTTTTATTACTTTTTAATTTTTTAAATTTTTAATAATTATTTTTTATTACTTATTTCAATTCTTTTCTTTTCTTTCTTTCCTTCCTTCCTTTCTTCTTTCTTTTCATTCTTTCTTTCTTTCTTTCTCTCTCTCTTCCTTTCTTTCTTCTTTCTTCTTTCTTCCTCCCTCCCTCCCTCCCTCTCTCTCTCTCTTTCTTTCTTTCTTTCTTTCTTTTTTTCTCCCTTTTCTTCTGAGCCATGTGGCTGACAGGGTCTTGGTGCTCCAGCCAGGTGTCCGGCCTGTGCCTCTGAGGTGGTAAAGCTGAGTTCAAGACATTGGTCCACCGGAGACCTCCCAACTCCACATAATATCAGGCGGCAAAAGCTCTCCCAGAGATCTCCATCTCAATGCTAAGACCCAGCTCCACTCAACGACCAGCAAGCTACAGTGCTGGACACCCTGTGCCAAACAACTAGCAAGACAGGAACACAACCCCACCCACTACCAGAGAGCTGCCTAAAATCATAATAAGTTCACAGACACCCCAAAACACATGACCGGACGTGGTCCTGCCCACCAGAAAGACAAGATCCAGCCTCATGCACCACAACACAGGCACTAGTCCCCTCCATCAGGAAGCCTACAAAACCCACTGAACCAACCATACCCACTGGGGGCAGACACCAAAAACAATGGGAACTACGAACCTACAGCCTGTGAAAAGGAGACACCAAACACAGTAAGTTAAGCAAAATGAGAAGACAGAGAAACAAATAGCAGATGAAGGAGGAACGTTAAAAACCCACCAGACCAAACAAATGAAGAGGAAATAGTCTACTTGAAAAAGAATACATAGTAATGATAGTAAAGATGATTCAAAATCTTGGAAATACAATAGAGAAAATACAATAAACGTTTAACAAGGACATAGAAGAACTAAAGAGCAAACAGACAATGATGAACAACACAATAAATGAAATTTCTAATTCTCTAGAAGGAATCAATAGCAGAATAACTGAGGCAGAAGAACCGATAAGTGACCTGGAAGATAAAATAATGGAAATAAATACTGCAGAGCAGAATGAAGAAAAAAGAATGAAAAGAATTCAGGACAGTCTCAGAGACCTCTGGGACAACATGAAATGCACCAACATTTGAATTATAGGGGTCCCAGAAGAATAAGAGAAAGAGAAAGGGACTGAGAAAATATTTGAAGAGATTATAGTTGAAAACGTCCCTAATATGGGAAAGGAAATAGTCAATCAAGTCCAGGAAGTACAGAGAGTCCCATAAAGGATAAATCCAAGGAGAAACATGCCAAGACACATATTAATCAAAATATCAAAACTTAAATAAAAAGAAAAAATATTAAAAGCAGCAAGGGTAAAGCAATAAATAACATACAAGGGAATCCCCATAAGGTTAACAACTGATCTTTCAGCAGAAACTCTGTAAGCCACAAGGGTGTGGCAGGACATCTTTAAAGTGATGAAAGGGAAAAACCAACAACCAAGATTACTCTGCCCAGCAAGGATCTCATTCAGATTCGACAGAGAAATTAAAAACTTTACAGACAAGCAAAAGCTAAGAGAATTCAGCACCACCAAAACTGCTCTACAATAAATGCAAAAGGAACTTCTATAGGCAGGAAACACAAGAGAAGGAAAAGACCTACAATAACAAACCCAAAACAATTAAGAAAATGGTAATAGGAACATACATATTGAAAATTACCTTAAATGTAAATGAATTAAATGCTCCAACTGAAAGACATAGACTGGCTGAATGGATACAGAAACAAGACCCATATATATGCTGTCTACAAGAGACCCACTTCAGAACTAGGGACACATACAGACTGAAAGTGAGGGGATGGAAAAAGATATTCCATGCAAATGGAAATCAAAAGAAAGCTGGAGTAGCAATTCTCATATCAGACAAAATGGACTTTAAAATAAAGACTATTACAAGAGACAAAGAAGGACACAACATATTGATCAAGGGATCAATCTAAGAAGAAGATATAACAACTGTAAATATTATGCACCCAACATAGGAGCACCTCAATACATAAGGGAAATGCTAACAGCCATAAAAGGGGAAATCAACAGTAACACAATCATAGTAGGGGACTTTAACACCCCACTTTCACCAATGGACAGATCATCCAAAATAAAAATAAATAAGGAAACACAAACTTTAAATGATATATTAAACAAGATGGACTTAATTGATACTTATAGGACATTCCATCCAAACACAACAGAATACACTTTCTTATCAAGTGCTCATGGAACATTCTCCAGCATAGATCATATCTTGGGTCACAAATCAAGCCTTGGTAAATTTAAGAAAATTGAAGTCTTATCCAGTATCTTTTCCAACCACAATGCTATGAGACTAGATACCAAATACAGGAAAAAGTCTGTAAAAAAAACCAAACACATGGAGGCTAAACAATACACTCTAAATAACCAAGAGATCCCTGAAGAAATCAAAGAGGAAATCAAAAAATACCTAGAAACAAATGACAGTGAAAACACAATGACACAAAACCTACGGGATGCAGCAAAAGCAGTTCTAAGAGGGAAGTTTATAGCAATACAATCCTACCTCAAGAAACAAGAAACATCTCAAATAACAACCTAACCTTACACCTAAAGCAATTAGAGAAAGAAGAACAAAAAACCTCAAAGTTAGCAAAAAGGAAAGAAATCATAAACATCTGATCAGAAATAAATGAAAAAGAAATGAAGGAAACGATAGCAAAGATCAATAAAACTAAAAGCTGTTTCCTTGAGAAGATAAACAAAATTGATAAACCATTAGCCAGACTCATCAAGAAGAAAAGGGAGAAGACTCAAATCAATAGAACTAGAAATGGAAAAGGAGAAGTAACAATTGACACTGCAGAAATACAAAGGATCATGACAGACTACTACAAGCAAGTATATGCCAAAAAAATAGACAACCTGGAAGAAATGGACAAATTCTTAGAAAAGCACAACCTTCTGAGACTGAACCAGGAAGAAATAGAAAATACAAACAGACCAATCACAAGCAATGAAATTGAGACTGTGATTCAAAATCTTCCAACAAACAAAAGCCCAGGACCAGATGGCTTCACAGGCGAATTCTATCAAACATTTAGAGAAGAGCTAACACCTATCCTTCTCAACCTCTTCCAAAATATAGCAGAGGGAGGAACACTCCCAACCTCATTCTACGAGGCCACCATCACCCTGATACCAAAACCAGAAAAAAAGGTCACAAAGAAAGAAAACTACAGGTCAATATCACTGATGAACATAGATGCAAAAATCCTGAACAAAATACTAGCAAACAGAATGCAACAGCACATTAAAAGGATCATACACCATGATCAAGTGGGATTTATCCCAGGGATGCAAGGATTCTTCAATATATACACCATATTAACAAATTGAGGGAGAAAAACCATATGATTTTCTCAAGAGATGCAGAAAAAGCTTTCAACAAAATTCATCACCCATTTATCATAAACACCCTCCAGAAAGTAGGCATAGAGGGAACTTCCCTCAACATAATAAAGGCCATATATTACAAACCCACAGCCAACATCGTTCTGAATGGTGAAAAACTGAAACCATTTCCACTCTGATTAGGAACAAGACAAGGGTGCCCACTCTCACCACTATTATTCAACATAGTTTTGGAAGTTTCAGCCACAGAAATCAGAGAAGAAAAAGAAATAAAAGGAATCCAAATCAGAAAAGAGGAAGTAAAGCTGTCATGGTTTGCAGATGACATGATACTATACATAGAGAATCCTAAAGACTCTACCAGAAAACTGCTAGAGCTAATCAATGAATTTGGTAAAGTAGCAGGATACAAAACTAATGCACAGAAATATCTTGCATTCCTATACACTAATGATGAAAAATCTGAAAGAGAAATTAAGGAAACACTCCCATTTACCATTGCAACAAAAAGAGTAAAATACCCAGGAATAAACCTACCTAAGGAGACAAAAGACCTGTATGCAGAAAACTATAAGACACTGATGAAATAAATTAAAGATGATATAAACAGATGGAGAGATATACCATGTTCTTGGACTGGAAGAATCGACATTGTGAAAATGACTCTACTACCCAAAGCAATCTACAGATTCAATGCAATCCCTATCAAACTACCAATTGCATTTTTCACATAACTAGAGCAAAAAATTTCACAATTTGTATGGAATCACAAAAGACCCCGAATACCCAAAGCAATCTTGAGAAAGAAAAATGGAGCTGGAGGAATCAGGCTCCCTGACTTCAGACTATACTACAAAGCTACAGTAATCAAGACAGTATGGTGCTGGCACAAAAACAGAAATATAGATCAATGGAACAGGATAGAAAGCCCAGAGATAAACCCACGAACATATGGTCACCTTATTTTTGATAAAGGAGGCAAGAATATACAAGGAGAAAAGACAGCCTCTTCAATAAGTGGTGCTGGGAAAACTGGACAGCCACATGTAAAAGAATGAAATTAGAACCCTCCCTAACACCACACACAAAAATAAACTCAAAATGGATTAAAGACCTAAGTGTAAGGCCAGACACTGTCAAACTCTTAGAGGAAAACATAGGCAGAACACTCTATGACATAAATCACAGGAAGATCTTTTATGACCCACCTCCTAGAGAAATGTAAATAAAAATAGAAATAAACAAATGGGACCTAATGAAACTTAAAAGCTTTTGCACAGCAAAGGAAACCATAAACAAGATGAAAAGACAGCCCTCAGAATGGGAGAAAATGTTTGCAAATGAAATAACTGACAAAGGATTAATTTCCAAAATTTACAAGCAGCACATGCAGCTCAAAATCAAAAAAACAAACAACCCAATCCATAAATGGGCAGAAGACCTAAGTAGACATTTCTCCAAAGAAGATATACAGATTGCCAACAAACACATGAAAGAATTCTCAACATCACTCATCATTAGAGAAATGCAAATCAAAACTACCATGAGGTATCACCTCACACCACTCAGAATGACCATCATCAAAAAATCCAGAAACAATTAGTGCTGGAGAGGGTGTGGAGAAAAGGGAACCCTCCTGCACTGTTGGTGGGAATGTAAATTGATACCGCCACTATGGAGAACATTATGGAGGTTCCTTAAAAAACTAAAAATAGAATGACCATACGACCCAGCAATCCCACTACTGGGCATATAGCATGAGAAAACCATAATTCAAAAAGAGTCATTTACCACAATGTGCATTGCAGCACTATTTACAATAGCCAGGACATGTAAGCAACCTAAGTGTCCATTGACAGATGAATGGATAAAGATGTGGCACATATATGCAATGGAATATGACTCAGCCATAAAAAGAAATGAAATTGAGTTATTTGTAGTGAGGTGGATGGACCTAGAGACTGTCATACAGAGTGAAGTAAGTCAGAAAGAGAAAAACAAATACCATATGCTAACACATATATGTGGAATAAAAAAAAATGGTTATGAAGAACCTAGGGGCAGGACAGGAATAAAGATGCAGATGTAGAGAATGGACTTGAGGACACGGGGAGCAGGAAGGGAAAGCTGAGATGAAGTGAGAGAGTGGCATGGACATATATGTACTACCAAATGTTAAATAGGTAGCTAGTGCGAAGTAGTCGAATAGCCCAAGGAGATAAGCTCGGTGCTTTGTGACCACCTAGAGGGGTGGGATAGGGAGGGTGGGAGGGAGATGCAAGAGGGAGGAGATATGGGGATATATGTATATGTATAGATGATTCACTCTGTTATACAGCAGAAACTAACACAGCATTTTAAAGCAATTATACTCCAATAAAGATGTTAAAAAAATAAAAATAAAAAAATAAATTTATTACAAAATAATGGCTGTATGTCCCTGTGCTGTACAATATATTCTTCTTGCTTATCTTATTTACACATAGTAGTTTTTATCTCTTAATCATATACCCCTGTCTTGCACCTCTTCCTTCCCTCTCCCCACTGGTAGCTACTAGTTTGTTCTCTATATCTGTTTCTGTTTTGTGATACGCATTCATTTGTTTTAGTTTTTAGATTCCATATATAAGTGAGAGGCTGTACTGTAAATTTTGTAACTTCACATTTTCCTGCTGCCTCAGTATCCCCACAGCTTGTGAGCCCCCTGACCTGGTAACCGGGTTCGCCAGTATGATAAGGTTGGCCCTTGATGCAAGTTCCCCTTCCTACTGTCCCCTGACCATGACCTAATAACATCCAAATGCACCCATAACATCCCCTCACATCTTTTCTTGTGTACTCCATCCTGACCCCCAATAAAAGCACTTGCCCACTCTCTCTCTGCTCTCCACCAGCTTGGTTGAGCCTACTTTGTTAGCATTGCCTCTCATATGACCCCCTCTTGGCATGTGGTGACTCTGTCTCTCTAGGACCTGTGAGTATAATAAACTTTATTTTCTTGCCCTTCTCCTGTGTCCCCTTGTGTGGCTTCACCTGACTGACCATCACCTAGAAGAACACAAAACATAGGCGGCAGAGGGCAAAATACGTCCAAAAATCTTGTAATATAGAGGGAATATATAGGTTCCAGAAATTGAAAGAAACCACTGTGGAAAGAATGTTGGGGCAGGCGAGGGATATGAGACAATGCTGGACAGATTATCCCAAAAGTCTTGGAAAAGCTGAAAAGTTTTAAGTCAGTGGAGATAGAAGAAGTGGGGTGCTGGAACGATCATATGTGCTGTTTGGCAAGTGAGTTCAGAGAGACCAGTTAGGAGGCTATTACCAACTACCAGTATTACTAACTACCAGTTAGGTAGTTCAGATGAAAGACCATGACATTTTGGATCAGGTTGGTGGCAGTGGATATGGAGACAAGTGGACGAATTTAGATTTTTAGGAGAAGTAACAGTAAGAACAGGGGTAAAGAACAGGCAATGCAGACACCTGTCCTGGTTCTGCTAAAAATTTCTGTATAATGTTGCACAAATCCCTTCTTGGTGCCTCAGCATCCCCTTCACCCACCAGGGTAGCCCTCAAGCCTCCTCCAAGAAATGGTAGGAATCTGCAAACCATAAGATTAGAGAATCTTGCAGAGATCTTCCAGTGCTAACATTCTGTGGTTCAATAATTCTGTGATCTTAATTCATTTCTCCTCTCTCTCTCAAATGTCTAAGACATCCTTTCTGAAAATGTACTTGCTGGAATGATAACCAAGCCTGTAGCTTGATGATAAATAGTTGTGACACCTTGAATCAGGCTATGAACCAGGCATTGCCAGGTGTCTACTGCACAAAAGAAAAGAAGAAGAATCTCTCATTGGAAGATTCCCCTAGAGACCAAAAAAGTCAATAACAAAAAAATCAGTGTCAGATGGGGAAATATCTTGGATGATGATAATGATGATACTCATAATAATTTCTTAACTTCATTTAGTGTCTTAATATTCCTTATCTCATTTGGCACAACAACCTTGTGAGGTACACCAGTTCATAGAAATGAGTAGAATGAGCTCAGGAGAGAAGAAATGCCAGTGCTTAAAGAGACTTTAGATATTCATTTATTTGACAAATATTTATCAAACACCTACTATGTGCCAGTATAAATTTGTAATAGGCAAGGTTTTTCTTCTCATTGGGGTTAAAAGATAATAAAATATATAATAATAAAATATACAATAATATATAGTATATAATATATTATATAATGACATGTAATAAAATAATTATTGTTTATAATAAGTTTTATGAAGAAAAATTAGTAGGGTGGTGAGTCAGCAAGCAAACAGAGAAGGCAATTTTCAATAGAATAGTCAGAAAACATTCTGGGAAAGGTGGCATTACAAACATAAAGAACAGTATCACAGAGACCAGTTATGAGAAAAGGTCGACTTATCTGAGAAATGAAGTGGACAACAGTTTGGCTGGAGCATTATGAGTGAGATAGAGACAGTGATATGAGAGGAGGTGGGAGAGATACAAAAGCACAAACCATGGGAGCTCTGTGGACCATGGTAAGGACATTGGATTTTGAGTGATGGGAAGCCATTACAGAATTTTAATCAGGAGTGTGATATGACCTGATTCTACATCTTAAAAGGTCACTGGCTGACCTGTGGATAATAGACCATATGGTGGCAAGAGGTAAAACTGGCAGACCAAGTAGTAGGCTATTAAAGTAGTCCAGGTAAGAGAGGGATTTGTGGCTAAGAGAGAAACATGGTGGAGATGAAAAGCAACAGGTAAATTCAAAATATACTTTGGGAGTAGAATAGACAGGAGCTGGTGACGAATTCAGATGTTGGTTGAAGGACATTTTTCAACCTCTTTATCTATGCATGTGAGCAGCCGAGGCCCAGGAAAGAAAAAAGGTGGGAAATGACTGAAACGAAACTTGAATTCAAGACTTCTAAGTCCACATACAGTGCTCTTCCCAGTGCACCATACGTCTCTGCTCAAAGTAACAGCCCGGCATGTGGTAGGTGAGGGGTGCACAGTTGAGATGGGACATATAACTCTTAATAACTATTAATAGACACTGAGTAGGTATGTAGCAGGGAGGCTTCTGGGCATTCGCGTATTAGAATAGGAGTCCTACACTTGCTCCATTTCCCACTTGTCAACCGCTAGCCCTCCCAGCCCAAGGGTGGGATCAGGAGAAGGAGATGGTCTCTACTCCTGCTGAGGGCATATGGCTGCTCTCTGCTGATCCAGGAGAGAGAAGTGGACAGATCGTGAATGTGTTTTGTAGCTTCCCAGCTTCACAGATGAAGAAAAGAATCTGATGACAGTTTTGAGTCCAGACTCCTCCACAGGTTCATGTTACCTGTGGCCTCTTGGTTCTCATATTTTCACTAGGACATTTCAGAACCATGACAATTAAAGCTCATCTCCTGGCTTGCCCCTCACTCTACTCTTATGTCCTATCCACACAGAACACTTCTTTGTTTATATGTGTGCATCTTTCTTACTAAACTATAAGACTGTCAAAGGCAGAGACACCTCTGTGTGTCCAGTTCCTGGCTGAGCAATTGGCTCACAGTATATACTCTGTAACTGTTTCCTGAGAGGATAAAGAAGTTAACCTCTTCTGGCCTCAGTTTCCTCAACCTTTAAAAGGGAATAATTAATAACTGCCTCACAAGATGGTGAAGTTTAAATGAGTTAACATGCATGTAGGATACTAACACAGTGTAGGAGCTTAAGAAACAAATTCATACATTATCTATATACCAAAAGCTTTTCCTTGCTCAGCATCTTTAGATATTAGGGAATGCAAATTAAAACCACAATAAGCTATTACTACAGATTTATTAGATTGGCTAAAATTTTTAAAAATACTGACAATTTCAAGTACTGGTCAGGAAGCAGACCACTTGGAACCCTCATAGATTGCTGGTCAGAATGCAAACTGGTATAGTTCCTTAGAATATTAAACATGGTTATCACATGACCCAGCAATCCCACTGTTAGGTATTTACCTAGAGAAATGAAAACTATGTTCACATAAAACCTGTACATGAATGTTCATAGCCTCTCTGTTTATAGTTGTCCAAGCTGGAAACCATCCAAATGTCCTTCAATGGTGAACATAGTATAAACAAACTGTGGTATTCTGTATAATTAAATAGTACTCAGCAATGAAAACAAATGAACTATTGATACACATAACTCAGATGAAATCACAATAGCATTACGCTAAGTGAAAGAAGCCTATTATATGATTCCATTTTCATGCCATTTTTGAGCAGACAAAACTATTAGTGATGGAGAACAGATCATTGTTTGCTAGGGGTTGGGGGGGAAGCGTGTGACAAAGGAGTCTTCTGGGGTGATAGAACTGTTCTGTATCCCAATTGTGGTGGCAGATACACAGATACACACCTGTGTTAAAATTCAAAGAGCTATACACAAAAAAGTCAATTTAACTGCCCGTTAATTTAAAATATTAAATAAAATAAAAAGCTTTCTTATATTGGCATTAACATCTAATAGGCCTCCCAATTCTAAAGTGTATTTTTAATCCAGGGATAGTATCTTTATTATTCAAGCTATCTCTCGTTACAAAATGTAAAAACTGAGAGAGAAGGAGCAGGTTGTAGACAGTGTGGAGATATATGGGAGACTCTGACTTGTCTGGAAGTTTCTAAAGCTAGAGCAGCTATTTCATTTCAATTCAATCCTGAACTTTCAAAGAGAAAAAAAACCTCCCCTTTTAAAAGCTTTGCTAGTAAAACTGTCCTTGCACTGAGCCAGCGATAAATCTACAGAACACTATGGTAATACCCATGGAGAAGGCAAAAGGGGCCTCCGTAAACCATGCGATTTGAACTACTACAGATGTTGCAGTGGGAATTTATGGTTTTCGAAGGATCCTTATCTCTTCTTGCCAGTTTCTGCACATTGAATCATGCGCTAGCAGAGTCTATTTTAAGAGCCATCATTTTTTTCTTTAAATATTTTTTAAAAATCTGTGGCAATTAATTTCTTCCATACTGTTCTATCATGACAAATAAATGGGAAATGCATATTTACAGAGCACATGTAATTGCATTTGGGCACATGCAAATGACATGCAAATCTTACATTCTAAATGAATTTGTTTATCATCTCTGAATTTTAATCCAAGGACCTTTCTTTTTAAATTCAGTTTATATTCTGACAGGTATACAAATGAGTTTGACTCTGGAAAGTAACTTAATAAACTCAGGGTTAGCTATGCAATTAGAGGAGGCATCTGGGAGCTATAAACTCTAGGAAACAACATTTACATCTTTTTCTGCATTCAAGGTTTCAATTTCCTAGCTCAAACCCTCTCCCCACCAGCCTGCACTCCCTGCACTTCACCACCCCATTTCCCATCATTCCTGCAATCCCATAATTTGTAATCCTTTTGTTTTTGTTTTTTTTTTCTGGGGGAAGGTAGATGAGTGCATTTCACTGAGGATGACCTCATCAAGTCATTGTCCCATTGTCCTCAGTGCACTGTTTTCAAAAACTAAAGTCAGAGTGAAGAATGAAATTAAAACTAACAGAATTAACATTGATCAGGACTTTCATTCAGGCTTCTTATTATCATGGCTAGCCCAGGTCTTCTCCTGTGAGTGCTAAAGTCTACCCATGGATTACTGACCCTCTAAAGAAAGCTATGAGCAGCCACAAATCTGATTTGTCAAACATAAGAAAGAGAAGAAAAAGTGGAATCATTTTCTGCCAGAGCTTTCAGGAGGAAGGAAACAGAACCATAAAACAAAGTGGAATGGAGGTTCCTCAAAAATTAAAAATAGAACTACCATATGATCTAGCAATCCAATTTCTGGGCATATATCCAAAAGAACTAAAAGCTGGGTCTCAAAGAGATATTTGCACACCTATGTTCATAACATCACTATTCACAATAGCCAAGAGATGGGAATACCTCAAATGTCCATTGATGGATGAACGGATAAACAAAATATGGTGTATACGTACAATGGAATATTATTCAACCTTACAAGGAAAGAAATCCTGTCACATATTACAACGTGCATGGACCTTTAGGACATTATGCTGTGTGAGATAAGCCAGTTACAAAAAGACAAATACTTTGTGACTCCATTTACCTGAATTAGCTAAAGTAGTCAAATTCAAAGAAACAGAAAGTAGAATGGTGATTACCAGGGGTTGGAGGGGAAGGGGAAAATGGAAGTCGTTTAATGGGTATAGTGTTTCAGATTTGCAAGATGAAAAAGTTCTGGAGATCTGCTTCACACCAATGCCAATATACTTAACACTATTAAACTGTGCAATTAAAAATAGTTAAGACGGCTAAAAAAAACCAAAATAAAATCCTCAACTGCCCAGGGCAGGGGTACCTCAGAAAGAAGAACTTTAATGTGTAATAAAATTACCTTACGTTGGGACAACAGTGGTTGAGTAGGGTTGTAGAACCATGGGTGATTTTAAAAATTTTTATGATTTCCAAAATTTTCATAATGAGGTGATATTTTGCTTATACCTGTAGTTTATACAAATTTCTAAGACTAGTGTTTTAATCTAAAATGTCTTAAAATGGAGACTTTAAATTAAGTTCAAAAGATCTTCTTTTTGCTCCTAATAAAAATCAGCTTTAAATGATGATAGGACAGCCTTTTGAGACTCATGAATAGGGAACCTATCGTCCACAAGCTAAATCTGGCCTGCTGCCTCCTGTTTTTACATGGCCCATAAGCTAAAACAGTTTTTATATTTTTAATGGTTGAAAAATAATCAAAAGAAGAATAATATTTTGTGACATGTAAAACTACATAATATTCAAGTTTCAGTGCCCATATAAAATTTTATTGTGCAAGTGTGCATGTGCACACACACACACTCACACACACAAAGCAGAAGCTGAAATTCCAAATTCTGATTTTCATAGAAGCATAAATTCATAGGATGTTTTAGTCTAAAAGACTCTCTGAAATGATCTAATAAACCTCATTTTACAGATAAGAAAACTGAGAGTAAGAGGTGAAACGACTTGTCTTGAGTCCTAGCAAGTTAATAGTAGAGCTGGAACTCTCTGTACTACGCTCTTTTTTCTCATATTAGACTGGGCAGATCCAACGTGTCAAATTATGACTCAGCATTATCTTCTGCTTCTTCCTGATCCTCATTTTTGGGGAACATATACTGAATATTATTCTTTAGAAGCCATGCACACGCTTACGGTATTAATGTATTTAGTCCTCCCAACTGACCTACTGAGGAAGGTTAAATTATCCCTGACCTATAGAGCTCACAATTCTCCTCCTTCTGCCATACACACTGGCCATGCTGATCTCTGTCAGGCTGTCTACCCATTTACGGTGAATCCTGTCCTCTGGCTTCCACATCCTTCAGTCTCTCAGGGCCCTAGCTCTGCCCTTATGCCCTCTCACTGCAGGATCTTCAACTTCTCCTTCTCCTTCTCTGCTGTCTCCAAGTCCTACTCCACAGGTAATCAACATGTTCAAATCCCTCTTCACTTAAAAAACAAGCTACCCTTCAGTCCTACATCTCCTATTTCCTTTCTTTCCCAGCCAAGCTTTATGAGAGAAGAGTCTACACTTGCAATATCTCCCTCTTCACTTCTCAACTCATTGCAAGCTGGTACCCACCCCCCATCCCCATCCCTAATGCACTCCACACTGACTTTTTTGTGGTTTAAATCGATGGACACTTTTTAAAAAAATCTTATTTCATTTGACACTAGTGATCACTCCCTTCTTCTTGAAATTCATATACAGACTGATCTCTCATGTTGGTCTCTCTATATCAGAAAAGAGAAAGATTGATAAATACTCTATTACTCCAGCCATTTTCAGCGTGCTTCTGTCTCTCTTTGCATATGCTGTCCTCTTTGCTTAGAAAACCCTCCTATCACTCCTCCTGCCCTTGCTTTCGCCTGTGTTGTGAATTCCTCTGCATCCTTTAAGACCTAACTGATATTTTCTCCTCTTGAAGCTTTCTCTGCCTGCCTTCAAAAAGAGTTGATCCCTTGTCTCTTTGCCTCCACTGTACCTGATATTTAAGTTAATTGTCCCCTTTATCATACTATATGCATTTACTCATTTGTACCTCACATGGATTGCACTCTTCTTGAGGCAGGCAGGGACATGTCCATTTCACCTCTGTGTGGTAGGATAAACTGGCACTTTATGATCCTTTTCCCCATTAGTACCCTCCTCCCTCTGTGCTCCTATAAGAAGGGGACTTGAGGGCTTCCCCGGTGGCGCAGTGGTTGAGAATCTGCCTGCCAATGCAGGAGACATGGGTTCGAGCCCTGGTCTGGGCAGATCCCACATGCCGCAGAGCAACTGGGCCCGTGAGCCACAATTACTGAGCCTGTGTGTCTGGAGCCTGTGCTCCGCAACAAGAGAGGCCACGACAGTGAGAGGCCCGCGCACCGCGATGAAGAGTGGCCCCCACTTGCCGCAACTAGAGAAAGCCCTCGCACAGAAACGAAGACCCAACACAGCCATAAATAAATAAAAATAAATAAATTTAAAGATCTATAAATTAAAAAAAAAAAAAAAAAAGAAGGGGACTTGGACTAAAACAAACAAATAATCTCATGGTCAGCAAACAAACACATCAGAGCTAGTGCGTGAGATTCTTCTTAGGTAGTAAAGATGTAACCCTTGATAGCTAATGTGTTTTTTCTTGTATTAGGACCAGTCCCTAGAAGAAGCAGAAGGACCTGACTATTTCTCAGAACAATAGTGCAGAGAGTGGTTGATCAGTCCTAAAGAGTAAGGCCAAAACTATGCTAATAAAAGAAATAACCTTTCTTAGATAGGGGATAAGGCTATGTCATCTCACTGTGAGGATGCCTAGTTCATATAATTCATAGCTTCCATGGCTCCAACTGGAATAGTGACTTGCACTGACCTTTATTCACTGACCTAGGGCCCAGTCTGCCTCCAGAGCCTGGAAGGAGTGAGCAAACATGAACAGCAGGAGCCATCAGACTGAAGCCTGAGGGACGGCACACGGTGTGCTGTCCACCTCCAGTGGGGAGCAGCAGATTTGTTCTGAAGGAATAGGGTGTGGTCACCAGGCTGAGAGAATTAAAGAGGTGCCTGCCTGAGTGGGAATCAGAGAATATAAGGAAGTTGAAGTAAAGTCCACGAGGGACTGAGCCCCCTCTTTGTGAAAACCTAAGTATGGAATCCTCCACCTCCCACCTCCTACAGGAGATGTAAGGAGTAGCTGAGTCAGTCAGCATTGCACCCTTTATTCCCCCTACAATAAGCTTTTGAGATTTTCCTGATTCTTAGGTAAAGAGCAACTACATGAGAGACAGTGGAGCATGGTGGTTAAGAGTAGACTCTGGAGCTGCCTGGGATCAAATCCCACCTTTGCTACTTACTAGCCACGAAACCTTGAGCAAGTTACTTGCCCTCTCTGTGGCTCAGTTTATTCATCTGTTAAATGGTAATAATTATGGTATCTACTCATAAAAGCTTTTGTGAAGAGTGAGTGAGTTAATATATCAAAAGTAATTAGAACAGTACCTGGCATGAAGTAGGCACTCAGTAAGTGCTGCTTATTATTGTTACCATTGTTTCTACTGCATAGCCTGGAGTATTTGGTCTCAAGGAAGCCAACATGTTAGGAGGCCCAGGATGGTGCAGGCCTGTTCTGTCCCATATCCTTGGGAGTATTGGCTGCAGGGGTATAAACTCCTTTGGTTATCAGCAGTGTGAGATCCACAACCTGGGAGATAGCAGAGAGGATCCCAGGCCCCCAAAACAGTATTTAGACCAAACTTTGGATTGTAAAAGAAGATACCATTTCCATTTTTTAAAAAAGTAGCCTGCTATACCTGGGTTATTTTGAGTCTCCCCAGTGCTGGCATTGGTAAGTACTCAATAAATTTGTAGGTCAAATGAATGGTGGGTGGTAGGATACAAGTAGCAGGTACAGATCAGAGGAAGTAAGTACTAAGTTCTGCCTACAGCCCCACTGATCTTGACACTCAGTCTCAGGCTCTAGACCTTGGATATCTCTCCTATAAGTGCTGGGATCTGTAATTCCCTTAACTGCCACTCATTCACTTCAAGGCCTTAGGCAAGTCCTCTCTCCATTCTGGGCCTAGTTTCTTCACATGCAAAGTGAAGC
Source organism: Balaenoptera physalus (assembly GCF_965194825.1). Classification (NCBI taxonomy): domain Eukaryota; kingdom Metazoa; phylum Chordata; class Mammalia; order Artiodactyla; family Balaenopteridae; genus Balaenoptera; species Balaenoptera physalus. Next base: position 155,841,910 of record NC_138882.1, on the reverse strand, counting down.
AGTTAGTCTAGTTCAAGTATGGTAAGTAGGTTTTATCTGACATGCAGATATCAGTCAGTGTTTGATTAGTGACTGGCTAGAGTAGCCTATAGAAAGATTTTGAAACTGAATCCAGGCTGAGCAGAAGAGTTTCATGATTTAGTGATATCGTGGTACAGGAGATAAGTGATTGTTGGTCCTTGTGTCATGTATTTTTTTTTTTTTACTCCTGAACTAGATAATATACTCAACAACTACTTTCTTTTGATTAGGTCTAAAGAATTGCCCAGACTAAATGAGCATACCAATTATGGTACCATGTTTTTCTCATAATTGTAAGATGTAGTTATGCCTTTGCACAGGCAAGTTATCCAGTAAAAAGACTTACTCTACCCAAAATTTCTCCACGCCTGTGTGAGTAGGTAAAATCGAGGTCAGAGGACCCTTCCGTAAAGAAAGGAAGCAAAAAAGCCCAGACTTTGGAGCCAGCATGCTTAGCCACTTACAACCTGTGTGATTCTGAGTGCGGTTGCAACCTGTCTAAACTTTAGCTGCTTCTTCTTCAAAATATTTACAATCACAGGATGGTAATGTAATGATGATTAGCTAATTATAAAATAAACAGTACCTAGCACAGTAAAGTACTTTGTATGAGGTAGACCCTCGACATTCATCTTCAAAGTAAATGCAGGGAGTTCTGGACTGTAAATGCCTTCAGGGTAGAGACTGTGTCTTATTTGTCTCTTTATACCTAGTTCTTGACACAAAATAAATGTTTACAGAATACTTACTGGCTCGAATTGAACTGAATTCAATAGAAATGAAATTAGACGATCTTTTAGATTCTTCTCAGTATCAAGCACAGAAAGTGGTTACATGGGCTGTTCTCATAAACACTTGTAGAACATAGGCCTTTGCTGGCCTAATTCTAGAACTGGACACATTAATGGAAAAGTGTATAATTCTCAGAGGGACACAAAGAAAGGGCCATTCATCCACTCACTGCTGGCACTGTCTCAGAAAAGGTGCCACTCGTAGCTACTTCCTACTCCATACCCTGTTTCTCAGAGGGAAGAAGGTGGCCCTGATAAATCTATCATGCTCCTTCTGCATTTACACAGAGAAAAAGATCCTAATTTTCCCCTATGGACCCAGGAGACACTCAGAAATCACATCCTACCCTGTCTGGGCCCAGCCTACATTGTCCCTGCTGGGCAGCGTGAAATCCACTGTTCTCCTTTCCCATCTTGTTAGCTTCCTTCTGAAGTCCCCTTCCTGTCCGTCCCAGCGAAACTGAATGGATCACAACAATTTCAAATATCTGAGTCATTATCTCATTGTTCTAAACAACATATTTTTGCCATTGGCCCTATAACTGTTCTCCTTTAGGTGAGTCCTGAAGAATTTCCAGGCCTTAATGAGTATATCAATTATTGTTCATGGAAGAGCTGATGTCTCCTTAAAGGTTATCTGAAGGTTGATTGCTATCTCAGTGCTTATATCCAGCAAATCTATCTCAGCCTTATGAATGCATCTGACCTTTTTATAGGTACAGGGGAAAAATAACAGAACAAAAGTTAATTTAGACCTCTACAATACAACATTTTCTTTTTTTTTTCTGAAAGAAATGAAAGGGCATTGAAATCGATACTTGTAAAATAACACACTGATGAATGCTGGGATGCAATTTTCTCATTTTGCTAACTCGAGACTGGGAATTCTGAATAGTTTTCAATCCTGCATTCTTTGGGCACTGTGAAGTCTGCGTATTGTGCCCACACAATGCTGCTGCACACTCATTATGGGAGTACCAGTGGTCCTGAAAAGGTCAGTTAGTTAGAAATGTCAGTGTTCAATGGAGCCGCGCAGACCTGTGTGCGCACGGATCCAATTAGAGTGGCCAGGATCACTGCTGCAACCCGGAATCCTAATGAGCAGGTGGAGGAAAGGGGGAGGTGTCTTTTTGTCCTTTCTTTCTTCTTATTCAAAAGAAATGGAGATTGCTTTTCAACCACCCTACATGGGGTTGTTTAAACTTTACCAAACACCACTTAGGCTCCAGGTAGCTGGGAGGGGAACCCCAGCTCCTGCAAAGGCTGAGCCAGCCTAGAACAGCCAGATATTGAAAGGAAAGTAATGAAGCAGGCGGGAGCAGTACTTCAGACTTCAGGCTGGTGGGTCAGGTCACGCTTCACAAAACTTACTCAGGCTGATAGCTGACTAAGAGGAAAGTGGCCTTCTTATTAAGTTCATTTCTACATAATTTCTAGGCCCCTACTATGTGCCAGGTCTTGTGATTAAAAACTGGCCTTTGTCATCTTTGACCTAAACCACTTGTACAAACGTGTGTCAGGAGGGCATAAAAATTTGGATGTGTATATTGGCTGATGTTTCTTGAATTCACCTATACCGGTACTTCTCTGTTTCTAATCCATCAGAAACTGATATTTTGGAAAAGTCCACTGATCATGAACTTGGATGCTGAAGCAATGTCAAATTGCTGTTAAAGTTTCTAAATGCTTTCTCTCAACTTCTATACTTATCTCATGGTGGACAGTTTACACGCTGGCACCAGTCTGTGGGTGGCACTTTGAGTAGCGCTGCTCTGGCAACCTCTCACTTGCTACTTCTTACCTGACATTCCTCACTTTTGCTGGTCCCCACTATTCTGGACTGACAGTCATACCGGACTCTCTTTTCGGGTCAAATCACTGCATAATTCTTTAAAGTGCTTTCTGATACTTGTCTTTTGGTACCTCAGCCCCACCCTATGCTTAGAACATGCTGCCAGCAGCCTCTGTCTGGAGTTCAGTGGACTAACCAGCCCAAAACCACAAACAAAACCCTGGGTAAGTTTGTTACAAGTGATCCAGGGACCATACTTTGAGAACAAATGAAGGATTTTACAGGGAACTATATGGTTGGATTTCTAGGCTCAGCAGGCAGTGATGACCTGCTTGGTTCTAGGTCCCAGACACTCTAGCAGCCCATTCCTTCAACTGAGGTCACTTAGCCCTCCTGAAGCCTGCCAGATCCCAGGATCATCTGGCTTTGTGGCTCAGTAAGGGCAAGAACAGTGGATATAAGAAGTGTTGGATTAGTAAATTAGCTTGTTATACACAGGGGGTGGGGTTTGGGGTCAGCTTTTGCTCTGATCTTTCTGCCTAATTTTTTGTATCCAGACCTTTGCCTCAGGTTCCATAACTGTTCCTATCCTAATACTCATTTCTACAGTAAATGGGTTCTTCTCTCACTTGGTTTTCCTTTTAGTATCTCTGCACACTCTGGATGAACCAGCACCTGTGATTAGGAAGGCAGCTGAGAAGTCAGAAGTTCACTGGATGTTAATTAGAAAACCTGGGTTCAAGCTCTGACTTTTCCAACTAGAAGACTTTGTGAACTTTGACAAATGCTATCATCTCCCTAAGACAAAGATGCCAACCTTATAGGGTTGTTTTATTGTTTAAACAAAGTATTAAATGCAAAATCTCTCTGACTTTGCCATTGTGGTGTGCTACATCAAAGCCAGCTGTGGTGGCCATTATTGCCACTTGCTCTTATTATCTCCTCCAGGAAAGAGAAGGTGATTACGTTGCCCGTCCTGTGACCCTTCATGGAGGAAGGAAAGAAGGATCCAGGGATTTGGAGTAAAAAAAGGAGAGAGAGAATCAGGGCAGAGGACGCAGTGGGAATACCAGGAGCATGTTCCTGAGACAGCCCCTGTCAGTTAACCCTAGGGAATAAAACACGGGCAGAGGCCAGAGCATGGGAGGGAGTTAGTCATCAGGTCCTGGGCTTTAAGAGAGGGGAGTGAAGTGATACTAGATGCTTCCCAATGCACTGTCTAAGGCTGGAACTGAGCCCACCTCACAAATTTAATTACAACTGGTGTGGAAAATGCAAGGTTTGTTTCCCCAAAAAGCAGCTGAAAACCACCAATTCTCCTTTCATCATTGTGATTAAAAACTTTAACAAACCAGTCTCCCAATAATCTTTACCAGAAGGGAAACCCTCTGAAGGACAACCAGCTATCCATCCAAGAATGAAATTCAGCTGGGCTGGGCTGAGTTCCCTTTAGTTATTTATTTGTTTTTCAGTTTCTGGAGAGAAGTGTATCTGGTTTATAAGACAGTGATTCAACCATCATCTGGAAGGGAGGAAATTGTACTGCAAGCGCCAAAGACAGACCTTTCTGGCATTTCAGAGAATAACCTAATAGGCTGGTGCTAAGTTAGTAAGAAAAAAATAAGTTATCTGGCGTGATCATCCTCAAAGAAGGACTTAATTTATACCAGATACATTATCTCATCGAATACAACAACACTCTGAGGTCAATATTACCAGCCCCATCTTAGGGATGAAAGAGCTGAACGTCTGAGAGGTTGCATTTTGTCTAAAATCATTAAAGAGCAAATAGTAGAGATGAGATTTGAACCCGGGTCCAGCTAATCTCAAAATTTTTGTTGTATGCTACTAGAATTTCTTTCTTTTTCTTTCCTTCTCCCTCTCTCTCTTTTCTTTCTTTTCTTTTTTTTTTTTTGTTTTGTTATAGTAACACTTCATTTTTCTGTTCCAATAGTGCTGAGTAAGCACTGGTTATGGCAGGTCAGTAAATCTTGTTAAGGGAAAACTCCCACATTCTTCAAGCCTATCCTCATCACTGTCCCTGATAATGTTTTAGACCAGAGAATGAAAGATATGCACCACCCTCTATGACATGCCACTGTGTCCTTAGTCTCTAGGAATTTCAAGTACATGTACTTGGATCACACCTTGCCTCAACTCAGTAGCAGCCCACCGCCCATTTACCAAGAGTGCAGAGGGCTTTGATATAAATTGGGAATTGGATATTGGGGTACACAACCTTCTTTTCCTAAATGAGAGATCTTACTTTTCTTAGTCCATTGAACCAAAAATATTTCTCATTTTTGTGGCCAAGGCAAAGGCCCTTACAGTTTAGGTCTATGTTATATATAAAGACACAGATGGACAAATGCAGCTGTTTATTTATGAAAGAAACAACAGCTAGACAATTCTTAATACTTTTCTCAGAAACCCCTGCCAATCTCAAAAAGACAAGCCATTACTCACATACCTTGGGAGTATGAGGAGAATCCTTAGAGGAATGAGAAAAGGGAAGTGGGTCTGAAAGGAACCAAAGTTATAGTATTGATAATTATAATCATCATCATTAGCATTTTGGTAGTCAATCTCCAAGGTGGGCCTGAATGATTCTCACCTCTTCCTAGTATTCATGCCCTTGTATAGTCTCCTCCCTATTCAGTGAATAGGCTGAACTATGTAATTAATAGGATATTATAGAATGATGAGGTATAACTTCCTAGGCTATCCCATAAAAAAAACATTGTAGCTTCTACCGCCTGTCTATTGGATTAGTCACTCTGAAGGAAACCAGCTGCCATATTGTGAAGACACTCAAGCAACGCTATAGAGCAGCTAATGTGGCAAGGAACTGAGCCTCTTGGCAAGAAACAGCACCAACTTGCCATCCATGTGAGTGCGTTATCCTGAAAGATGATCTTCTAGCCCCACTCAAGCCTTCAGATAACTAGAGGCTTGGCTGACATCTTCACTGCAACCTCATGAGAGGTCCTGAGCCAAACCCACCTATCCCAGCTGCTACTAGATTCATGGCCCACACAAACTGTGTGAAATAATAAACATCTCTTGTTGTTCGAGACTGCCAAGCTTTGGGGTAATCTGTCACAAAGCAATGCAATCACAATAACAACTATTTATTTAAAATCTACTATGGGTCATGCACTTTACTATTCTAGCCACTTTACACATATTATATCTAATCGTCACAAAATTCTAAGAAGTGTTATTATCATCCTGCTCTTTTAAAGATGGTAAAATGAAAGTAAAGCACAAAAAAGCTACTAGACCTTCCCAAAGTCAAACTGTAAGTGGAAGTTGTAGGATTTGAACACACCATGTATGTATGTACTACAAATCTCTTGCTCTTCTACTTACACCCTGATGTTGCACACATGCACAATAAACAAATAGATAAATAAATGAATAAAAAGTACAGGGAGCATATGCCTGCTTCTGTGTTCATCTGGAGCAGATTAAGATATTTCTTACTATAAACAATTACTGCCAACAAATTAGATAACCTAGAAAAAAATGCATAAATTCCTAGAAACATACAACCTACCAATAATGAATCAGGAAGAAACAGAAAATCTAAACAGACTAATAGTGACTATAGAGATTGAAGCAATAATATAAAAATCTCCCAGCAAAGAACAGCCAGGATCAGATAGTTTCACTGATGAGTTCTACCAAACATTTAAAGAGGAATTAATGCTAATCCTTCTCAACCTCTTCTAAAAAACTGAAAAGGAGGGAACACTCCCAAACTCATTTTATGAGGCCAGCATTACCCTCATATCAAGCCAGGTAAGGATGTTACAAGAAAAGAAAACTACAAGCCAATATCCTCAATGAATACAAATGCAAAAATTCTCAACAAAAAACTAGCACACAAAATTCAACAGCACATCAAAAGGATCATACACCATGATCAAATGGGATTTACCTCTGCGGTGCAGGATGGTTCAACATGTGACTCAATTAATGATACACTCCATTAATAGAAAGGATAAATCTTATGATCCTCTCAATAGATGCAGAAAAAGTATTTATAAAATTCAACATCCTTTAATGATAAAAGCTTTCAAAAAATTGGGTAAAAAAGGAACATACATAATAAAGTCCATATATGACAAACCCTCAGCTAGCATCGTACTCAACAGTGAAAGGTTTAAAACTTTTTCTCTAAGATCAGGAACAAAACAAGGGTGCCTACTCTCACCATACCTATTCAATATAGTATTGGAAGTCCTAGCCAGAGCAATTAATAAGAAAAAGACATCAAAGGCATATAAATTGGAAAGGAAGAAGTCAAATTGTCTCTGTTTGCATATAACATGATCTGATTCATAGGTTCCACCAAAAAACAGTTTAGAACTAATTCAATACAATTGCAGGATACAAAAGTAACATACAAAAATCAGTTGCATTGCATTTCTATATACTAACAACAAACTATCTAAAGAGAAATAAAGAAAACAATTCTATTTGCAATAGCATCAAAACCAATAAAATACTTAGGAATAATTTTTTTTTTTACAGTGGCCTGTCTGCTTGAGGTAAGTTATTAACAAGTGCAACTCACTCATGTCGCCAACTATTTTTTTTTAATTTAATTTTACTTTTTTATACAGCAGGTTCTTATCCATTTTATACATATTAGTGTATATAAGTCAATCCCAATCTCCCAATTCATCACAGCACCCCAACACCCCCCAACGCCACTTTCGCCCCTTGGTGTCCATACGTTTGTTCTCTACATCTGTGTTTCAATTTCTGACTTGCAAACTGGTTCATCTGTACCATTTTTCTAGATTCCACATATATGCGTTAATATACGATATTTTTCTCTTTCAGACTTACTTCACTCTGTATGACAGTCTCTAGATTCATCCCAGCCTCTAAAAATGACCCAATTTCGTTCTTTTTTATGGCTGAGCAATATTCCATTGTATATATGTACCACATCTTCTTTATCCATTCGTCTGTTGATGGGCATTTAAGTTGCTTCCATGACTTGGCTATTGTAAATAGCACTGCAATGAACATTGGGGTGCATGTGTCTTTTTGAATCATGTTTTTCTCTGGGTATATGCTCAGTAGTAGGATTGCTGGGTCATACAGTAATTCTATTTTTAGTTTTTTAAGGAACCTCCATACTGTTCTACATAGTGGTTGTAACAATTTACATTCCCACCAACAGTGCAAGAGGGTTCCCTTTTCTCCACATCCTCTCCAGCATTTGGTGTTTGTAGATTTTCTGATGATGCCCATTCTAACTGGTGTGAGGTGATACCTCATTGTAGTTTTGACTTGATTTCTCTAAAAATTAGTGATGTTGAGCAGATTTTCATGTGCTTCTTGGCAATCTGTATGTATTCTTTGGAGAAATGTCTATTTAGGTCTTCTGCCCATTTTTGGATTGGGTTGTTTGTTTTTTTGATACTGAGCTGCATGAGTTGTTTATATATTTTGGAGATTAATCCTTTGTCCGTTGATTCATTTGCAAATATTTTCTCCCATTCTGAGGGTTGTCTTTTCATCTTGTTTGTAGTTTTTTTGCTTTGCAGAAGCTTTTAAGTTTCATTAGGTCCCATTTGTTTAGTTTTGTTTTTATTTCCATTACTCTAGGAGGTGGATCAAAAAAGATCTTGCTGTGATTTATGTCAAAGAGGGTTCTTCCTATGTTTTCCTCTAGGAGTTTTATAGTGTCCAGTCTTACATTTAGTTCTCTAATCCATTTTGAGTTTATTTTTGTGTATGGTGTTAGGGAGTGTTCTAAATTCATTCCTTCACATGTAGCTGTCCAGTTTTCCCAGCACTACTTATTGAAGAGACTGTCTTTTCTCCATTGTATATCCTTGCCTCCTTTGTCATAGATTAGTTGACCATAGGTGCATGGGTTTATCTCTGGGCTTTCTATCCTGTTCCATTGATCTATATCTCTTTTTGTGCCAGTACCATATTGTCTTAATTACTGTAGCTTTGTATTATAGTCTGAAGTCAGGGAGTCTGATTCCTCCAGCTCCATTTTTTTCCCTCAAGACTGCTTTGGCTATTCGGGGTCTGTTGTGTCTCCATACAAATTTTAAGATTTTTTTTCTAGTTCTGTAAAAAATGCCATTGGTAATTGGATAGGGATGCATTGAATATGTAGATTGCTTTGGGTAGTAATAGTCACTTTCACCATAGTCCTTCTTCCAATCCAAGAACATGGTATATCCCTCCATGTGTTTGTATCATCTTTAATTTCTTCAGCACTGTCTGACAGTTTTCTGCATACAGGTCTTTTGTCTCCCTAGGTAGGTTTACCCTAGGTATTTTATTCTTTTTGTTGCAATGGTAAATGGGAGTGTTTCCTTAATTTCTCTTTCAGACTTTTCACCATTAGTGTATAGGAATGCAAGAGATTTCTGTGCATTAATTTTGTATCCTGTAACTTTACCAAATTCATTGATTAGCTCTACTAGTTTTTTGGCGACATCTTTAGGATTCTCTATGGATAATATCATGTCATCTGCAAACAGTGACAGTTTTATTTCTTCTTTTCCAATTTGTATTTCTTTTATTTCTTTTTCTTCTCTGATTGCCATGGCTAGGACTTCCAAAACTATGTTGAATAATAGTAGTGAGAGTGGACATACTTGTCTTGTTCCTGATCTTCGAGGAAATGCTTTCAGTGTTTCACTATTGAGAATGATGTTTGCTGTGGGTTTGTCATATATGGCCTTTATTATGTTGAGGTAGGTTCCCTCTATGCCCACTTTCTGGAGAGTTTTTATCATAAATGGGTGTCGAATTTTGTCATAAGCTCTTTCTGCATCTATTGAGATGATCATATGGTTTTTCTTCTTCAATTTGTTAATATGGTGTATCACATTGATTGATTTGCATATATTGAAGAATCCTTGCATCCCTGGGCTAAATCCCACTTGATCATGGTGTATGATCCTTTTAATGTGTGGTTGGATTCTGTTTGTTAGTATTTTGCTGAGGATTTTTGCATCTATATTCATCAGTGATATTGGTCTGTAATTTTCTTTTTTTGTAGTATCTTTGTCTGGTTTTGGTATCAGGATGATGTTGGCCACATAGAATGAATTTGGGAGTGTTCCTTCCTCTGCAATTTTTTGGAAGAGTTTGAGAAGGACGGGTGTTAGCTCTTCTCTAAACGTTTAATAGAATTCACCTGTGAAGCCATCTGGTCCTGGACTTTTGTTTGTTGGAAGATTTTTAATCACAGTTTCAATTTCATTACCTGTGATTGGTCTGTTCATATGTTCTATTTCTTCCTGGTTCAGTCTTGGAAGGTTATACCTTTCTAAGAATTTGTCCATTTCTTCCAGGTTGCCCATTTTATTGGCATAGAGTTGCCTGTAGTAGTCTCTTAGGAGGCTTTGTATTTCTGTGGTGTCTGTTGTAACTTCTCCTTTTTCATTTCTAATTTTATTGATTTGAGTCCTCTCCCTCTTTTTCTTGATGAGTAGTGTTGTGGTCAGAAAAGGTGCTTGATATGATTTCAATTTTCTTAAATTTACTGAGGCTTGATTTGTGACCCAAGATGTGATCTATCCTGGAGAATGTTCCGTGCGCACCTGAGAAGAAAGTGTAATCCGCTGTTTTTGGATGGAATGTCCTATAAATATCAATCAAATCTATCTGGTCTATTGTGTCATTTAAAGCTTCTGTTTCCTTATTATTTTCATTTTGGATGATCTGTCCATTGGTGTAAGTGAGGTGTTAAAGTCCCCCACTATTATTGTGTTACTGTCGATTTCCTCTTTTATAGCTGTTAGCAGTTGCCTTATGTATTGAGGTGCTCCTTGTTGGGTGCATATATATTTATAATTGTTATATCTTCTTCTTGGATTGATCCCTGGATCATTATGTAGTGTCCTTCCTTGTCTCTTGTAACATTCTTTATTTTAAAGTCTATTTTATCTGATATGAGTATAGCTACTCCAGCTTTCTTTTGATTTCCATTTACATGGAATATCTTTTTCCATTCCCTCACTTTCAGTGTGTATGTGTCCCTAGGTCTGAAGTGGGTCTCTTGTAGACAGCATATATATGGTTCTTGTTTTTGTATCCATTCAGCAAGCCTGTGTCTTTTGGTTGGAGCATTTAATCCATTCACGTTTAAGGTAATTATCGATATGTATGTTCCTATGACCATTTTCTTAATTGTTTTGGGTTTGTTTGTGTAGGTCCTTTTCTTCTCTTGTGTTTCCCACTTAGAGAAGTTCCTTTAGCATTTGTTGTAGAGCTGGTTTGGTGGTGCTTAATTCTCTTAGCTTTTGCTTGTCTGTAAAGCTTTTGATTTCTCCATCAAATCTAAATGAGATCCTTGTGGGGTACAGTAATCTTGGTTGTAGATTCTTCCCTTTCATCACTTTAAATATGTCCTAATGCTCGCTTCTGGCTTGTAGAGTTTCTGCTGAGAAATCAACTCAGCCCTCTGACTTTTCATCTTGTCTATCTTTCTGTGAATGTGGATTTTGTTCCACAGGCTGCAGGATTGTAGTTCTTCTTGCTTTTGCTGTCTTCCCTCTGGTGGATGAGGCTATCTACGAATAAATTTAACTAAGGAGATGAAAGATCTTTATGCTGGAAACTTTAAGACATTGATGAAAGTAATTGAAGAAGATACGAATAAATGGAAGTATATCCCATGTTCATGGATTGGAAGAATTAATATTGTTAAAATGTCCATAATTTCCAAATCCACCTATAGATTCAATGCAATCCCTATCAATATTCCAATTTGTATTTTTTATAGGAAAAACGGTCCTAAAATTTGTAGGAACCAATAAAGCAATCTTGAGAAAGAAGAAAGCTGGAAGCATCACACTTCCTGATGTCAAAATCTACTACAGAGCTGCCAAAATAGTATGGTACTAGCATAAAATACTTCAATCTCTATAGTCACTATTAGTCACACATAGACCAATGGAACAGAATCAAGAGCCCAGAAATAAACCCATGCATATACAGTCAACTAATATTTGACAAGGGAGCCAGGAATACACAATGTAGAAAAGATAATCTAATCAATAAATGGTGTTGGTAAAACTGGATATTCATATGCATATGTAAAAGAGTGAAACTGAACTTCTATCTTACATCACTCACAAAAATTAACTTGAAATGGATTAAGGACTTAAATGTAAGATCTGAAACTGTAAAAGTCCGAGAAGAAAACATAGGGGAAAATCTCTTTGACATTGGTCTTGGCAATGATTTTTTTGAATATGACACCAAAAGCACAAGCAACAAAACAAAGATAAACAAATGAGACTGCATCAAATTATAAAGTTTCTGCATAGCAAAAGAAATGATCAACAAAACGAAAGGACAACCTATGGAATGGGAGAAAATATTTGCAAACCATATAACTGATAAAGGGTTAATATTCAAAATATATAAAAAAGGACTCATACAACTTAATAGCAAAAACAAACAACAACAAAAACAAAACAAACAAAACAACAAAAAAAAGTGAGTTAAAATGGGCAGAGGACCTGAACAGCCATTTTTCCAAAAAGACACACATATGGCCAAGGTACAGGAAAAGTTGCTCAACATCACTTATCATCAGGGAAATGCAAATGAAAACCACAGTGAGGTATCACCTTACATTTGTTAGAATGGCTATTATCAAAAAGAGATTATAAGTGCTGGCAAGGATTTGTGTACTGTTGGTGGGAATGTAAATTGGTACAGTCACTGTGAAAAACAGTATGGAAGTTCCTCAAAAAATTAAAAGCAGAACTATCATATGGTCCAGCAATCCCACTTCTGGTTATATATCTAAAGGAAATGAAATCACTGTCTCAAAAATCTATCTGCATCCACATGTAGCATTATTTACAATAGCCAAGATGTGGAAACAATCTAAGTGTCCAAAATGCAATATACATATACTTCAGCCATAAAAGAGTGAAATCCTGCCATTTCTGACAACACAGATGAGGCTTTATGGCATTACACTCAGTGAAATAAGTCAGACAGAGAAAGACAAATACTGTAGGATTTCATATGTGGGATCTAAAACACCAAACTCATAGAAACAGGGAGTAGATTAGTGGTTATTAGGGGCTAGAGGGTGGAGGATATAGGTGATGGTGGTCAAAGGGTTCACACTTCCAGTTATAAGATGAATAAGTTCTGGAGATCTAAGGTACAACATGGTGACTACAGTTATCAATACCATACTGTACATTTCACAGTTGCTAGGAGAGTAGATCTTAAAAGTTCTTACTACACACGGGAAGATAAATTGGTGCAGCCACTATGGAGAACAGTATGGAGGTTCCTTAAGAAACTAAAAATGTAACTACCACTTGATCCTGCAATCCCATTCCATGGCATATACCCAGAGAAATACATGGTCCGAAAGGATACATGCACCCCAATATTCATTTCAACGCTGTTTACAACAGCCAAGACATGGAAGCAACCTAAATGTCCATTGACAGAAGAATGGATAAAGAAGATGTGGCACGTATATACAATGGAATATTACTCAGCTGTTAAAAATATTGAAATAATGCCATTTGCAGCAACATGGATGGGCGAAGAGGTTGTCATACTGAGTGAAGGAAGTCAGACAGAGAAAGAGAAATATCATATGATATCGCTTATATGTGAAATCTAAAAAAAATGATACAAATGAACTTATTTACAAAACAGAAACAGACTCATAGACTTAGAGAATGAACTTATGGCTACCTGGGGGAAGTGTGGGGAGGGGAGGGATAGTTAGGGAGTTTGGGATTGACAGGTACACACTGCTATATTTAAAATGGATAACCAGGGACTTCCTCAGCGGTCCAGTGGTTAAGAGTCCACCTTCCAGTACAGGGGGGTGTGGGTTCGATCCCTGGTTGGGGAACTAAGATCCCATGTGCCGTGCATGGTGCAGCCAACAATTGAAAACATAAATAAATAAATAAAAATATAGTAAACAGCAGTAAAAAAATTTTTTTAAATTAAAATGGATAATCAACAAGAACCTACTGTATAGCACAGGGAACTCTGCTCAATATTCTGTAACAACCTAAAAGAATTTGAAAAAGAATAGATACATGTATATGTAAAAATAAATAAATAAATACAATTTTAAAAAAGTTCTCGCCCCCCGCCCCACATACAGCTTAAAAAAAAGAGAGAGAGAATGAGAGGAAAGAGAGAAATAACAATTATCCTTGGTATCAAAATGTTTTGGTAATTTCTCCAAAACTTCTTTGAAAATGTAAAATAATAATAATAAATAAATAAAAATAATGGTTACTTCTTTGGGAAGGACTTTAAAATACAGTGTTCCCATGGACACCTAATATAATGACTAATGAGAGAAAATCAGTGCTCCCCTTCCCTGCCATCCCCATGAAGGAAATGACAACTCAGATGTATAAATTACTAATTTCTCATTCGATCTCCTGGCTAGACTGGGGTGATTGTAATTGCACTGTTTCAGGCCAGGGTGTATCACACTTGCCTACATACATTTTAGCAGTGCAGAGACAGCCTAACACTGTTGTAGACCTTTTAGCCTGTGGGTTTAGTGCTCTAGTCCCTGAACCAATGAGAACCAAAAGAACAAATGTCCTCCCAGCTAAGGCCAGATAAGTATTCCTCTTTCTCTCAAACCCCATTATAAAGGCCTAGTTTGATCAATAAAGCTGTTCTGGCCTCTAGTGTGTATAGCATTTTCATGTTAATATTAATAATATGCTAGGGGCTTTACTGCCATGATTACTTCACTTAATCTTCATTTCATTCCTGTGAAGTAGGTGTAATCATCCATATTTAATGAAAAACTAAGCCACAAAGTAGTTAAATAATTTTCTTAAGAGCTTGGAGCCAAGAAGTGGGAGAATCAAGATTGGAACCCAGGTCTACCTGGTTCCATACTTTGACTACTGTTGAAAGTTGACTCCCAGGTAAGGCTGGCATCCTGCTCTGTATCTGTTAAGCCTAGTTCCTGTTCTCTGGCTGCTATCCTAGGGCCTGGTGCCTGGTCTCAATACCCTTAGCTACTGGTATGGGTCTAGCTTTAACCAGGAAGGCCCTCCCTCGGTCCAACGAACAGCCTCCACTTGATGACGATTCCTGTCTCTGTCCAGAGATTCTAGCTCTGCAGCCCCTACTGGGTCTATTCTTTTCGATAGAAGGGCTGCTACAAAACAGATCAATGTTTGCTCTACTCTCAGACCTTATAATTCACACAGTTGGGTTTAGTTTGGCCACAGAGATAGTCATTACAAAATCTGTGTGATCTTGTGCCATTTCCAGGTCATGTCAGGTCTTAATTTATCCCCCATGGATGATGTTTATAATTCAGCTCTCAGACAATCAGCATAGTAGCCTTCCCTGTACACAGATACTTGTTTAAAGATAAGGTCATAATGACCCAATCACAGAATGATACGCAACAGAGATTCTGCTGGGACTTCTGGATGAGAGTCCCTTGCTTTTTCCTACTGGACTATAATTTGGGAGAATGTAATTTTGCCATCCTGAGATGCCATGTGGCCTGGGAATGGAGGTAGGAGCAAATTAAGAGAAGAAGAAAAACAAACTGGGTCCTAGGAGCTATATATCAAGATGCACGGAAAGGCAGATTTATTTCTGGATTATCTATGAATGAATGAATGACTTATTTTTGCCTAAACCAATTTAGATTGTGATGAAAGACTCCTACGCATAGAGTTCCTGTGCCTTAATTATACCTTTCATGTACTGAATTCCAGTTCCTTTTGGCCTGTGGCCTGCATTGAGTCTGATGGCTCAGGTCTTGCCAGCTCCTTCCTGACCTGACCTCCCTTATGCTGATCCACTATGGTGCTTTTGGATGCCACATCTCCAATTCCCCTTCCCAGAGCACAGCCCACCCATCTGGATGCTCCAAAATGGAACCCTTGACCTTCTCATTAACCTCCTTACCTGAGTCCTGGGATATGGCATCCTATATAGATTTCTCAGGACTCCTGGGGACTATGAGAACAAACATGTTTCTCCCTGTCTTTATGTGCTTCTCAGATTCTGGAATTTGTTTCCTTAGATTTAAGAAATCTTCTGAGTAACACCCAATGCTGCTGTTTTTCACTGTTGACATGAAAGATGTAGGTTGGGGGATGGAAGTGGGAATGTAAATTGATACAAACTTTCTGGAAAATGAGTTGGCAGTAAGACTTAATAATTCCTTAAACATATTAATGCTCTTTGGCCCAGCAATTCTACTTTTAAAATAGCCAGATAAAAAACTTATGCAAAAGAAGTAAAAGCTTTTTTCACAAATAATTTTATGGTAGAGTCATTTATAAGAGAAAAACATCTGGAAATAACACAAATGCACAACAGTAAGACGTGCATTTTTGTAAACCAGGCTACATTTAAAAGATGGAAGAGAGCAGAGCTTTTAAGAATAAGTGTGCCTTTAAAATGCTCATAAAATGCTCATGGATCTAGTAATTCCATCCCTAGTAATTTATCTTAAGACAATAACCTAAAATGTTGACACAGCTATATACACGAAGGTTGATAAATTATTCATAAGATGGAAAAACTAAAATCAAGTTAAATATCCAACATCATTGGCATGGGAAAATATTTCTGTTGTAATATTAAGTAAAAAATCAGGATAAAATTTTATATTCTATATGATCTCAACTATGTAAAACAAAATTATACATGCATAGAAAAAAAGGCAAAGAAGTAAATGTATTAAAATATTAAACAGTGATTGCCTCTGGGAGATAACTGATATTTCATCTTTTTAACTTATCTGTGTTTTTCAAAATTTGTACTTATGGGCGTGTGCAATTTTTTAATAGAGAAAGTTATTATAAAAAGATGGTAAATATGCAAACTACATAGCAACATGACGATTGTTTATGAAATAATGTTAAGTGAAAAAAGATGTACATAAAAACTTACTGTGATTGCAATTATGTAAATATGTTTCTGCATATAGACAAGAACTGAAAGGGAAAAATGTATAAATAGAATTAGGTTTTTTATTGTGCTAAGGCTGTGGGACTAGGAGTAATTTGTTTATCTCCTTTAAAGATCTCTTTAAAGTTGTTTTAATGATGTGCATGCATTTTTTTGAACCATCCTCTCTGTGTGTATTCACTGTGCTGCTAACTTTCTGGCCGTGAGGTCGGGAGTACCCTGGCTTGGCTTCACATCGGGTCCTGGCCCCTCTGGACTGGCTCCATAGGCTTTGCTGGCTCTAAAAATGGCCATGAAGCAGGAATAATGGCTAGTTTGGCCTCTCTTGTTCCTTTGGTCTTCAGAGGGGCTACATTTACATCATGGGGGACTTTAACTGGAGACAAAGCCCAAAGTTGTCATGTAATGGTCAGCAGGTTCAGTCACCATTTAACATAGGTATTGTTTTAACAAGGTTAAGAGGGGATAAATTTTTTTGTGTGGATATGTGTAATCAGGAACAAATCTAGCTGTGATTTTTTTCTGGAAGTTTCTGTGATATTTTAAGGAAATCAATTGTCTCTTCAGAATGCAGCCTAGTTAGTGGAAAAGCCCCATGACTATGATGTCCCCAACATTTCACGTTTTCCTTATCACCAGCAAAGTAGGTCAGCTTTAATTCTGTCTGAGAAAGAAGACTCTGTGCGCCAATATCACACATGAAGTAATATTTATATGTAGCAGTAGAAAAGGTAAAGGATTTAGGATCAGACAGATCTGTATTTGAATCCTGACTCCATCACTCACTTATTAACTGTATTTATGTGGGTAATTCTAATCGAGCAGCACCTTCCTTTCTCATCTGCAAGTCAGGAAAGATGACTTGGGACTTATGTCTTATGGGACAGTGGGGAGAATTATATGAAAAATACATGTAGAGTGCCTAACACAGTTCTGGCACTGAGTGCCAACATTTAGATACTTCCTAAATGCTGTCCTTTTAGTCTATACCATCAAAAAGTTAATGACCATTTGACAAGGGTGCCAAGATAAATCAACAGCGGAAAGAACAGGTTTTTTTTCCAACAAATGGTGCTAGCAAAACTGGACAATCACATGCAAAAGAGACAAATTGGAGTCTTATATCATATAAAACTTAACTCATAGGAGTACATCTTTGTGACATTAGGCAATGTTTTCTTGGATATGATACCAAAAGTATAAGCAACAAAAGCAACAAAATAGATAAATTGAACTTTCATCAAAATAAAAAAATTGTTGGCTTTAAAGGACATCAAGCAAGTGAAAAGACAATCCACAGAACAGGAAAACATATTTGCAAATCATGTATCTGTACTCAGAGTATACATTTAAAAACTCTTACAACTCAACAATAAAAAGACAAAATATAACCTAATTTAAATGAGTAAGGGAAAATAACTTGACTAAACATTTCTCCAAAGAAGATATACAAATGGCCAATAAGCACGTGAAAATATGTTCAACATCATAAGTCTTTAGGAAAACGCAAACCAAAACTACTGTGAGATACCACTTCACACCCACTAGGATGACTATAATCAAAAGATAGATAATAAGAGAGGATGCAGAGAAATTAGAAACATCTTACATTGCTGATGAGAATGCAAAATGGCACAGCTACTTTAGAAAACAGTTTGGCAGTTTCTCAAAATGTTTACCTTAACATTTACCAAATGATCCAGCCATTCCATTCCTAGGTATATGTCCAAGAGAACGAAAAACATAGTTTTTACTTGTTCACAAATGTCTTTGGCAGCATTATTTACAGTAGCCAAAAATGTAAACAACTGAAATGTTCATCACAAGATGAAAGGGTAAGCAAGTTGTGATATATCCATACAATGGAATATTATTTGGCAATAAAAAGGAATGAAGCACTGATACATGCTGTAATATGGATGAACCTTGAAAGCATTATGCTAAGTGAAAAAAATCCAGTCACAAGAGGCCACATACTGTACAACTCCATTTATATGAGATGTCTAGAATAGGCAAATCCATAGAGATAGAAAGTAATTTAGTGGTTGCCAGGGCCTAGGGGAAGGCAAAAATGGGGGGGTGACTGTGAATGGGTACAGAGTTCCTTTTTGGAGTAATAATAATGTTCTGGAATTAGTGGTTATGATTGTACAATTCTGTGAATGTACTGAAAACCACTAAAGGGTGTACTTTAAAGGATGAATTTTATTGTATATGAATTATATCTCAATAAAGGTGTTATTTTTTTTTAAAGCTATGACCAGCACTTTTAACTTGATGGTGGGAACATAAAAATCTTTCTAGAAGTGTGAAAAGGTATGATGATTACATCATTGCCAAATATTCTAGCTCTTCTCAATGCAGTGCCCTTCCCTGTAGGAAGATTCTGCATCTCTATCTTGTTGAATTAGAAGTGGTCATATGACTTGCTTTGATATAGGAAATCTGGGCAAAAGTGACCCCTTCTAAAAATTTTTAAGAGAAGGTACATGGCTCACCATCTCTCCCTTTTCCCTCTGCCATGACTACCCATATGGCAGGTGCTGTCAGCACTTTTCTGCAACCTCACATATTCTCCTGGCACTTATTATTTCTGCACATATTGAATACTTTCCAATTGCCGACATCTGCAAACCTCTCCTGAGGGCTTTCTTGGGCCACTGGAATCTGCTATGTCCATATATTGAGCAGATTGGAAGTGTCAGGGAATTAACACTCCCACCCTCACTCCCACTCCTCTGCCCCTAAGGGATAACTCTGAGGCTTATTTTCCACACTGACTTCCAGGGTTTCCCTGTAGGATTAAATTCCACTTGCCGTCAGTGGTAGCTTGCTTGATAACGAACCTTTCTTAGCTTTCTTCATTTTCTTGTATCACTTCCCCACCTCCCGCCAAGGTCTCTGGGATCACCTCCCAAATAAACTACTTGCATTAAAATCTTTGTCTCAAGTTCTGCTTCTTAGGGAACCCAAACTAAGACATAGAGCAATGTTCCAAATAAAGGATGTTTGGTCAGCCTGGGTGCCAGAGTAAAGATGAAGTAGAGCAGAAGCGACTCCAATCCATGAGAGACATGTACCAAAAGTAAAAAATAAACCTTTATTTTTTAAGTCTCTGTAATTTTGATGTCATTATTACTTTGGTGTAACTTAGTCTGTCATGATTAGTGAACTATGTATAACTTTTCTTAGTAATTCTCATTCTAGGAATTTTTCCTAAAGAAATAATTAAAGATGCACACAAAAATCTTTATACAAGAGTGTTCAGGGGCTTCCCTGGTGGCGCAGTGGTTGAGAATCCACCTGCCAAAGCAGGGGACGCGGGTTCGAGCCCTGGTCTGGGAGGATCCCACATGCCGCGGAGCAACTGGGCCCGTGAGCCACAATTACTGAGCCTGTGTGACTGGAGCCTGTGCTCCGCAACAAGAGGCCATGACAGTGAGAGGCCCGCGCACCGCGATGAAGAGTGGCCCCTGCTTGCCACAACTAGAGAAAGCCCTCACACAGAAACGAGGACCCAACACAGCCAAAAATAAATAAATAAATAAATAAATAAATAAATAAATAAATAATTCAAAAAAAAAATAGTGTTCACTGTGGTATTATTTATAATTAAATCATCAGGGACAATTTAATATACAATAATAGATAAATTTAATATGGAATGCTTTTCAGCTACATAACAGTCCCTCTGAGAATATTTAATAATATTGAAAAAATGTTTACATTATATTCCTATGTAGTTTATACAGGATCATTATAATTTTATTTTTTAAATTACATATATATTTGTATATACACGTGCAAAAACTAACTGTCTCTCTTTTTGAAAAATATTTATTTATTTATTATTTATTTTGGCTGCGCTGGGTCTTAGCCGCAGCATGAGGGATCTTCATTGCGGTATGTGGGCTCTTTAGTTGTGGCATGCAGACTTCTTAGTTGTGGCATGCGGACTCTTAGCCACGGCATGCAGACTCTTAGTTGAGGGATGCATGCGGGATCTAGTTCCCCAACCAGGGATCAAACCTGGGCCCCCTGCATTGTGAGCATGGAGTCTTACCCACTGGACCACCAGGGAAGTCCCAAAAAATAATAGTCTCTTTCATCAGTCTGGTGATAAAAGTCTCACTTGGATAGGAGAAAAATATTTCCTCATACTGCCTCCCTTCTGTTGAAGAGGTTATAGGAGAATAAACTTTCCAAAAAGTAAGAAAAAAACTATAGTTGGACTTCTGGGCCAAATGACTAAATAAGTTCATGCTTCAATAAACCCATTCATTCCCATCAAATAGTAATATTGAATAATATAAGAAAAAAAGAAATGAAAATATATAGTTGGGCTCCAGTGCAAGAGACATATCTCCATGAGGCTGAAAAGTACAGAAATGCAAAAGGATACATGCTCCTGAGGCTACTTGCTTGTTGAGATCTGGATATAGCAGCAGGCAGTAGCAGCTGAAAGTTGGACTCCTATGAGCCTCCTAAAAGTGCTCTATAGGAGATGGGGATCAGAGACAAGGTCTTCTGCTTAGAACAAGGATCTAGGGTGGGGCTCACCTGCTATGAAAGAAGCCTAGAAAAAAAAAGGCTGCTGCAGAACTTTCTGGGAGAGAGCTCCTGTGTGCTGTAGGCCTAGAGAGGCAAGGAATATAGACAAAGGAAACAGAAGCAATGTTAAACTATCCTGCTGACTTTTTGTCACTGGCTCTCCATATCCCCAATATTTACCAGGTCCTATACTGAAAATATGGGTAGAGTCAACTGCAAAATCCACCATATAGGGATATGTGAGCATAGTGGGAGTCTGCGGGCGCCGGGGGGGTGGTGGTCAGGGCTGGGGAGAGAGAGTAACAGAAAACGTCCTTCTCAAAGTGATATTACAAATTAAAATTTCAAAACACATGAAGAAATTAAATGCTAAAAATGATACTAAACAAAATCAACAGTTATAACTTGAATTCACTCCAGATGAAACTTATTTTATAGAACAAAGATTTTAAAATAAGCATATTGAAAGTGTTGGAAGAAACAAATGAAAATGTTAAAACAGAATAAGAAATTATGAAACAGAACAGGCAGAAATAAAACAAGAGCAGGTGGATATGAACAAAATTAGAAATCTTGGAAATTAAAAATAATCATTGAAATATTGAAAAAGACAGGAAAATAATCCAGACTAGATATGGTCAAAAAGTGAGTTTGTGAATTCAAGTTACTTTTGGGGAACTCAGAATCAATGCAGTAAAATAAAATGCTAAAAATTATGAAAAATTAGTAAAGAATCATGGAGGGCCACTTGAGAGAATCCAACATTCATCTAATAGAAATTATTGAAGAAGAGAATCAAAGGAATGAAGAAAAAGCAATCTTTGAAGGGATAATTTGCCAATAATTTCTCAGAATTAAAGAAAGACATAGATTCTCAGGTAGAAAGACTACTCAGAGTACCAAGCAGGGTAAACAGAAATAAATTCACATCCAGACACATTAAAATGAAAAAGCAGAGCATGAAGATCAAAAGGAAAATCTTTAAACCTACCCAAGAAAAGATAAGTTACTATAAACAAATACTGGCAGACTTCTTATTAGAACTGTGGATGTCAGAAAAAAATGAAAAAAAAATGTTCAAAGAATGAAGGGAAGCCCTCCTCAAGCTAGAATTACCTAGCCAAACTATCATCCCAAATTGAAGTCAAAATAAGAACATATACAGATTAAGATCGTTTCTCATGGACTCTCACTAAAACAGCTATTAAGGGATCTACTTTAATAAGGTAACAGGAAAATCTTGAGATGCAATAAACAGGAGAACACAAAAATTTATCAGCTGTGTAGGAAAAGTCAGTTGGCTCTTCATCATCATCATCATCATCATCATCATCATCATCATCATCATCATCATCATCATGTGTAATTGCTAGTAAGTGGAAGAAAGAATGAACTAGTTGTTGAATGATACTGAGATAATGGGTTATCTATATGTAAACAACAAATTAAATTCCCAGCTCATGTCATACACAATGATCAGTCCTAAATGAGATAAATACCCAAGTGTGATGTAAAACTTGACAATTTTTAGAATACAGGAGAATATGATATTCAGGTAGGGAAGGATTTCTTAAATAAGTCACAAAAGCAAAGCTCATAAAGCAATATTCATACATTCAGCTACACTAAAACAAACAGAAAAACTCTTCCATAAATCAAAATACATCATAAATCAAAAAACACAAGCCACCATCTGGGGTAAGATATTTGCAATGCATGTTAAGTGACTAAGTATCAACATGCAGAACAACAAAGAATTAAAAATCAATAAAAAGAAACGACCCAAGAGAAAATGGACAAATGATATGAAAAGTCAGTTCACAGAAGAAAGCAAAAGTGGCCAATAAACATATGAAAAGATATTAAACCCCACCAGTAATCAGGGAAGCACATATTATAAAAATAATGGGATAACATTTTATATTTATCATGATGACTGGTAAAAATTTGTCTGATGATGCCAAGTGTGGAGGATTCAGAGAAATGGAAACTATTATACTTTGCTGTTCTTATACTTTGAAGTATAAATTTGTTCAACTACTTTAGAAAACAACTGGCCATTATACAGTAAATTTGAAGATGCATGTAATCAATAATTCTTCTCCTAGTTATATGCTCTAGATAAATTCTCATACTTATGCACAAAATGCTCCAAGTAGTATTATTTAAAATTGCAAAAAAACTGGAAATAACCTAAATTATGATCAATAAAATGGAAAAAGAAATTGTGATGTAATCATAAGTGGAATACTATATAGCAGTTAAAATGATTGAACCAGAGCTACATGTATTCACACGAATGAATCTCTACAGCATAATAAGTAAGGGAAAAGTTCAGTATGACATTTATAGTGTGATATCACTTATAGGAATTTGTAAAACAATACCAGTTATACCAGTCATATTTTTGGATATATAGATATAGAAAATCATTGAATTTATTACAGTGGTTACCTATAGGGTGAAGGGAGAGAGATGCAATCAGCTAGGAGTACAGAAAAGTCTCAACTAGATCTATAATTTTTTTAATAGGGGACTCTGTAGCATATATGGCACAATGCTGATACGATAAAGCCAAGCTGTTTGGTGGTGAGGGGGGCAATAGATGACTCTTCATTTTATCTCTACTCTTTTCTGTGTATTCAAAATTATTCACGATAAACAAAATAAGAGTTTAAAGAAGATAACACAGAGTTTTAAGGCTTCCAAATTCCCAGCCAGCACTTCTGAAGGCTCCTAGCTGATGAGGAGTGGTAGCATCAGACTGCAGTTCTGTGTTGAGGATGGTCTGGTGATGAGTGCAAACAAGCTAGTACCTCCCACTGGCATCCCCAGAGAGGTAGCATGCCCCTTGCTAGCTGCAGCAGCTTCTGGTGAGGTGGGGAATGGAGATGACTTTGAAAGTGAGAGACAGTAACAGTAGAGGGAAGTGATTTTGACATGGACTAGAGTTGTTCAGGTAATACATAGCCTCACGGTCTTTCCTAACCTTTCCAAGTCATGACACACATGGATAATATTTGGCACACTGGAGTAGAGGCTACCACCTTGGCGGCTCAGTTATCCTGGGACCTACCTGTACCCCTGAGAGATGGGTGGATCAATATATCACAAGTGTATATCTTACAATATCACACAAATGTAGCCTACTTGCAGTACTGTATACTCGTGTGACACAACATGACTTTTGAGAAGCTTTGACCCAGAAAATAGTCTTTTCTCATCTAAAAGTAGGGAAAATTATAAACCATTCCAAACTCTGGCAGTGCTTAACAGTGTGCCCAAAAAGAGTGCACTGAGAGTCACAACTATTCTGCTTGAATTTGTGCAGTAGCAATTAGGAACGGAAAGAGCTGGTGCAAAAGAAATGCAGTTAACAGAGTCTAAAAGTCTCCTTCTAAAGCAACTGAAGACAGATCAAGAAACCTCTCCAATTCATATGTCAGCATCATATCAGGGTGTGACCAGATGAGACTAGAATGTGAAAGCAGGCAATCTGGGTCAGCATTTGTGGAGCAGAACAGAAAACAATCATGAAGGAAAGCAACTAACCGGACGGGACAAAGATAATCACTTACCAACACCTTAGTGGGAAGGGATTGGTAGGTCACACAACTGAGCCATTTTAATTATATTAGCTCATGATTTGGAATTTCTATATATGTTAATTATATACTTGTTAAACACAGTTCATTCTATGGGTTAGATTGAACATTTTCAAACCAGTTCATCTTTGTTCTTCTGAAGTCCCAAGTTCAAAGAGATCTACCAGGTGGCAATGTAGTAAAGCCACCCGAACTGGGTGGATCCAAATTACATTTGCAGTCATTGTCTTATATCTCAGTTACATAGACAGATAACCAGCCTTTGTGCTAAGACAGTGCCTGCAGAGGACAATTTCTCAATCTCCTTGTGAGCCAACTGGCCCTGGACACAGCAACAGGCTGGGTGGTAGGCAGGATGACATGGCACAGCTATATTGGTTACTAAAATACTGAAATACCTCCATATTTATTGGTAATTAGCCACTCCTAGAGCTCCCCAACCCTGCCACGTGACCACTCCCCCACACCAGTCCCTTCCTCAGGATGCCATCTCCCCACAGTCCGGTAACCAAAGTGTTAATGCCCAGCACAGTAGAGGGCCACCGGGGCCATTAAATATTTAGAACATCACCAATGAATGAAGATGGACCACCATACCCACTCTTGAATGCTCACTGCTGGCACCATCATCTCCTTGGATTCCAAGAGAGAACAGCATCTCTTGTTGGCCAGTTTTGCCTCAAGTTCCCAAATTGAAATAAAATACCTTCTGGTAAAACTAAACTTTCTCTGGGCTATATGCCAGACCGAGGGGAAGGAAAGAAGCTTTAAATCCCAGGGCCATAGCTTTGTTGTGGGACTTGTCCTTCCTAAAGGTGAGTGACAAGAGTCACAGGAGACCAAACCTGGTCACTTCCCCAGACTGGCCTTTCCTCATTAACTGTCCTCCATTCATTCCATGCCATCTACCAGGCAGTTTCCCCATTCCCCATGATTTTAAAACTTATTTCTCAGGAGACCAGGGCACTTCCTTGACACTTGGATCCACTGAGTGATCTGGGGAGAACCTGGCCCTGGAATATGCAGCAACATCATAGTATCAACCCTGCCATCTGCAGAGTCAAGACAAGGCAGCACAGAGCTGGGGAAGAGAAAAGAAACTGCCTGTGGGGTAGAGGATGGGGGAGAAGGATCATTCATGACACAAGAATTCTGCTGTTCATTCAGGAAGCCAAAGGAGGAGGGCAGGAATTGCATTTGGATAGACAACCAGACATCACTCTGGGAAATAAGGGAAAAGCCAAAGCAGAATGGCCACACCTACTCACCAGGGCTGGTTATCGTCAGGAGGTCTAGGTGCCGTTGTTGCTGCAAAAGAAAACACATTGTGAGAGCACTGATTCAAGCCAGAGCCAAACTTGTTGCTTAGCAGGTCAGGGTGAACATGCAAAGGGGATGTTCAGACACGCAGAGCAGGCTGTATTGCGGAGGACGTCGTCTCGCAGTTCTGCAGGGAGGCCTTGCACCCTAGAGACAAGGGGGAATGGACAGCCTTTCTGGTCAGAGCCTAGAGGGCCTTAGAGACCTTCCAGTCAAACCTATCTTATACTTAGGGAAAATGAGGCCGTGAGAGGAACGTGGCTTACCTAGAGCCACAAAGAAAGTCCCTTTCCAGACTCCCAGCCATGGCTCACTCCTCTGTACCAGGCAGCTGTAGATTTCTCTTTGGTCACACTGGCTGTAGTGGTTACGTGTCTGATATCCTGGCAACCCTCTTTGCCTTGGGTCCTTAAGTCACTGTCACCCTCCTGATACTCCTTTCTAACCAAGATACTCCTGGGGGCTGGTTTATTTATTAAATCTGCTCAACAATGCTATGACAATTTCAACTACTGATGATCAAACCATTACTTTTCTAACCGAATCCTCATCTCTCTGTACCATACAACATTCAAAGAAAATATTTGTCAGGTACACTAGCCCATATAGATGAAGTTGCTCTTGTTTGGAGGCAGCTAGCCTTGGCCCCAAGGGCTGAGGTGGTCCATATCTCAGTAGGCTCGCCCCCTATCACACCATACTTATGGAGAAGCCTAGTCCTGAACTGGATGTCATGGGAACCTGAGGGTGGAGAAGAGGGTATTGTAGGCTGAGGATGGGGCAGTGGTAAGCAACTCTCTTAAAGACTTAAGTCAGGATTCCTTAAGCCTCAGTCAACCTCTGTCTCTTTCCTACACTTGATTTTCCATTAATAGCAATTTCCATTAATATGTAATTTTTTTTCTTAAAAAGGGGTCCTAACAAACTTCACTTTGAGAACCACTGCTTCAAGGATACACATTGCAGGAGCTTCTGATTATCTGGTACTTCATCCAGTGGGTCCTTTGCCATGTTTCACCTCACCTGCATTTCCCTCTTTATCTTGCCTCTCCCCTAGAATGGCTTCCTGAAATTCTCCTTAAGCAGAAAGGAGAAGGCAGCAACATTTTTTGAGTACCAAATATAGGCCAGGCACAGTACCAGGCACTTTGATGTGTCATTTCTTCTTACACTCTTGGCAATCCTACAGGGTTGGTACTGTACAACAGAGGGACATGGGGTTCAGACAGGAGAAATTATCTGCCTAAGACCACATCTTCACTGAATGAGAGAGCCAGGGTTAGAATTCAGTCAGTTCTAATCCTGGCTTGAAAGTCCAAAATATGATAATGCACAATAAATCACTTAGCATGATGCCTGGTACTTAATAGGTACTTAATAAAAAGAGCTATTTTTGTATTAATGTTTTGTTATTATTATAGACCATGTGTCCCTTGGTTTATAAAATCTGCCTTGCCCCTTTTCATAGAATTATTGGTACCAGAGCTCAAAGGTCATTGAGTCTGACCTGCCACCAGTATAGGAATCCCCTCAGCAATGGCCCCACCAGTTATATGAACTGATTCTGTTTTATCCCTTTGCCTGACAGGGAACTCACTTTTTGCCAGTTAAAATTTTTTTTTTTCTGTTTTTTTTGGCCATGCCACACGGCATGTGGGATTTTAGTTCCCTGACCAGTGATCGAACCTGTGTCCCTAAATAGCTCTACTTTGAGCAGGGTTAAAAGCTGCTTCCTTAGGAAATCATCCCTGTTTCTAGCTGCTTCAGCCCATGACAAGTTTGGAGACCTGAAGAAGATCTGTGTCATCTTCTCTCCTGGTTAAATATTCCCAGTTCCTTCATCCTTTCCTTATAAGACCTGGTCTCAAATCCCTGGCCCTTGTGGTCCCCTCCTCTTCCATTTAAATTTGATCTGTCCCAGTCAAACCTCTTTAAGATCTCTCTATCCCTTGCTTTAATGATTTTTCAGGGCCCTAAAAGCAGGTCTGTATCCTTTCATAGCCTTCTCCATCACACAGCCCTGTTTTACTGCCAGCTCATAATTCATTCCAGTTGACATTTTCAAGCAACAGTGCAACTCCAAGATGTCACTGACCTCCACTGTGAGCACACATTCTCATGCTGAAATGAAACACACACCCACACATGCAAGCTGGAGCCAGACTGCCTTCTTTCCCAATCACAGAACCAGGCTAGTGGGACAATTGGCTCAAGCTGCCTTTGCCAAGGCCAGCCTGTGAGGCTAGGCCCTTCCCTCATACATGAGGAAGGAAGACAATGTGTCCTTCTATTTTTCCATAAGCTTGGTTTTGTGGCAATCGCCGTTGGTGAAGGAGGTCCATTTACCTGAAAAGTGTCTATTTCCTAATTAAGATCTATCTCTAAATGGTGATTCTGTGTCCAGGGTCCAGTAGGACAAAAAAGGAAGAAAACCTGACAGGAACACAGACAGACCTGGCCTTGTGTCCTAGCTCCTCTCTGTGGTTTTGGATAACTTACTGTTATGTCTCTGGCCTTGAACTTCACACCTCTAAAATGAGTGAGTGAGACTGAAATACTGTCAGTGACTCTGAGTCAAAAGCAGCCAGACACTGTGCTTGTGGGCTCCCCTTCCGGTGTAGAGTTCTCTGAGAACGTCTGTAGCCAGGACCCTGGGGGCTAAATGACAGAGCTGAGAATTTAAAAGAGAACAAATTTTAAGCTAACCTCTCACACTGCAATTTTCAGTGCTTGTGTGTCTTCCTCACTATCTGAAGGGGCATCTTAAGGGCCTGGAGCATCTATTATTCAGTCCATGGCACACAATAGCCCTCAGTAAGCATTGCTAAACTCAGCTGAACCATTCCTGGAATGCACATTATCCTTTCAAATCCCCATGCCTTTGCTCATGCTGTTCTCTCTAACTAATCTCCTGAGACCTTCGTGGAGCTCCCTCCTCACATCTCAAGACCTCCAATGAGGTCTCCTCTGCACCTCAGCTCCCAGACCTAACACTCTTCTCTCCTTTCCTCAGAACAGAATATTTCACACTTTGTTCTTCCAATGCATCTTGTAAAACCTAACTTTTGTATCATGCTCTGTCTTAATTATCTGTTTCCTTCTCTGTTTCTCTCATGAGGTCTTTACTTGAGGATAAGACTACGCCATTTCATCTCTATATTTCCAGTGCCCAGCACACAGGCTGAAAGGAATGCTTGATGCCATCTAGTTCAAATGATTCAACTATTCCATTATTCCCTCTGCAACAACCCTGTTAGGTAGGAATTCATCAGCATGGAAAGTAAGCATGCCCCTTCCTCTACAGGACTTGCCCCCTGTCACGGCTTTGGGGATTCCTGCCTTTATGATTTTGCTCCTGCCATCTCAGCAGCAATATTATCTATCCACCTCCTCTGGAGACCTTCCTTCCTTTACTCCCACCCATAGGATCACTGTCTCTCCTGGACTCCTACAGCTCCTACTGTCTGTACCACTCCTGTGGTGATGAATTAAATCTAACCTGGTGACAAACCCCTTTAACCTACAGTTCACAGACATATGTGTGCACCACCTAGTGGCCCAAGCAGATAAGTGTAGACTGCTGTTTTAACCTGTAGCTCTTAAGATAGGATTACAAAGTCTGCATGTTCTATATGCAAATAAAAACAAAAGTGTACATTCAAGAATCATTGTGCAATAGTGAGGGTGGGAGGGAGACGCAAGAGGGAGGGGATATGGGAATATATGTATACGTATAGCTGATTCACTTTATTATACAGCAGAAACTAACACACCACTGTAAAGCAATTATACTCAAAGATGTTAAAAAAAAAAGAATCACAACAGTTTGAACCTAAGATACTAAAATATCCAAATAATTCCCTCAAAGTCCTTAAGAAATAAAAGGAATAAACGAAAGAGAAAATTTTCATTACTAAACAGTGTGCCTAGTATAATCATTTAGGATCACCAGTGGAAACTGTTTGGCATTTATTAAAACAGGGCACATGATTTGTGGAATTTGACCAATAATAGAAAACTAGACATATAAGAGGGGAGCATGGTGGACATAAAGAATTACCAGATTATATAAGTTAGTTACCAACTGAGAGACATAAGGGCCTTTTATATGGAGATGATATATTACCTAACTGCCTGGATGGTAGAATATGCAATGTTAGTTGGAGGAAATGAAGGTAGCTAGCTAGACAGCAGGTTTGGTAGGCGGACAGGGCCTGCTGGCTGAGGGCTGAGCAGCTGAACCATTAGCTAACCATAAGCTACAGTCTCAGGAAGGCAGGCCCTTCGCATGTGTGGTAGTGGTACTGTGTGTGTGTGTGTGTGTGTGTGTGTGTGTGTGTGTGTGTGTGTGTGTGTGTGTGTGTGTTTTGAGGAGTGGGGGGAACAGATAAAGGAATTCTAAACCTACACAGAGGGCAATGTGTCCAAGTGTGCCTGTATGGTATTCCACAGATTCCTGGCAGGGTGTGGGTATGCCAGGGTTGGGTCAGTTAGGAGGTAATGTGTGGACTCCTGGCTGTGTATGACTCTGCATCCAGCTTTCCCTGGTAGGAGTGGTGTCTCATAAACATTCAGAGGAAACCCATTTCTGTGTTCAACCAATGTGTGGTTGATGCAGAGTCATGACTCCATAAAGACCATGGGGGCTGGAGGTTCCAAGGTCAATAGGAACAATCCCTGAATTTGGTGCCAACCAAGGATGGCAGAAGCATCTGTAGTGGATGCTTAAGGAACTGTCTATCAGCATCCTTGTTCCAAGAGTTTTCCATATTCCTCTGTTCATCCAGTGGAAGCTATTTTGTTAATACAATGCCACTTCACCTCTGGTCACAGTTGACAGCCCCAAGGGTAAAAGTACTGAAAGGTGGGTCAATTAGAAACCTCATCTAGGAATTTTGGATCTTTTGTGATTTCAGTTATTCTCAATGAAAACTATTGTTGTCCAACATTAAAGAATCTATCTTTAAAATTTTTGTAATAATGAAAGTAACACATGCTTATTTTTGTCATTTTCCAAATTTCCAGAAAATCCAGAAAGTAAAAATGAATGAAATCCCACCACTGAAAGAGAAGCACAGTTAGCATTGTTTTGGTGTATTTTTTTTTGTCATCTTTCTTGTTTGTGTTTATTTAACAGGGTCATATTTAGATATAACAAATGAAGCATGTTTTAATCTTGTGCAGCATTATGTTATTTTTTTTTTTTGGTCTCAGGCTGAGTCTTTATTTTAAAGTATAAGAATGTAAGTCACATACATTTATTGTTATAAATATGTTTGCTCTTGTTGCTGTGATTTTGTTTCTAGTCCTTTTTCAGGGAAGGTGGTGTTAGTAAGACATCAAGAGAGAACTACTTGGTTATTTTGTCACAGGAGGCAGTTTGAAAAGCCCAGCTACTGCAGCCTAGTGATGTAAACAAAGTCCTCTGAATCTGGGGAGACTCTTCCAGGCAATATCCAACCTTTTGGAAAAGATACTCTATTCTTCATGTCTGAAGCCCCTCTCCCTGCAGTTACACAAAGTATTTTGTGGAAAGAGCTCCAAACTCAAAATCAGACAGACAAACATATGAATCCTGACTCTATCATCTTTGTGCTGTTATCCTAGGCATGTTATTTAAGCTAGTTGGCAATTAGGTATCCCATTCATAAAAAGAGTGTAGACCAACCTCCAGGAGCCTAACAGGAAAGAGAAGCTGAGAGAAAGAAGAAGAATCATTCACAGGTGAGGGGGGGCGGGTGGGAAGTGTGAATAGGTAGAATGGGAAGCACACTGGTTGGAAGCTAGGATTTCTGAGCACCTCTCCAGCTGTGCCCCACCTCAGGCTGAGACTTTGGGCTTCTCACCATCTGGTACCTAGCCTTTTACAACAGCATCTTAACTGGTCTCCCCGCTTCCAGTCTTGCAAATTGCTGCTGCAGCTGGAGTGAACTTTCTAGAATCACATCTTAAAACTCACCAGGCCTCCTACAGAATAAAGTTTAACCCTTTAGCTGCTGTTGGAGGACTTCTGTGACCCAGCTCCTGCCTCTTTTCTCCTGTTCCTTCAGACTCTGAGCTCCAACCATGATGAGCCACTTCCAGTTCCCCAAATTTGCTGTGCTCTCACCTCAAGGTCTTTGCACGTGTTGTTCCCTCTTAGAACAACAACCCAACCAGATTTACCTGGCTAATTCCTACTTGTTATTCAGCTCTCCACTCTCATGCCACCTCTTCTGTAAAGGCTTTCTTGACTTGCCAAGGCTGGACTGGATCTTGCCCTTATCCCTCTGACCTTCCCTATCAGAGCACCATCACACTGCATCTCCCTGGCCTGTTTACTCCTCCATCCTCTCCACTGGCTGTGTGATCTCCTTGAGGGCAAGGGCTGTGCCAGTATTACTTCACTCCTCTGAGGGACTAGCCCAGTGCCTGACCAACAGATGATAACAAAGATCTGCCGATCACTGGTTAACAAGATGATAACTAGAGAAGTTCCTACTGAATTGATCATCAGAAAAGGTCTTTAGTTTTATCCCCTTCTCTCTCAAAAGACACACACACATTGGACCTATAATTTTTCTCAAAACCCTCTCTGATTCTGTCTTGGTGACCTAGGGATTAGACCACTGAGAATTTGGCCATCTTCATCTGGATGGGTAAATATGAAGCTACAGTTATAAATGGACTTTTCATTTTCATCACGAACTGCACTGCAATTACTTCTCGGAATGAGAAAGGGACGTGGTGTTCCAGGAGCTCAGGGCCTGGTTTGATGTGTGAGGTTCTATGTGGTAGAAGAGAACAGTCACTGATTATGTGTTCTGTTCTGCTTTTTCTGTTTCGTGCAGGATAGCTATTAGGGGAAAAATCAGTCTTTCATGGCATAGATTGGAGATAATTTAAATAAGAGGACCAGTAATCCCTGTGCATTTTCCTGTCACTCCAGAAGCCAGCCATAATGGGGAGGACCTGGGAATCCACACCCTCTAGAAAGGGAGGTCACAGGGGCATAGGCACACATTTGGCTTCATGGCTCAGCCCCTCTTTTCCCTGCAACCCCCTTCCTGTTCAGTCCTCCCCGCCTCACCCAGCCACAGTCATTTTCTAGGCATCTAGGGATCTCAGGCTCCCTCCCTGCCCTACCCCAAGCAGAGCCTGCTCCCTAGAAAACATTTTATGTGGTGCTGACCTCTCCCTAAACTCACTACTTCTGATCGTTCTTACTCCAGTCTAGCCTGCTTACTGGCTGCAGGACTGATCACTCTAAAATTAAATTTGATCCTTTCTTAGAATAATTTAATGATCCCCATTGTCAACAAGGGATGACAAATATCCACAAATTCTATGTGTTATTTGAAAAAGCAGTTTTTATATTTTAACATAACCTCATGTTTGGAGAACAAACAAAAAGTTACCTATTATTTTCAGAACCAAACTTCAGATAATAAAGGTGGGTCTAATCACCTTGGTCAGTGTCACATGTAGAAGATGTGGTAGGAGGAAGGTGTGGGGAGAGCCAGTCACCTCTGTGAGGAAAGGGAGCAGGGATTATGAAAGTCGGAAAAATGCTGTCTCAAGCACTGAGTTCATGCCCACACCCCACTGAAGTGGGACGCCGGTCTTCTGTTTACCTGACCATTCTGTATGCCATCACCTTACTTGTCCCTGACCCTGCCTTCTGCCCTTGACATGGCCCTCTTTCTACTTCTCCTCATGCTGAACAAGTGATGTGCAGCATGGCTTCTGCAGATAGCACTGGAACTCCACTCTCTGCCTCTTCACTTGTTCACTCGTTAATCCAACAAATATCCATGAAGCATCTACTCTGTTCCAGGCATACTGCTGAGGAGAACGAGAAAGACACAGCCCCTGTTTTCAAAGAGATAGCTAATAGTGGAGTGGAGAAGACATATTAAGCAAATAATCATACAGTATGAATTAATTTCAGTTACGGTAAGTGCTCCAAAGAAAAACATGGGGAAAGGTACGTGACCAGGGTTCAAAGTATTCCTCAAGCCCCACCCGGGCCATTGGCTGATGCCTGGGTGCCTCCCCTAAGCATCCACCAGCTCCAGCACCTTCTAGGGGAACCTGACCAATGGCTGAGGCTCAGCTGCCCTTTGGGGCACCGACTCCCATCAGGATAATAAAAAAATGCATTAGCCTTTTACTCAGGGAGAGAGTGAACATCACTCAAGGCTGAACTAGACTCTCATGACTAGGGGCTAAATTCAGTGGGGAGCAGAGTGGGGCAGCAGACAAAAGCTAGGGTTGCACAAGCGAGATTGCATCAATATACTTCACCAAGTACTTTCTGCTCCTGTAGCTTCCTGTTATTGGAAAAGCCAGGCACCCAAGTGGCTTTCATCCCCAGGGCAGCTTAAAGGAGCATTTGGGTTCACCTCTGGCAGTCTGCACAAAAGCAGGGCAGGTGGCAATGGAGAGGAGCATATGAAACTGCAGAGATGTTTTGGAAGCAGGATTAATGGCAGCAGAGGCTGTAGCAGCTGCATTTGCTGAGCACTTACTCTGTGCCAATCCTCACAAACTTCTGAGGCCGGCATTGTTACCCGTTTTTACAAATGAAGAAGCTGAAGTTCAAGAGGTTAGGTTACGTGCTCAAGGTCACAGCTGCTAATGGAAAAACCGAGATTCGAACCCATACTATTGGCCTCTGATGCCTATGCCCAGGTAGCTGTGAGAGTATTGAGTGGTGAGAAATGTTCTCGGTGATCCCCAGGTTTCTAGGCAGAGGAGCAGTATGAACTGCAGTGGTAACACTGCACAACCGAACAGCCTCTGCACACAGGGGAGTGGGAGGAGCTATGACTTAAGCAGTGATGATTTGTATTTTTCCTTCATAGCGTTCACAATTCGAAATTCTATATTTATCCGTATTTATATTTGATTAATGTCATTCTCATTATATGCTAAGCTCCATGGCAGAAAGGACAGAGTTTAGCTTTCCTGGCATAGTGGACTCTGTCTAAATATGCGTTAAAAAATTAAATGTGGAAGGCTAGATCAGGTTTTTGAAGAGGGCTGGATAAGCAGCTGAAACCCTTACTCCTGCTGGAGAGAAATGACACACGTCCCATCCTAAAACCCCAAAGACTCAGACGGGGGCTTGTGCTGGAAGACTTCACCCTGCCCAGCTCTGGAGGAAACAGTGAGAGGAAGGTTGTTCCAGTCATGAGTCAGAAGACTCCATGCCAGGACAGATTGCTTCTTCCCCACCCTCTGCTCCAGCAATACGAGGCCATGTGGGAACCTGCAAGAACAGACGTGGCATCTAAAGTGACGGTGAAGCTCAAGGCTGGAGAGGATGCATGCGTGGCTGACAGATGCCCACCCAGTGCACCCATGGGCCCCAAAGCCTCTAAGCATCGATTTAATCACGTCTCACATTATAGTTAGGTAATTTACATATTAGTCTCTTTTTTCTTCCCACCTGTACCTCCCCTCTCTCCATCTCCTCCCCCCACCCCCCAACGCCTTCTCTTCCAAGGTGAGAGATGAATATTTTCTATATTGGGTATTCTCTCTGTACCTGATCTCAGATAGGACCAGAGGAAGTTTGTTACAGATGTGATATTTTGGCTTACTATCAGACAAAGTTATATGGTTATAAATACTCTTTTTTTAATATGTTTTAAGCCACAACTTTTCTTTTGTAAAATCAAATTTTAGAGTTTAAAAGATATGCCTTTTAGGCCTTCAGTTTATACTTCAAAGCTGCGATTACCCTTCATCCTCAAGGTCACCACGACCCAGCATGAGTGAGGCTATCCCACGACATAGCCTCCTGGAATGTCAGAGCAAGGGGTTTTGGAGGTCATTTGACCCAACTGCTTTATTTCAACGAAAAGCAAACTGAGCCCACAGAGGGGAAGGGAGCTGCTCAGAGTCACCTGCCACAGTGTTCTGCACTATTTGCTGATGTGCCTCCTTCAACAGAGTGGAAAAAAAAGGGATGTCTATATCCCATCCATGCCTAAAAGAGCATAGGTGCTCAGAGAAAAGAAAAACTGTTGAGGAAAGCAAGAGAGTGGGATAAGGGTATGCAGGCAGGGGAGGAATTTACTTAAGAATTTGTTTTGAGTTTAATACCATTATGTCTATTTGATTCAACTGGTTTTAACTGAGGAGTTATCAAGAGGACTTCCTTCAAGAGGTGGTAACTGAAATGGCCCCTAAAGGACAGGAACCAATTTACTTCTCACTGAGAAAGTGAAGCCAACTTTAAAAAGAACAGCACAGGAATCTGGGTCGGCCATAGGCCCTGCTGTCCTCTGTCTCTAGGAGCTAATGAGTCTGTTTACGTATGACGTCTGGTTCTTAAGACTATCAGGTTATCTCCTTGAAACACTATTCTCTGTTTGTTTCTTTACATATTTGGTTATTCAACATATAACAGTAATTCCAAAAAAATTTTAAGATGCTTAAAAGAATGCAATAAAATTAAAGCACATGTAATTAAAGACATGGAGAAAAAGAAAAATAAGGAGAAATTAGATGCTAGGTACAAGGTCATAACTCAGAATTCATATGCTGAGATACTCTTCTCACTTGCTAGAGGTGGGGTACAAGTTTGGCTCTCAGCTTTTCAACAACTTAGGCACAGTGGCAAACTCAGTTACAATATACCAAGTGTCCTAAGGAAAAAACAAAAACCCCAAATAAAACAGTTGAATTACAGAATCTCCACTGCTCCTGACTTGAGGTCTGAGGGAAATATCTTCTTAGGGTCCTTAGAAAGGGTATCTTGAGGCCTAGTGGTTGATAGGATTTGGCCAGGTCATGCAGTGACATACCAGCAGACCTGAGTCCCATGCTGCTTTTGAATAAGGCTTATGGAGCGCAGAGATAGGTGAAATGTGGTGGTCACGAGAGCACTAGGACCAGAATAAGAGGCCCCAGGTCTGTGCCACGGATAAGAGCAAAGGACAGACATGAGCACAAATCCTAGCCTGTACACTCACAAGTATATAGCCCTTGGATGAATTACTTAAACTCTCTCTCATTTCCACATTTCCTTTTTTTTTAAATTTATTTACTTTTGGCTACGTTGGGTCTTCGTTGCCTCATGCGGGCTTTCTCTAGTTGCAGCAAGCGGGGGCTACTCTTTGTTGCCATGCACGGGCTTCTCATTGCGGTGGCTTCTCTTGTTGCAGAGCATGGGCTGTAGGCGCATGGTCTTCAGTAGTTGTGGTGCCTGGGCTCAGCAGTTGTGGTCTGCAGGCTCTGGAGTGCAGACTCAGTAGTTGTGGCTCATGGGCTTAGTTGCTCTGCGGCACGTGGGATCTTCCTGGAGCAGGGATTGAACCCCTGTCCCCTGCGTTGGCAGGCGGATTCTTAACCACTGCGCCATCAGGGAAGCCCCCATTTCCAAATTTCTAATGTAGGGATAAGAAGAGTTTTTAAACCAGAATATAATTCCACTCAGAGTTTTTATATTATAACAAACATTACTGTATTATGGAATATAATATAAAATCCACGTCTCTTTTAAAGAGAAAAGATTCCATAAAACATTAAAGTTATGGATTTTTTGAGTATCAAGGTCACTCTTCCCTACTTAGGTGGAAGAGCTTGGAGGCTCTGTCTTCACAAAAGATCGTATCACACTCAAGTAAGTGTTCAATAAAGTTTTTTTTGTTCCCATTCTCCTTCAGATTCAGCAAGTGTGCAAAGTTGTTCACACAGGCCTGCACAGAACCGTGGTAAGGACTGAGTGAAATAATGAACCAGAAACACCTGTATTTTGGTCCCAGCTTTGCCACTTTCTTGCTGTATGAGTCAATACTTTACCTTCTCTGATCATGTCTCTACCACACACTAAGTGATCATGGGCAAGTCAGTTAAATACTTTCAAATGGGTTTAGCAACCCACCTACTTGAAAAGCGGTTAGCCTTGTGCTTGTCATATAATCTGGGGCTAAATGGCACTTAGACTGGTAAGACTTTTATTTTTAATTCCAAGACTGCTTGGAAAGCCTTTCCTCCCCTCTGTCTCTATATATGACTTCTCTATTACATCATCCCCTTCTGGAAGCCTCTGCTCTCCTAGGCTGGGTTAGGTGCCTCCTCCAGGCCCCTCAGCACCTTGCGCTACCCTTGGCCACAGACGTTATCACTGTGGGTTGCAATCATCTGTGAGTCATCCTGCTGTGAGAGCTCTTGTGGGCAAGGATGCTGTGTGATTCAGATTGGTATCTCCAGCTCCTACCACTGTACCTGGCACAGAGAAGGCCTTCAGTCATTTTTGCTGAATTGCATGAAACTGGAGTTCCTGAGAAAAATATCATGATAGTCAGGATAAAACTGTGGCACTGAAAGTGAGGCAACATTAATCTGTGTTCCTGCCCATCCAGAGTAACGCCTCTGCACAATGTCAGAGTTATATATACCGCAGGAAGTAAAAGTGCCAGGTCATAAACAGTCGATTTTCCGCATGTGACTAGCTCTCATGGAAGCTCCATTCCACGCTGATTGACCACGACTTTCCATAAGAAATTGCCAGCTTGATTGTGGGGAAAGAATCCAGATCTAATTGTTCTTTGTAAGCCTGGGACAGAAGGTATTATTGCTTGAAAAACGGAACTGTCTACATTAATTTTCCTGAAACAAACATCTTTGCCAAATAAAAGCAATGCATAATAACAATCCATAATTAAAAGCAAAATGATACCTTTTGTTACGTGGGGAAAGCAAATGTGTTCACTACAAAAAAAGACCAAAATGTGATTTTCTTGGAACTCCAGGGACACACCTTGAAGTCTGACGAGAGGGGTGTGTGTGTGTGTGTGTGTGTGTGTGTGTGTGTGTGTGTGTGTGCTCAGGAGTAGAGTAGGGTGGGAGAGATATCTCTTTCTGCCTTGTTTTCTTTTCCTTTCCTTTTCTTTCCTTTTGCTTTTGAAAAACAAGCATCGTTCATGTCTGATTTCTGAACAATGCAGCCAGAATATTCTCATTACACTTTTAGTAGATAGGAATTGGAAAAGTAAGGGGAGTTAACATTTATAGAACTGCCCTTATTTTCCCTTGACTAAATTTCCTAACTTATTTTAAAATTTATTCCAACTTTATATATATATGTGTGTGTGTTTATGTGTGTGCATATATCTTTGTAAACTGATAAATCCTTTCTAGAAAAGAGTTAATTAAGATGTTAAAAACTTAATTGTACATCTACTATGTAACAGATGCTTTATTTATGTTTTCTCATTTTATCCTCATAACACTCTAATAAACATAGGTATTTAACCCCCATTTTAGAGATGAGGAAGTTGACATTCAAAGAGGTTAAGTAAATTGCTTGAAGTCACACAGACGTTACGTGATGGCACTAAGATTGAAACCAAGCTTCTGACTATGAAACCCATGTTTAAAAATACTCTCTCCATAGTATATAGTATTATTAAATAAGAATATTGATGATATCCAAAAAAGAGAAAAATACACACAAAAACTCAAGATCACAACAGCCATTTTCATTTTTTTCATGCTGTTTTCTAGTTCTTGTCTAAATATCTGTACTTGTAATGCATGGGTAATAATTATACATGAAGAACAAAGATGTAGTCATGGCATAAATACGATTTTGCTACTTTCTGTATTCTGTTATTTTTAGGTTACATTATATCATAAGAAGTTTTCCAATAGTATTACATAGTCATTGTAAACATTATTTTAATGACTTCATAATGTTTCATTTAGTGAAAGGGCATGGTTTACTTAAATATAGAACATTTAGGCTGTTATTATTTTGTTATTATAAATGACATTACGATAAACATCTTCCTGCATACGATTTTTTCCTTCATTTGGATTAGATTATCTCTCTGGGATGAATACCCAAGAATGGAATTACTGGGTCAGAAAGCATGTACCTTTTTAGTACTCTTGATACATACTGCCAAATTACTTTCCAGTAGGATCATTCCAATTTACACTCCCATAAGAAGTTCCTGAGATAAAGATTTTACTGTAGCCTTGCCAGCATGGGGGATTATAACCTTTAAAATATTTTTTTAATGTAATAGTTATCATATGGTATCTAAGCGTTGTCTTTTTTTTAAAAGATGATTCAGTAGGTTTGAATTCTTTTTCATTAGCTTGTTCATTCATTGTGTTTCCTATAGCGAGAGTTGACTTTTCACATTATATATCTGGCATTAAGGTTTTAGTTCTATTTGCATTTTAAACTCTCAGGGGAGAGCCACCTCTCTTTTTCTCGGTTCACCATCTTTGGTGGCACTGGAAATACCCACTCAGGGACCTGATTTGACACCAAATGAAATGCTTCCCGTAAATAACAAGGCCATTTTTAAAGTTTCCAGTTAAAGACAGATCCCACTAAAACTAGGAAATGCACATCTAGATAGTGTTAGTATAGGCTCACAAGGATCTAAGGATGCCCTGAGTTGCCCTCCTCATTTAATCCCATTCTAAGGACGGATGATGTCACTTCTCACTGCGCATGAGGGGCTCTGCAGGAGACCAAGGGCACTGACCGGGCCATAGTACAAGAGGTGGCGTTTTCCCCATGATTGCCCTAGAGCAGGGGTACCGGGCAGTGGCCTCTTAGGAACCAGGCCGCACAGCAGGAGGTGAGTGGCAGGCGAGCGAGCGAAGCTTCATCTGTATTTACAGCAAGAAATTGAGGGAAAGATTTGTTTTAGGTTAGGATTCACGTGTTCAGTAGCCGTCTACTCCCTAACTAAAAATACCATTGGCCTCCTCATTTTGCTGTGTTCAGAGGAGAGCAGTCACTCAGTCAGTCACAGATGCACATTGCTTAGCACATATTGTATACATAGCTCTGAGTTAAGCCCTGGGGCAGAATGGGAAGTGGGCACAGAGAAGCACTTACCTGAGCCAGGTGTTTTGTTTATATTGGCTCACTTAAGCCCCACAATATTATGAGGTTTGTTTCATAATTCCCTTTTGTAGCTGAAGAAACTGAGGGTCGGAAATGTAAAGGAATTTATCCACAATCCGAGTTATGAGTTGGTCTCCATGCTTCTAGTTTCACTTCCCGCAACCCATTCTCTACCCTGCAATCAGAGTGAAGTTTCAAGAACGCAAATGTGCTACTCTCGTTAAAATTCTCCATTGATAAAATAATAATGTCTAAACTACCTAACACTATCATTCTGCCCTGCCAGCCTCTGTAGCCTCCATGCTTGCTGCCACGCCCTTCACAGCCCAGGCTCCATGCTGATCACCTTTAGTCCCCAGGACACCATGCTTTCCTCTTGCCTCCCTTTTTCTTCTTTTCTTTTTTCATCGACGTATAATTGACATATAACATTATATTAGTTTTAGGTGTACAACGATTCAATATCTGTATATACTGTGAAATGATCACCACAGTAAGTCTGGTTGCCATCTGTCACCATACAAAGTAATATCTTTTTCTTGTGATGAGAACTTGTAAGATCTACTCTCTTAGCAACTTTCAAACATGCAACACAAAATTACTGACTCTAGTCACCATGCTGTACATTAGATCCCCATGACTTATTTATTTTATAATCAGAAATTTGTACTTCTTGACTCCCTTCACCCATTTCACTCCCCCACCCCCTTCCTCTCTGGCAACCATCAGTCTGTTTTCTGTATGAAATTTCTCTAGTAATGACCCCTGAAAGTATAGTCCTCATGCCTTTTTATACGCTGTTTCCTTTGCCTGCCACATCCTTCCTCTCACAGTCTTTCCTTGGTTAGCTACTTCCCGTTCCTTTTTCAAATCTCAGTTTAAAGGTTATCTCCATCATTAGGCCTTATCTGACCCCCCCAGAATAGCTTAGATGCCATTCTTCTGTGCTATCATAGCAGTTTGGCTACCATCCTAAAATTGTCCACTTGTTCTCTCATTCAACTGTGAACTCCTTAAAGGTGAAAATTGTCTCACCCATCACTGTAGCCCCAGCATTTAAGCATAGTGCATGGCACACAGTAAATGCCTGCTGTAGACTGAATGTTTGTGTCTCCCCCAGATTCTTATGTTGTTGAAAACTAATCCCCAGTGTGATGGTATTTGGAGGTGAAGGCTTTGGGAAGAGACTGGGTACTGAGGGCAGAGCCCTCATGGATGAGATTAATGTCCTTATAAAAGAGATCCCAGAGAGATCTCTTGCCCTTTTCACACGTGAGGTTACAGGAAGAAGACTATGAACCAGGAAGCAGGCTCTCACCAGACACTGAATAGGCTGGTGCCTTGATCTTGGACTGACAGCTTCCAGAACTGTGAGAAATAAATTTCTATTGTTTAAAAGCCACCCAGTCTATGACATTTTTGTTATAGTGGCCCAAACAGACTAAGACAGTGCCCAGCAAATATACTTGAATAAATTAAGAAATGAGCAGAATCAGAACCTGCAGAGCTGGCAAACACATCATGATCCAAGAGGTCAGGGGCTTTTCAACTATAATTTTTTGTAGTTACTTTAAGTTGTTGAACGCTCTTGTCCACCATTCATTGAATGACTGGTGGAATAAACAATAAAAAGAAGGTGTGATCACCAGTAAATGAAGAGGAAGGCATTATTTGTAGTTGCTCAAGCCTTTGTTTTCCCAGCTGTGACCCCCTAGAGGGCCCCCTGCTCCAGGCCACCTACTCTATCAGCATTCTGTAAAGACCAAGCATGAGCTTTGCAGTCACACCCTGGTTTGACTCGTGGCTCTACCTTTTTCCATCACTAACTTTCCTGCAGCTACCATTGAGCAAATGCCTATCATGTGTCAGGTACTGTACTTTGTACTCTTCTTCTCTTAGTCAAATCACTAATTCTTTTTTTTTTTAATAGATCTTTATTGGAGTATAATTGCTTCACAATATTGTGTTAGTTTCTGTTGCACCACAAAGCGAATCAGCCATATGCATACACATGTCCCCATATCTCCTCCCTCTTGAGCCTCCCTCCCATCCTCCTTATCCCACCCCTCTAGGTCATTGCAAAGCACTGTGCCGATCTCCCTTTGCTATGCTGCTGCTTCCCACCAGCCAACTATTTTACATTCCATAGTATATATATGTCGATGTTACTCTCACTTCACCCCAGCTTGGCCCTCCCACCCCATGTCCTCAAATCCATTTTCTATGTCTACCTCTTTTTTTTGAATTTTTGAATTTTATTTTATTTATTTTTTTATACAGCAGGTTCTAATTAGTCATCCATTTTATACACATCAGCGTATACATGTCAATCCCAATCGCCCAGTTCATCACACCACCACCCCCACCCCCCGCTGCTTTCCCCCCTTGGTGTCCATACGTTTGTTCTCTACTTCTCTGTCTCAATTTCTGCCCTGCAAACCGGTTTATCTGTACCATTTTTCTAGGTTCCACATACATGCATTAATATACAATATTTGTATTCTCTTTCTGATTAACCTCATTCTGTATGACAGTCTCTAGATTCATCCACGTCTCTACAAATGACCCAATTTCGTTCCTTTTTATGGCTGAGCAATATTCCATTGTATATATGTACCACATCTTCTTTAACCATAAGTCTGTCGATGGACATTTAGGTTGCTTACATGACACGGCTATTGTAAATAGTGCTGCAATGAACACTGGGGTGCATGGGTCTTTTTGAATCATGTTTTTCTCTGGGTATATGCCCTGTAGTGGGATTGCTGGGTTATATGGTAATTCTATTTTTAGTTTTTTAAGGAACCTCCATACTGTTCTCCATAGTGGCTATATCAATTTACATTCCCACCAACAGTGTAAGAGGGTTCCCTTTTCTCCACATCCTCTCCAGCATTTGTTGTTTGTAGATTTTCTGATGATGCACATTCTAACATCATCATGGTGTGAAGTGATACCTTGTTGTAGTTTTGACTTGAATTTCTCTAAAAATTAGTGATATTGAGCAGCTTTTCAGGTGCTTCTTGGCCATCTGTATGCATTCTTTGGAGAAATGCCTATTTAGGTCTTCTGCTCATTTTTGGATTGGGTTGTTTCTTTTTTTAATATTGAGCTGCATGAGCTGTTTATATATTTTGGAGATTAACCCTTAGTCCGTTGATTCGTTCGCAAATATTTTCTGCCATTCTGAGGGCTGTCATTTCATCTTGTTTGTAGTCTCCTTTGCTTTGTAAAAGCTGTTACGTTTCATTAGGTCCCATTTGTTTATTTTTGTTTTTATTTCCATTACTCTAGGAGATGGATCAAAAAAGATCTTGCTGTGATTTTTGTCAAAGAGTGTTCTTCCTATGTTTTCCTCTAAGAGGTTTATAGTGTCTGGCCTTACATTTAGGTCTCGAATCCATTTTGAGTTTATTTTTGTGTATGGTGTTAGGGAGTGTTCTAATTTCATTCTTTTACATGTAGCTGACCAGTTTTCCCAGCACCACTTACTGAAGAGACTGTCTTTTCTCCATTGTATATCCTTTCCTCCTTTGTCATAGATTAGTTAACCATATGTGCGTGGGTTTATCTCTGGGCTTTCTATCCTGTTCCATTGATCTATATTTCTGTTTTTGTGCCAGTACCATATTGTCTTGATTACTGTAGCTTTGTAGTATAGTCAGAAGTCAGGGAGTCTGATTCCTCCAGCTCGATTTTTTTCCCTCAAGGCTGCTTTGGCTATTTGGGGTCTTTTGTGTCTCCATAAAAATGTTAAGATTTTTTGTTCTAGTTCTGAAAAAAATGCCATTGGTAATTGGACATGGATTGCATTGAATCTGTAGATTGCTTTGGGTAGTATAGTCATTTTCACATTAGTGATTCTTCCAATCCAAGAACATGGTATATCTCTCCATCTATTTGTATCATCTTTAATTTCTTTCAGCAGTGTCTTATAGTTTTCTGCATACAGGTCTTTTGTCTCTCTGTTAGGTTTATTCCTAGGTATTTTAGGCTTTTTGTTGCAATTGTAATGGGAATGTTTC
Organism: Balaenoptera physalus; assembly: GCF_965194825.1. NCBI lineage: Eukaryota > Metazoa > Chordata > Mammalia > Artiodactyla > Balaenopteridae > Balaenoptera > Balaenoptera physalus. Next base: position 155,796,983 of record NC_138882.1, on the reverse strand, counting down.
CTTAATTTCTCTTTCAGATTTTTCATCATTAGTGTATAGGAATGCAAGAGATTTCTGTGCATTAGTTTTGTATCCTGCTACTTTACCAAATTCATTGATTAGCTCTAGCAGTTTTCTGGTAGAGTCTTTAGGATTCTCTATGTATAGTATCATGCCATCTGCAAACAGTGACAGCTTTACTTCTTCTTTTCTGATTTGGATTCCTTTTATTTCTTTTTCTTCTCTGATTGCTGTGGCTGAAATTTCCAAAACTATGTTGAATAATAGTGGTGAGAATGGGCACCCTTGTCTTGTTCCTAATCAGAGTGGAAATGGTTTCAGTTTTTCACCATTCAGAATGATGTTGGATGTGGTTTTGTAATATATGGACTTTATTATGTTGAGGTAAGTTCCCTCTATGCCTACTTTCTGGAGGGTTTTTATCATAAATGGGTGTTGAATTTTGTTGAAAGCTTTTTCTGCACCTCTTGAGAAGATCATATGGTTTTTCTCCCTCAATTTGTTAATATGGTGTATCACATTGATTGATTTGCGTATATTGAAGAATCCTTGCATCCCTGGGATAAATCCCACTTGATCATGGTGTATGATCCTTTTAATGTGCTGTTGCATTCTGTTTGCTAGTATTTTGGTGAGGATTTTGGCATCTATGTTCATCAGTGATATTGTCCTATAGTTTCCTTTCTTTGTGACACCTTTGTCTGGTTTTGGTATCAGGGTGATGGTGGCCTCATAGAATGAGGTTGGGAGTGTTCCTCCCTCTGCTATATTTTGGAAGAGTTTGAGAAGAATAGGTGTTAGCTCTTCTCTATATGTTTGATAGATTTCACCTGTGAAGTCACCTGGTCCTGGACTTTGGTTTGTTGGAAGATTTTTAATCACAGTTTCAATTTCATTACTTGTGATTGGTCTGTTCATATTTTCTATTTCTTCCTGGTTCAGTCTTGGAAGGTTATACCTTTCTAAGAATTTGCCCATTTCTTCCAGCTTGTCCATTTTATTGTCATAGAGTTGCTTGTAGTAGTCTCTTAGGATGCTTTGTATTTCTGTGGTGTCTGTTTTAACTTCTCTTTTTTCATTTCTAATTTTATTGATTTGAGTCCTCTCCCTCTTTTTCTTGATGAGTCTGGCTAATGGTTTATCAAGTTTTTTTATCTTCTCAGAGACCCAGGTTTTAGTTTTATTGATCTTTGCTCTTGTTTTCTTTGTTTCTATTTCATTTATTTCTGCTCTGATTTTTATGATTTCTTTCCTTCTGCTAACTATGCGGTTTGTTTTTTCTTCTTTCTCTAGTTTCTTTAGGTGTAAGGTTAGTTTGTTTATTTGAGATTTTTCTGGTTTCTTGAGGCAGGCTTGTATTGCTGAAAACTTCCCTCTTAGAACTGCTTTTGCTGCATCCCATAGGTTTTGGATTGTCGCGTTTTCATTGGCATTTATCTCTAGGTATTTTTTGATTTCCCCTTTGATTTCTTCAGTGATCTCTTGGTTATTCAGTAATGTATTGTTTAGCCTCCATGTGTTTGTGTTTTTTATGGTTTTTTTTTCGCTGTAATTAATTTCTAATCTCAAAGCATTGTGGTCAGAAAAGATGCTTGATATGATTTCGATTTTCTTAAATTTACTGAGGCTTGATTTGTGACCCAAGATGTGATCTATCCTGGAGAATGTTCCATGTGCACTTGAGAAGAAAACGTAATCTGCTGCTTTTGGATGGAATGTCCTATAAATATCAAATAAATCTATCTGGTCTATTGTGTCATTTAAAGCTTGTGTTTCCTTATTAACTTTCTGTTTGGATGATCTGTCCATTGGTGTAAGTGAGGTGTTAAAGTCCCCCACTATTATTGTGTTACTGTCGATTTCCTCTTTTATAGCTGTTAGCAGTTGCCTTATGTATTGAGGCGCTTCTATGTTGGGTGCATATATATTTATAATTGTTATCTCTTCTTCTTCGATCGATCCCTTGATCATTATGTAGTGTCCTTCCTTGTCTCTTGTAACATTCTTTATTTTAAAGTCTATTTTATCTGATATGAGTATTGCTACTCCAGCTTTCTTTTGATTTCCATTTGCATGGAATATCTTTTTCCATCCTCTCACTTCCAGTATGTGTCCCTAGGTCTGAAGTGGGTCTCTTGTAGACAGCACATATATGGGTCTTGTTTTTGTATCCATTCAGCGAGCCTGTGTCTTTTGGTTGGAACATTTAATTCATTCACATTTAAGATAATTATCGATATGTATGTTCCTATTACCATTTCTTTATTGCTTTGGGTCTGTTTTTGCAGGTCCTTTTCTTCTCTTGTGTTTCCCACTTAGAGACGTTCGTTTAGCATTTCTTGTAGAGCTGGTTTGGTGGTGCTGAATTCTCTTGACTTTTGCTTGTCTGTAAAGCTTTTGATTCCTCCATTGAATCTGAATGAGATCCTTGCTAGGTACAGTAATCTTGGTTGTAGGTTCTTCCCTTTCATCACTTTAAATATGTCATGCTACTCCCTGGCTTGTAGAGTTTCTGCTGAGAAATCAGCTGTTAACCTTATGGGAGTTCCCTTGTATGTTATTTGTCATTTTTCCCTTGCTGCTTTCAATAGTTTTTCTTTGTCTTTAATTTTTGCCAATTTTATTACTATGTGTCTCGGCATGTTTCTCCTTGGGTTTATCCTGTATGGGAGTCTCTGTGCTTCCTGGACTTGGGTGGCTATTTCCTTTCCCATGTTAGGGAAGTTTTTGACTATGATCTCTTCAAATATTTTCTCAGGTCCTTTGTCTCTCTCTTCTCCTACTGGAACACCTATTATGCGAATGTTGTTGCGTTTAATGTTGTCCCAGAGGTCTCTTATGCTGTCTTCATTTCTTTTCATTCTTTTTTCTTTAGTCTGTTCTGCAGCAGTGAATTCCACCATTCTGTCTTCCAGGTCACTTATCCGTTCTTCTGCCTCAGTTATTCTGCTGTTGATTCCTTCTAGTGTAGTTTTCATTTCAGTTATTGTATTGTTCATCTCTGTTTGTTTGTTCTTTAATTCTTCTAGGTCTTTGTTAAACATTTCTTGCATCTTCTCGATCTTTGCCTCCATTCTTTTTCTGAGGTCCTGGATCATCTTCACTATCATTATTCTGAATTCTTTTTCTGGAAGGTTGCCTATCTCCACTTCATTTAGTTTTTTTCTGGTGTGTTATCTTGTTCCTTCATCTGGTACATAGCCCTCTGCCTTTTCATCTTGTCTATCTTTCTGTGAATGTGGTTTTCGTTCCACACGCTGCAGGATTGTAGTTCTTCTTGCTTCTACTGTCTGCCCTCTGTTGGATGAGGCTATCTAAGAAGCTTGGACAAATCACTAATTCTTATTAACAAACCTGCAACATAGGCTTCACCCTTCTTATACAGATGAGGAAATGGTAGCTCAAAGAGTTTCAGTTACTTTTTCTAGACAGCATAGCTCTGCAGTTCCAGCCCAGGGATTCAAACCCAAGTCTCACCAGTTCCAGAAGTCCATGCTGTTTTTATAATATCACACTTCTCTGCTTCTAATAGTCTTCTAGCTATGAGCACACAGCAGGTGAATAAGAAAATATAATGAATTATTTGCAGTCTTTTTATGAAGAACTGCAGTTTCTCTGAGTCAAACATTTTCTTCCTTGAGCCAACTACTATGTGTGGGCAGATGGCAGATGGTGACAATTGTCCATTGCTTGTCTGAATATCACATTTGTATCCTATTCAAAAACACATTTAAAGACGTGTCTGTGGAGATACATGGAGCAGAGAATAGAGTACATGCTTTTCTTCATCTGACTATTATGTCCCTAAATGTGTCAATATTTTTTCTCTGCAGGTAGAGCACTACATTGGATTCCCTCTCGTCTCTGCTTCAATGGTTTTGTAATTATGAAGCAAACAAGAATTCAGCAGCTGGCCCCTTCTGGAGAAAGGGCACTGGCTCCATTACTTACAGCAGTTGAAAGAAAAAAGAGCACCTTGTGTTGAGATGGATCTATCAGTGGCTTTTAAATCAGGTGTATGGGTGCATGTGTGTGTGTGTGCGCATGCGCACGCGTGTTTGGTAGATATGTAGAGAGAGAGAGAGAGTGAAAGTAAGTGCAAAAAGGAGAACGAGAGAGAGAGAGGTAGAGAGAGAGAGAGTGAAAGTAAGTGCAAAAAGGAGAACGAGAGAGAGAGAGAGAGAGAGAGAGACCCAGAAGAACAATAGGGGAAAGGAAAGCGAGAATAAATATCTAGCTCTCCGAAAGTCACCTGAGTGAGTGCTGGAAAACCCTTAGAGATCGTCTAGTTCAAGGTCAGCAAACTGCGGCCTGCTGGCCTAATCTAGCTTGCTGCCTGTTTCTGTACAGCTCACAGCTAAATATGGTTTATGTATTTTCAAATTACTGAAAACATATAGAAAGAAAAATAATATTTTGTGATGTGAAAATTATATGAAATTCAAATTCCTATGTCCATAAATAAAGTTTTTTTGGAACACAGCTGCACTCACTCTTTCACATACTGTCAAATGATGCTTTTGTGCTACAAAGGTGGGGCTGAGTAGTTGCGACAGAGATTGGTTGGCCTGCAAAGCCTAAAATTGCCCTTTATAGAAAAGTTTGCCAATTTCCTGAACTAGTACAAACTGCAGAACCAACAGCCACCTTGAAGGCAGAGGTTATATGCATCCAAATCTGTATCCCTGGTGCCCAGCACAGGGTCAGGCACCAAGACTGGTGACACAATTTGTGGGGCCCAGTGCAAAATAAAAATGCAGAGCCCCTTATTCAAAAAGCAGGTGTAAAGTGGCATTAAAGGTATTAAAATATGAAGCCTTTTCCTTTCTTCCACTGTTTCTCTCTCTACCTGTCATGGTATTTTTTTATTTGCTTTTTAATGTTGTGCTCCCTCAGGCATGGGGACAGTGGCGGGGTGGATGCAGACCATCACAGGTGTCCTAGGGCTCCACCCTGAGACTGGGTGCACAAGTGTTCATGGCCCACTGGCTGCTGGGAACCCCCTTTCCTCTCCCAGCTCCCCACCCCGGCTGGCAGCTGAGGGCAGGGAGGTCAAGACAGACATTTCCATTCCCATGGCCTGGCTGCTCCAATCCACTGCAGACGGCAACGCCCAAGAGTACTGCTACTCTCACACTGGGACAGGTTAGGCAGCTGCGTGGGGGCACCTAGCCTGTCCCCGTGCTTGCCCCTGCTGAGTTGTCTACCGAACACACCCTGGCACTGCCATCCTGGGAAAAGGGAAGCTGGGTGGGGTCCAGACTTCCAGAAAGTGAGGAAGAAGGCCAAGAAGCCAGGCTGAAGAGGCATGGGGTAGTAGGAGGCAGGCCTGTGCATGAGCCTAGGCTCCAAGTCTCTGGTGTATGCCTTGTTGGCCCACCAGATTATGCTTATAAAATACAAATTCAAAGATAAAATTATTAAGAGTTGTAAGACACAAACCACAGAGCTTGAAATCCCAAGTGCAGGGTCCTTCTGAGTGTGAGGGCCCTGGGGTATTGCACTGGTCACACACCCAGGAAGCCAGTTCAGCCCAGCACACCCTAGGGACTGGAGGACTGCTGCTTTACAGACGTTTTTGAATGAGACAGTGTGCCACGGTGGAAAAGCACCTGGATGCCCAGCTTTACCACTTCCTAACTCAGAACCATTGTTTCTTCACTGTAAAATGTGTATCTCTTTAAGGGTTCAAGTGTGCGATGAGGGAATGACAATCCTTTAAAGCTTGCTGTTAGCTTCATGCTTTCCTGGGAGCATCTTCAGGCAACTTAGTGAGCCACAGATTCTTACTGGCACCACCATATTAACTTCCAATCTCATTCCCTGGTGCTAGAATATTCGCAGATGTTTGAGGATGGTGAGGGAGATTAGCCTATGTACCATTAGCTCCCATCAAAGTCAGCAGATAAATGTGAAATGACAGAAAAGTGTTGTGGGATGCCAGAGATGAAAGCAGTAAGTCCAAATGAGATGAAAGCAGTAAGTCCAAATGAGGCATCAGTTTCCTGAGGAGAAGGCATTAAGACTGTTTTTTTGTGTAGGGTGGGTGGAATTTCTCTAGGTGGAGAAGAGGGAAAAAGGGCTGAGGGGTCTAGGCAGAGGCTTCTGCGTGAGCAAAGGCTCAGTGGTGAGGAAGCACATATGCACCTAAGGAGCAGTGAATATTCTAACATGACTGGAGCATAGAGGACAAAGAGGATGTGTGTGGAGATGGTCCTGAAAGGCTTGTGGGCATTTTATAGAGTCCCCTTTGCCCTACTGAGGAGTTTGCATTTCATTACTGAGGCCACTGAAAGCCACTGAAGAGTTCAGTGATGGAGAGAGACAGGTTGCTAACGTGTGTCCTGGACATGAACGGATCTTTTTACAGAGAGCAGGGATGGCTCAGCACTCCCTCTCCCTGCTGGGGAGGCACGCACAGGACAGGGAGAGGGAGCTAATAACGTCTGTAGAGAGCGTACCATGGACTGGATCTATGTTAGAAGCTTCATAGTCATATTATGACCACCCCTTTTTACAGATGAGAACTGAGGCTCAAGGAGGTCAGGGGTTGTTCTCACAATCACAGAGGTAGCAAGGAGGCAGAGTCAGTCTCCTGCCCCGGGTCTACCTAACACTCTGGTCTAAACCCTTAGTGATGCCCCACTCCGCTTTTCAAGAATTCTAAGCAAGCAGTCAAGATCCACCCATTTCTCTTGGGAAAAGCCGCAGCCCTTGTCTAAAAAGTTCCAGGTAGAAGTGACCATGCCTTTCATTTTGCTCCAACTGGCCCTGACTTTTTTTGTTGAAATTCCCGGTATCTTAGACTGCAGGTGTGCCTCCAGGGCCCTATCTCATCTCTGTGTTCCCAGTGCCTAGCACAGGGCCTGGCTGGAGAAGGTGATCGGTCCCAGTTTGCAGAATGAGTGAGCAAATTAAAGACCATACTAGTTCATTAATTAAAGGCCTCCCTACTTCATCTTGGAGTCCATGACCCTCCTAACCAAAAGCAACCCTTGCAGTTTTCAGGAGGAGACGTGCTGAGTCTGAGGGCTATGTGGGTGACGCACAGTTCCAGCATCAGAACCAAATTTACAGCAAGTAGTGCCCATAAACAGCACAGGCTACTCAGTTAGGCTAATTTATGTTCACACAGGGCCATCCCAGCCCCCAAAGCCCAGAGCTCTTTACAATTCCAAAATGATTAAAAGCATCACACAAACCCATATTTTCCATTTTTATTAAAAGCACTAAAGCGGGCAGTGCTTTCTGCATGTCAATGGGGAGCCACTTCCCAACCCAGGGAGAAAAGTCTCTCCTCAGATGGCTAAGGCAGACTCCTCCACATCTCGCTCGGGCATCCTTCTGGCCCTAAGCCCCACTGGCTTTCTCTCCATCAAACGAGGTTACCTGGCTTCCCCAACACCGTGGTCTGTTCCACCCAAGCCCACCTTTGCTTAGACTCTTTTCAGTCACAGGCACATTCCTGCTTAAAATCTTCACAGGCTTTCACTGTCCCAACTCCTCAGCCTGACACCTAAGGCCCTTCACAGAATGGTACAAACCACCTGTCTGGTCACAAGTCTGGTCTTTCAAACATGTTCTCCAAATATGCAGGATTTTCTTTTTCACTCTTAGAAACCTTTGCTCATGGTGTTCCCTGGGTCTAGGATGACTTTCCTTCCTTTCTCCACCTGGAAAATATCTATTCTTATCATTTTAGATCTAACTCAGGTTTCATCTGTCCTCTGAATTATCACTGGACTTTCTTAGACCAAGTTAGTTATTCTTCTCCACGTTTAAGTCCATTTAAGTGCACGTCGTCCTGGATTGTGTATGTTTATGCATCTGTCTCTCCCATGTGACCTTCAAGCACAGAGACTAGTACAGAATAGGTGCTTGGTGAGTATCCAATAAATGAATGAAACAATGAATTTTAACTTCCAACAATGTGTCCCAACAGAGACAACACTGATGTGGTAAAGAAACTTACTCATGTAAGCTGATGAACTTGCTTACCATTTCACTGAGAAAGCAACCTGAAGGACATAAGAGCCCAACATCACATCCGCCTAGGTAACTGCACCTATGCTCACATGCTCTACCTCTCCTCGTGTTGCTATGGAAGAGCTTTCCCTGCCCCTATCCAAGACCATCCCCTCTACTTGTTCACTTCCCCTACTAGATCCCTTCCCCCTTCACCTACTCAAAGACTTCGCTCCAGCAATTTTTGCCTATCTTTTCTGCATCACAACATTTTCTAGTTTCCTGGATCCTTTCCACCAGTACAAAACCATGCTAATTCTTCCATTAGAAAAAAGTAAAAGCTCTTGGCTCCACTTCGCCTTTCCATTACTACTTCATTTTTCCCCTTTCCTTGAAATCGTTGTCTCTAACACTGTTTCTGATTCTTCATCATCCCTTCTCTCTTGAATGCCCTTCAGTCACACCTTTGCCCTCACCATGCCACTGAAACTGCTCTTGTCAAGGTCTCCATGACCTCCAATGGTTCTCAGTCCTCATACCTGATAGATCAGCAGAATTTGATCCCTCCTCCGTGTACCACTTTTTAAAAACTTGACTTGCAGCATGCCACACTCTCCTAGTTTTCCTACAATTTCACAGGCCTCTCCTCCTAAAACTCCTTTGCTGGTACCTCTTTTTCTGCCAGACCTTTTAATCTTGGAATGAGCCAGGGCTCAGTGTTTGGAACCCTTTTCTTCCCAAGCTACACTCACTCCTTAAATGATCTCCCTCAATTTAATAGATTCCAAAGTTTATCTCCAGCCCTGACTTTTAAACTCCAGACTTACATCTAACTGTATCTTCAATATCTCCATGTGAATATTTAACAGGCATCTCAAGTTTAACATTCTAAAACCAAACCCCTAATTTCCTTCTCCAAATCTATTCTACCCACAGTCTCTCCCTTCTCATTTAAGGAAACTCCATAACTTTATCCTCCAGCCAATGTTCAGGTCAAAGAACTTGGAGATATCTTTGACACTATTCTTTCCCCCATGCCCCATATTCAATCCTTCATCAAATCATGTTGACTTTGTCTTCAGAATATCCAAATGCTGACCACTTCTCATCATCTCTACCTACTTCCTGCCACCGTCATTTTTGGCTCAGATTATTGCAATAGCCTTTTAACTGGTGCTCCTATTTCAACTCTTGCCACATATTGCTCTTCTAAAAGACTATTCTCAACACATTATTTAGAGTGATTATGGTAAAATAACACAAGGCATCTTAAAAGCTTTACATGGCTGCCATCCCACCATAGTAAAAGCCAAAGCCCTCACAGTGTCTTTAAAGGTCCTACATGATCTGATGCTCCACTGACCACACTGAGCTCATCTCCTAAAATTCTCCCACTCAGTCATTCCATGTCAGCCACTGACTTCCTTGCTTCGCCTGTAACATACCGGCCGCGGTCCATTCTAATGGCTACTATGCTTATTGTTCCCTTTGCTGAAAACACTTTGGCCCAGATATCCACATAATTGTTTCTTTACTTCCTTCACAGTGATGCCTTCTGACGATCCTATTTTAAATTCCAATCCACTCAATTCTCTACACCCCCTGTCTCCACCTTCTCCACACTCCTTACTTCCCTTAATTGCCTTATTTTCCTCCACAGCCTTTTAGGGTGACCATTGTCTTGATTTATATCTCTTTACCCATTGAAATTACTAATAGTTTTGTGCTTTCGCCCTCAGAGGTGTCCTGGTTTGGACAATAAACTAAATGATTGCCTTACTTTCCATCACCTAGTATACTAAATATTTTACTTGTTTATTTTGCTTATGTATGTTTCCCCCTTTTCTAAACATTACATTACATTCTAATGTAAGCTCTATGAAAGTAGGAAGTTTTCTGTTTTGGTCCTTACTTGCTCTCCGGTATCTAGAACAGTGCCAGCACATGGTAGGTGCTCAATAAATATTTGTAGAATGATTGAATTTACATTTTATAAATAACAACAGAGGCAGCTGCACCACTGTTTGGTCATCTTTCTTTGTAAGAGACCAGGTCTTGGCCTCAGCCTCAGGACAGTGCTCACAACCCAGGCCAGGGAAACTACTGTATTTCCAGACCTTGTTAATCCTCCAGCTTTCACCAAAGAAGCTCCAGTGAATCAAGGAGCCCAAAGAGGAAGATCAATTTGTAAAGTTCATGCCATCAGGAATCCTAGAAATGTGGTCCATCATCCTCAGCCTCAGAGCAAGGAGGCAGTGCTTGGGACGGCCCCTCAACACAAAGAAAGACGTTCTTTACATGTAAACACTGATCACACCATTACCAAAGCCCAGGCCCTGCCAAGGCATAATGACTGTGTTCAGTGACATGGGGAGGAAAACACACATTAGCCAGACGGCAGGTTTCAGACACACGCCTGTGATATTATCTCTAATCATATACAGTCTATTTCATATCCGCTTTTTTGTGGGCTTCACAACTTATAATTATTGCCAGCAGGAAAAAAGAAAAAAAAAGGTAGGGAAATGTTGGAAGGGAGCGGTACAGATAGGAGGGAAAATTCTTCCTGATAGCAATAAACTGTGTGAGCAAGATAGGCCAGAGCTTATTAGAAAATATTAGAAACTATATTTGGATTAAAGCTAAGAAAAATGAACTGTACATAGCGGTGAGACTGTGCAAGCCAGAGAGATCTTATAAGCCTTTCAGATTGTCTCATTACATCGTGTGTCTATGACACTGGAAGGAAGTTAGTGGGAGGTTATGAAATGTGTCAAATTTAAAGTCCAGACTGGATATTTCATAAATCCATAGAGGACTTGGAAGGGCCTCTGAGGTTAATGAGCTATACTTCATTTTATAAAAGAGGGGAAGGACCTGCAGGACAAGGGCTCAAATCCAGGCATCCTGATGCAGTACACAGATGATTCCTCTACAGAAGGTGACGGTAACAGGGAGCTCTTGCTTGCGCATCATTTACCCTGGGTCTTGGAGTGGGAGAAATTACCTCTAAGCTCGGCACTGGGACAAGACGATGGCAGAGTTCTGAGAACATCACAAGGCTGAGATGGGAAACCCTTCTGGATCCGGTGATCTTAACACTGTGGGCTTGCTTGTGTGTGCATGTGTGAGTGTGTGTGTGTATGTATGGTGTGTGTATGTCCATGTCTCCTGACAGCTGAGTTGTAATGCTGGAGAACAGGGCTACAGGGAGAATCAAGCACCACAGACAGACAGGTTTCATTCCTGCTCTCCCCCAACCAGGTGCTGCAATCTTCTTTTTCCCTCTCTCACTCAGGTTTACCCATCCTTCAAGGCTGCCATCAAGTTTCCCCTTCCCACACCCAGAACACAGAGGGTGAGGATACAGTGGTTTAGCCTCCAAGCTTCAGTGTGTCACACCAACCTGTGTCATCTCCCAGAACTCTCTTTACTAATTGTAAAATCTTTCTCTCTCTGAGTCATGGTTTTTACATATGTAAAAAATCCTACCTTTGCAGGATTGTGGTAAGTATTAAATAATATTTTGTTTTAAAGGGACTAGTATAGTCAGATAATTTATTGGAATAAGAATTTGTGTATATGTCCTTGCATTTTCCCTTCCTCTTGTGCTCCAAGCAATAGCTAGGCTACTAGTCTTTGCTTTTCTGGGGATATTTGAAAGAGGGGAAAGCAGAAGCTTCTAGGAGTCAGCTGAATTCTTTTGCTTTTATGAAAGTCAGGGTCCACTGAAGACTATGGACTATGGGCATCCTTGAGGGAAAAAGGAGGAGAGGGGAAGATGGCTCTGGAGTTAAGGTGGGGAGGGTTATTTCTCAACCCTTCTCAACAGGGAGGAGGATGAAGGTCAGTGCACCTGTTACCTGTACTTCACTCTGCAGCAGCATCCTAAGGTTTTCTCAGGCTGGTTGGTTGTGGCTGTATGGTCTGTGGACTCATCAGAGATCACTATGTCCCAACCAGTGCATGGAAGCAGCAGTAGAGGGACATGAGAGAAAGGGAAATGGTTGTGTCAGTGGGCACTGGTCTGGACCAATGACCAATAATCAGAGAGGCTATCCCAATGCTTCTAATACTTTGGGGCTGCATGAGATCCTGGGATCTTAGCAAAACATGGAGGTGGGAAGCCCCAGTAATAACAGAGATTCAATTTACTACCAGGTTAGTAGGATATGGGATACAAGTTCAATTTAAATGTTTTTAATATAACAATAAATATATTTATTGTACTCCTAAGTTTGCAGACCAAGATTCATACCTATCACAGTGTCATGATGCTTACCATGGAGTAATGTTCCATAAATGGCAGATATTATCATTATTATCTCATTACTTACTAAATGTATTTGAATAAATAAAAATCATAGGGTTGATCAGGTCAGTAAAGATCTAGGGGTCAGGTCAAGGCTGGTCAAAAACACAAGCAAAGTATCAGAAGGAAACTAAACTCAAGGAACTGAAACAACAGAACCAAAAGCACAAGAACCCATTCTCTGAATACTCTCTTCTAAAAACTTACATTGAGCACATATTTTGGACCAGACACTGAGTTGGATTTTGATGTCTCAATAATGAATCAAACATGGTCCCTGGCATTGAGAAGCCCCTAATCAGGTGGGGGGCAAAGATACATAAAGAGATCATTTTAGTTTAGTGTGCCTATAGCTGTCTTAGGGACATTTGGCCATAGGACAGATTCCTGTTTTAGTTCTGCTGCCAGGGGAGAGTCTATCTCAAAGTAAGATTAGGCTTCAGTCTTACTGGGGTGACTGAGGGAAGCAACCCACTGACCAGGCAGGAAATTTGGTGACTGGAAGAAGAAGGTATTTCCTAGCACAGGCACTGCAGAGAAATTTTGTTACACTCCCAGCTTTTAGCTAGGACAGTCAGATTCCCAGCCCTGAACTTTTCTCATTGTGTCATGCTAACTCCAGAAATGACCCTAGGAATTAATAGCTTGTACTCTAATAAGGAAGGAGAAATAAAAATTAGAATCTACACTGTACTAGTTTTCCAGGGCTTCCATAATAAATGATCACAAGCTAGGTGACTTAAAACAACAGAAATTTATTCTCTCACAGTTCTAGAGGCTAGAAATTGGATATCAAGGGTCTTACAGGGCCATGTTCCTTCCAGAGCTTCTAGGGAAGTATTTTCCTTGCCTCTTCCAGCTTCTGCCTGTTGCCAGCAATCCTTGAAGTCCCTTGGTTTATGGCAGCATTACTCCAATCTCTGCCTTTGTCACATGACATTTTCCCTGGGTGTCACCGTGTCTGTATCTTCACATGGCCCTCTTATAAGGAAGCCAGTCATTGAATTTATGGCTCACTCTAATCCAGTTTGATCTCATCGTAACTTGATTACATCTGCAAAGACCCTGTTTCCCAATAAGGGCACATTCACATGTGCTGGGGGTTAGGACTTCAACATACCTTTTGAGGGAGGGGATACAATTTGATCCACAACACACACCTTCAAAATATGCACAGACATAGACAGAAAAGGAGAACCTTCTGGAGTTAATTTGCCACCTATAGGTTCATTTGTCTGTCAGACACTATTTAACATCCCTGAGGGCACCCTGGTGAAAGAGGAAGCCTGCACTGAACGAATGAGTACCTGCCTGACAGCTGGGGCTGCTCAGCTGGCTTTAGACTTGCCTGTTCCTGTTCCAGTGGGTGGCCTGGGCCATGACAGAGCTGCTGGAGGTAGGGAGAGAATCTGCCAACCCAAATGTACCCTGTCCAACACTTCATCTTATGATGAGGAAACCAAGGACCAAGGAAGGGAAAGAAGTCGTTTAAAGTTTTCATCATGCACTGACCATGAGAGCCCCAAATGTTACCAGATGTTAGTCAAAATCAGGAAGCTGTTCTGAGAAAGAAATACTTCAGAAGCTTTCAAAATTTTTAGCTGACTTGAAGATGTGCAAATCCTTTGCCCCGGCAACTCTACTCTTAGGAAGTTAGCCTAATGAAGTGGTTAAGATTTAGCTACAAGGAAATTTGTCAGAGTGTTATTAATAATGACAATATAAATAGTTACCATAAACTGGACATTTATTTATGTCAGACATTGTACTAGGTGCTTTGTATAAATATTCTCATTTATTCCTCAAAATTAAATTTCTTTCTTTTAATATGAAAAAACAGAGACTTAGAGAGCTTAAGTTTCCCAAGAGTATACAGTTAATAACTTGAAGAGCTTGGGTTGGAATTCACATCTATTTGACTCCAAAGCCCAGGCTCTGTACTTTTTGCATAAAGTCATCAAGTCATCTTCAGAGACCCCAGATGGAGATGCCAATGACTGGGAATCAGTTAAAAACATGAAGGTGCATCCATACAATAAATCACAGTAAGTCGTTACACGTGGTGCTATAGATAAGTATTAGTGGTATAGTGTATATTAAAAAAAGGTAGTAAATTGGTACAGTCACTGTGGAAAACAGTATGGAGGTTTCTCAAAAAACTAAAAGTAGAAATATCATAAGACCCAGCAATTCCACAGCTGGGTAGATATCTGAAAAAAACAAAAACACTAATTCAAAAAGATATATGGACCCCAATGGTCATAGCAGCATTATTTAAAATTGCCAAGATATGGAAACAACCTAAGTGTCCAGCAACAGATGAATGAATAAAGAAGATGTGGTATGTATAAAAACAACAGAATACTACTCAGCCATAAAAAAGAATGAAATTTTGCCATTTGCAGCAACATGGATGGATTTGGAAGGCATTATGCTAAGTGAAATAAGTCAGACAGAAAAAGACAAATACTGTATGATATCACTTATATGTAGAATCTAAAAAATACAACAAATTAGTGAATATAATAAAAAAGAAGCAGACTCACAGATATAGAGAACAAACTAGTGGTTACCAGTAGGGGGTGAGGGGCAACATAGGGATGGGGGAGTGGGAGGAACAAACTATTGGGTGTAAGACAGGATCAAGGGTGTACGTACAACATGAGGAATACAGTCAATATTTTGTAATAACTGTGAATGGAAAGTAACCTTTAAAATTGTACAAATAATTAAAAAAATTTTAAAAAGGTAGGTTACAAGATATTACTGTGTGATTATGTGAGTGTGTGCAGTGGTTAGAGTGGATAAATAAATACATGTAAAAACACTAACCCTCATTATCTCTAGGTGGTGGGATTACGAGAGAGTTTTACTTTTGATATTCTCTATAATTTTTCTGCAATGAAAAATAAATTAATTTAATAATTGAAAAAAGAATGTTTGTTTGCAAAACCAAGAGACTCCCAGTAGGCAGGGAGAGAGCATCTGCTAAAAGGCTGTTTCTAAGGCAGCTTCGGCTTGAGCGCGTGCTCCAGCGCATTAGCTTCACCTCTCCAGACAAGATCTGTTTTCCTACGTGGCACATGGAAAACTGCAGCCTCTCTCCAATAAAAAGGCTGCGTTCCTTTGGACTTAGCAGAAGCACCTGGGCAGTAAAGGCTGCTGAGCCCCTGAGTGTCAGAGGGATTTCAGGGCACATTGCTTCTGCCCTGTGGCTAGAGGAATCTAATAATATCCTGCCCTTTCTTTTTCTTCTTTCTCCTGAAGAAGATGCAGCAGGTAAAACTTCTGATTGAATTCCATCTTAATTTCATTAAATATTCATAAAGGCTAATTAGAAGAGGAGAGAAAGAGGCCATGAGGCAGCTGCTTCTATCATCCTGTCAGAGGCCGGCTGGCTGATTGTCAGGCATGGACCAGCCAGTGGTCAATATGGCCGTGACCTTTCTGCCCTCTCCTCTGGGGTCACTTCTCACCATCCCAGCAAGGGACTCAGGACCGGCAGGGAAAGAGGGGAAGGGACCAGGCAAGAAGAAACGGCTCATAATTCTGACAGCAAGGTGCTTAGTGAGTAGAATGCAAAATGCAAATGCTGGGAAACATTCTCAATCACTGCGGGAATGGAAATCTTTCCCTAATGAGCGATGATGGTGGGAGAGTGCTGATTGCACTGAAGGAAAACTGCTTAAAATTCATAATCAATCAAGCAAGTTGATTTTAACCTTTTGTAACTAAGCCATCCCATTCCAGCTCCCTTTATGGGCCAACTGGAGCTCATCTCTCCCCACCTCTTGCCCCAACCCAGCTGGGACGGAAGGTGCCAGTGAGAGACTTGAGCATACAGAAAGACAGAATGCAAGGACCTGGAAAAGCCTGTCTATGCTGACCCTTTAATTTTACAGTTGGGGGACTAAAGTCAGAGAGGGCCAGGGACCTGACAGTGTCACATGGTCAGTGGCAGTACACTGGCTTGCTTCCTGCATCAGCTGAGGAATACTGTGAAAGAATGTGCACTGGAAGTCCAGAGTTCTAGGTTTGGGACCCAGCTTTGCTATTGTGAGCTGTGTGACACTGGAACAAAGTATTTACACTATTCATAGACTGCAGATTCCATATTTTAAAAAGGCAATAATCAAGTCTTCCTCCCTACTTCATAGGGTTCTTGTGAGAATCATATAATAGAAAGGATATAAAAGCGCTTTGAAAATGGTAACCCACCCTGTTATTATTATACTTCTCCTTTCCATTTTCCAGGCCCCTATGTTCTCCCCCTCCAAACCTTATTCCACACAGATGTTGGCAAGATCTTTTTAAAACTGAATCTGATTTTGCTATTTTCCTATTTAACTCTTCCACATTGTCCTTTGGATAAAGTCTAAGCAATAAGCCTGGCATTGAGGAACCTTCACAGTTTTGTGCACTTGCCTTCTTTTCTCTGAGCCTCAGTTTCCTGATTTATAAAACAAGAAAATGAATACCTACCTCAGAAGGCTGTTGTGATTAAAATTCACATCTGTAAAGTGAACAGCTGGTGCATCATAGCTGCTTGGTATAGCTTACTTATTATCTTGTTAAGTTTCACAACAACCTTGAAAGATAGGTAGAGAAGGGGTAATTTTTACCCTGATTTTACAAATTAGACATGAGAAGTCCAGAGAGGTGAAGACATTGGATTATAGCCACACAGCTAGAATTCAGAGCTGAGATTTCACTCTTGGGCTTTTGGCTCCTAAGGGTGGGGGATTGGGGTAGGAAAGGAGGAGCAGGTGTGGAGAAACCCCAGGTTGCCAGCATGGAATGGTTCTTTTCTGAGATCTTCTGTCAAGCCCAAAATGTATGGAATATAGATTTATTTTCTAACATAATACAAAGCCTTAGGTCATAGGGCTAGCCAACTTCTCTTGCCTCATTTCAAACTGCTAGAAAATAAAATGGAGCAAAGAGTGCTTCAGTTATGCTAAGCAGTTGCTTGAACAAAGAAGGAAGATGAAATTCCCAAACAATAATTTAATCGTTTTGTTTGTTTGTTTGAAATTCGCAAACAATAATTTAATAGTTTTGTTTGTTTATTGCTCAATTTCTCCTCTAGGCCCTATTTCAAGACAGCAAAGATAAACTGAGTGAAAATGCATGTGCATGAACTATTGCAAATGAATGTATCATTCAGAGATGACTTCCTTAAGACACTGGACGCTACACAGGGTGGCTGGGTGAGCCCTGGGCATGGAGTTAGGAAACCTGGATCTGGTCTCCCTTGGTTAACCTTGTCTTTCCTGGTCTCCCTACCCATCAGCTCAGGCCTGCCCCAAGACCCAGATCTACCTTGATATGAAGCAAAAGGGTTAAGCATTCCAAAAATTCTGCCTCATTCATTCATTCATTCATTTAACCAGTGTTTATTGAGCACCTATCATATGCCAAGCATTTTGTTAGGTAGAGTACAAAGTTAGGCAAACAGACATAGATTCTGCCCATACGAAGACAATCTACATGCTACAGACATTTTAAAATAAACACAAATTAATATATATGATTTCACCCTTTAATAAATGTTGTGAAGGAAAAATTTTGGGAGCTATAAAATACTTAACAGGAGGAGCCGATGTAGCTGAGGGTGGGGTTGGGTTTAGGTAAGATTTCCATAAGGAAGAGACATTTGGAGTGAAGAAGGCAGAAGGGATGTGAGTGGAGTGGGGTTGGAGTGCTCCTGTCAGAGGGGATAGCACTTGTAAAGGCCCTGAGGTATGAGAGAACAAGGGCACATTCATAGACCTGAAAGAGACTAGGGTGCTTGGAGTACAGAAATGGGGACCAAGAAAGATGAGACCAGAGAGGAGGGAAGAGTCTAGACCCCTCAGAGCATTCTAAGCCAGGGAGTATAACTGGGGAAGCGAGTTAGTCTGAGCATGTGGGAAGCCGCTGAAGAGTTTAAAAGAGGGATGGGCATGATGAGATTTCTATTGCCAAAAAAAAAAAAAAAAAAAAACACTAAATCCCAGGAGGCTTTGTTATAAAAAATGACATACTAATTCTGAAATCCATATGGAAATGCAAAGGACCTAGAATAGCCAAAATAACTTTGAAAAAGAACAAAGTTGAAGTACTAACAATCTCTGATTTCAAGACTTATTATAAACCTACGGTAATCAAGACAGTATGGTTTTGGCATAATTAGATCCATGAAATAGGATAGTGTTCAGAAATAGATGCAGTCATATATAGACAACTAATTTTCAACAAAGATATGAAGGAAATTCAGTGAAGAAAGAACAAGCTCTCCAACAAATGGAGCCAGGACAATTGGTTGTCCATATGGGAAAAAATAATTTTTATCCATGCCTCATATCACATATGAAAATTAACTCAAAATGGCTCATAGACCTAAATGTCAAACATGGAACTCTCAAACTTCTAGAAGAAAACATAGGAGAAAATCTTTGTAACCTTGGATTAGTCAAAGATTTCTTAGATAAAATACCAAAAGCACGATCCATAAAAAAGTAAATTGATAAATTGGGCCCGATGAAAAATTCAAAACTTCTGTTCATTGAAAGAGCTGTTCAGAGAATTGACAAACAAGGCAAAGACTGGGAGAAAGTAATTGCAAATAATATATCTGATAAGGGGCTTGAATCCTGAATATGTATATAAAGAATTCTCAAAATTCAGTAATAAGAAAACAAGCAACACAATAAAAAGTCGGCAAAAGATTTGGACAGTTCTCCAAAGGAGAGAAACAGATGGCAAATAGGCACATGAAAAATGCTCAACATTGTTAGTCATTAGGAAAACACAAATTAAAACTATAGTGAGACACCCCTACACACCTTTTAGGAGGACTAAAATTAAAAAAAAGACTGCCCATATGAAGTACTGGAGAAATGGAGGAGCTAGAACTCTCATACACTGCTGGTGGGAATGTAAAATGGTACAGCCACTTCAGAACAAAGTTTAGCAGTATCTTAAAAAAATTATTCTCCAAGAGAAAGGAAAGCATATGCCCTTACAAAGAATTGTACATTAATATTCAAAGCAGCTTTATTTGTAATAGCCAAAATCTGGAACCAGTTCAAATGTACACCACCAGCTGAACAGATAAACAAATTTTGGTATATCCATACAATGGACTACTACTCAGCAATAAAAAGGACTGAACTATTGATACACACAACAACGTGGATAATTCTCAAAATACTTATGCAGAGTAAAAGAAGCCTAACAAAAAAAGTGCATATATGTATGATTCCAATTTTACAAAATACTAGGAAAATGCTGTATGAGTCTCTTTAAACTCTAGAAAATGCTAACAAATCTATAGTGACAGAAAGATCAGTGGTTATCTGGGGATGAGTGGGAGTGGGGCAGGAGTGAGAGAAAGAGATTATAAAGGGACACAAGGGAAATTTGGGGGTGTTATATTGTTCATTATCTTGGTTGCGGTAATGGTTTCAAGGGTGTATACACATGCCAATGCTTAAATTGTACTTCAAATGTTTATTTAAAGTGTTTATTTATGTCAACTGTCAGCTTGTTTTATGTCAATTACATCTCAATTAAAATTTTTTAAAAATAAAAAACAGAAAAAATAAGCCAGTGGAATTGAGGAAAACGGATAGGGACTATTTGGTGGTGGTAGGGGGGAAGGCACAGGTGGATTTAGGGTAAATAGGAGGCTATTATAAAAATCTAGGCGGGAAATGGAGATAATTTAGAAGAGAGTGAGAACAGTGGAGATGGTGAGAAGAAGGATTTAGGAGTAAAAACAGAAAGGACTGGTGATGGATTGGATAGAGAGGAGTGGAATGACAGAGAGGGCTAGAGGACAATATCTAGGTTTTTGGACAGCCCACCACCATTCAGTGAGATGTATTCAGTATTCAGGCAATACTGAAAGAAGCCCTCATCTCCCCTCTCATCTCTTTCCCCTGTTCCTATCCCCATTACCACTTTCCTAGGTTAGACCTGATCATCTTTGGCCTGCATTGGTGCAACACCTTCTTCTCTAATCTCTCCACATCCAGACCTGCCGTCTCCAGTTGATCCTTCACATCAGAGACCAGAGTAATGTTCTTAAAAGGCATTTCATTCTCCTGCTAAATTCCTTTCCAGGATTCAGGATGAAGTCCAGTATCTTTAGTCTGGCACTTGTGAGGCCTTCCCTGGCTTGGCCCCTATCATCTTCTGCAGCCATCTTGCCCTCCTGCCAACACCTGGCAGGACTTGGCTCCAGATATACTGAATTGCTTGTAGTTTCCTGAATGGTTCCCTCCTCCTTACTTGTGTACAAGTTGGCCTCTCTGCTTTGAACTCACTTCCTGGCTTGGTTTGGTGACTCCTAGATGCTCTTTCAGCATTTTGTGCTTCCTTTTATCAGAGCATGTGTTTCCCTGGATGGTAAACCAGATGCCAAATCAGATGGCAGCTCTGATTTGGTCTCCATTCCAAGGCCCTTTCTCTTGCACTTCCATGGTGGTCTCTTTTCATCTTTCTTCTAAGTGTGGAGATCTATTTGCATCTCCTGGACCCCTTCAAGGAGGCTGAGTACTGTTCAGCGTCTAGGGCAGTACCAGGCACATAGCAGGTACTCAGCTTTGGGCCTTGGGCTTTGCTTCCTGTGAGCAATGTTGCTCGTGCTAACCAGCTGTTTTCTTGCTGATTTGGCTTGACTCCCCAGCCCTATCCATTGGAAGCTCCCTACTTCATCTTAAAAATTAATGGCTCAGCTTAATGGGAGACTTTCACAGGACTCTCATTTGGTCATCAGGTGGTGGCTCCACTGGTGCTACTAGGGTTGGGTCTGTTGCTCAGTATTTGTCCCATATCTAGAGGCATGTCCTGGACGCTCCCTGCCTTTCATGCCTCACCTACTGCCACAATTCCTTCCTTCCTCACGTGCTGTCTTGAGTACCTATGGAGTCAGACCTTGCTGGGCAATGGAGAGATGAAGACAGATGAGATATAGTCACTGACCTCAGGGAGCTCTAGATGCGACACTAAACAAGTTGTTTCCATTCCCTGATTTTTGATTTCCCCATTGGTAAAATAATGCCTAAACTGCCTTTTCCTCTATGATCTCATGCTTCTGAAATTATAATGAAGCTGAGTGGCAGGACGATGAGTAAACTGTAGATGAGGAGGAACTAATAAATACCTGAAAGAAAATATGCAGCATTGATAAAATAGTCTGAGTTATTGCTGGCTTAATTAATTTAACTTCTCTACAGAGCAGACGACTATTGTTGTGCTGAAACACCAATCAATGGCCATGGGTTGCTGTCATTGTACAAAATGTAGTATTTGCCTTTAAAGCTTTATGAGTAGTATGGATCATGACATGGGTAGCATGCCAAGTGTTTAATTGAAAGTTTAAGTCAGGTAGTTTCTGAGACGCATGGCCTTTATCTTCAGGGGGCAGTTTCGTGTAAAGGTTAAGAATAAAGTTTTAGAGCTGTCTGCCTGTATTCAAATACTAGCTCAACAAATACCCGGTTGTTTAAACTTGGGGAAATTACTCACATTTCGGCGCCTCTGTTTGCTCATATGTAAAATGGAGATAACAAAAAAAACTTACCTTATAGGGTAATTGTGAGGATTCAGCAAGTTAATAAATGTAAAGCTCTTAGAATAGTGCTTGGCATGAGGTAAGGGCTCAATGAATATTAGTAATAATTATTATTATTATCCACAAAAACCTAGGACAAATTCTGATTGCCCAAAGAAAAAATGTGAAACTGCCATGATATACAAACTTCAGTTCAAGAATTATTACCAAGCCTAACATTCATGTGTTGTTGCTTCCATTAGGTCATGCTTCCCCTACTCTCATAAGGTGGGGAGCTGTATCTGGCCTGCAGTACTGCAGTAGCAAGGCACATGAGTCTCTCCAATAATAAATATGATCACATTCCTGGGAGGATTTTCTATTTCAAAATTATAATTACAATCCGGTGACTTAATTAAATTAGACCCTTCATTCTACCCAAAGGGCTGATGCAGAAGAGAATAGGCAATCATGAGTCTAGGTAACTAAAAAGTGGTATTTAGGAGGTAGAATCATATACCGTGAGTTACAATTTTTACTGAAAATCCCTGTCATTTTCAAGGGTCCTCAATATTCAGCCTCTTTCATCCCACCAGCCACTCTATCAAAGACACTCACTCACAGCAGCAAGAGGGAAGCAAAAAAGCACACTGTATCCAAGAAGTCCATCTCTATGGTTGAAAGCCTTCTATTTTTACATTTACCACTTATGGTAAAAATTTAGGGACATACATACTGCAAAAATGTTTGCTAACAAATTTACTGCAATGTCTTGAAAACACAGCCAACCGAAGTAATGTAAAAATCATTGAGGATAAATACTAATTTGAGTGCAACTAAAAAATGCAATAAAATCAACAACAAAGAATTATGTAAATGTGGAATCAGTGTACCTTATGTGGGTAGTTTCTGGAATTGAGGGAAATAATAATAGCTATTATTTATTGAAAACTTACTGTTCTTAGCACTTTATATGGATTTTATCCTCTCAATAACCCTTTAAAGTAAGTATGAGTATTATACCCTTTTTACAGATGGGAAAACTAAGGCACAGAATGAATAAGTAATTTGCCCAAGTACTGACTTCAGTGTCTGTGTGAAAACTTCAGGCCCACCTAGCCTCTCTGTGTCCCATAGATGACAAACATAACCCTTTGTTGACATCCACTGTTCTACATATTACCCCAAAGCCAGACATGACAATACCGCAATAGCAACAGTGAGGTTGCTGGTAAGGCCCTTCCGTTTTCATTCTATGAGAGTACCTAGTACTAAGAAAAAAAAGAGTGCCAAGTAGTAATTTTTAAAAAGTACCAAGGGCTTCCCTGGTGGCACAGTGGTTAAGAATCTGCCTGCCAATGCAGGAGACATGGGTTCGAGCCCTGGTCCGGGAAGATCCCACATGCTGCAGAGCAACTAAGCCTGTGCTCCACAACTACTGAAGCCCACGCACCCTAGAGCCTGTGCTCTGCAACAAGAGAAGCCACTGCAATGAGAAGCCTGTGTACCACAACGAAGAGTAGCCCCTGCTCGCTGCAACTAGAGAAAGCCCATGCACAGCAATGAAGACCCAACGCAGCCAAAAATAAATAAATAAATAAATAAATTTATAAAAAATTAAAATTAAAATAAAAAGTACCAAGAAAAAAAAAAGAGAGAAGGGTCAAATAAAATCAGAAATGAAAGATAAGACATTACAACTGATACCACAGAAATACAAAGGATCATGAGACCACTATGAACAATTATACACCAACAAATTTGACAACCAGGAAAAAAACGGATAAATTCTAGAAACATACAACCAAACAAAACTGAATCAGGATGAAATAGAAAATCGGGACAGACTGATTACCAGTAAGGAAATTGAATCAGTAATCAAAAACCTCCCAACAAACAAAAGTCCAGGACCAGATGGCTTCACTGGTGAATTCTACCAAACATCCAGTGAAGAATTAACACCAATTCTTCCCAAACTGTTTCAAAAATAGAAGAGGAGGAACTATTCAAAACTCATTCTATGAGGCCATCATTACCCTGATACCAAAACCAGACAAGGATGCCACAAGAAAAGAAAATTACAGGCCAATTTCTGTGATGAACCTAAATGCAAGAAAATCCTCAACAAAATATCTGCAAGCTGAATTCAACAATACATTAAAAGGATCACATACCATGACCAAGAGCGATTTATTCCAAGGATGCAAAGGTGGTTCAACACCCATAAATCAGTCAATGTGATACACCACATTAACAAATTGAAGGACAAAAATCATATGATCATCTCAATAGATGCAGAAAAAGCATTTGAGAAAAATTCAACTCCATTTATGATAAAAACTCTCAACAAAGCAGGGGGGACATACCTCAACACAGTAAAGGCCATATGACAAGCCCACATCTAACATCATACTCAATGGTGAAAAGCATAAGGCTTTTCATCTAAGATCAGGAACAAGACAAGGATGCCCGCTCTTGCCACTTTAATTCAACATAGTATTGAAAGTCCTAACCAGTGCAACTAGGCAAGAAACAGAAATGAAAGGCATCCAAATTGAAAAGAAAAAAGTAAAACTGTCACTATTTGCAGATGACATATTATATATAGAAAAACCTGAAGACTCCATGAGAAAACTGTTTGAATTTACAAATTCAGTAAGGTTGCAGGATACAAAATCAATACACAAAAATCTGTTGCCTTTCTATACACTAATAATGACCTAACAGAAAGAGAAATTAAGAAATGAAAGAAACTGAAGAAGGCACAAATAAATGGAAAGATATTACATACTCATGAATTGGAAGAATTAATATTGTTAAAATGGCCATACTACCCAAAGAAATATATAGGTTCAATGCTACCCCTGTCAAAATTCCAATGACATTTTTCCCAGAAATAGAACAAACAACGCTAAAATTTGTATGGAAGCATAAAACACTCCAAATAGCCAAAGCAGTCTTGAGAAAGAAGAACAAAGCTGGAGGCACTATGCTGCTTCTTCTTCTTTTTTTTTGATTAAACTATGCTTCTTGATTTCAAACTATATTATAAAGCTATAGTAATTTAAACAATATGGTATTGACATAAAAGCAGACATCTTGATCAATGGAACAGAATAGAAAGCCCAGAAATAAACCCACACATATGTAGTCAATTAATTTATGACAAAGGAGTCAAGAATACACAATGGGGAAAGGAGAGTCTCTTTCATAAGTGGTGCTGTAAATATTGGACAGTCACATTTGCAACAATGTGCATGGACCTCAAGGGCATTATGCTAAGTAAAATAAGTCAGGCAGAGAAAGACAAATACCATATGATTCTCTTATATTTGGAAATCTAAAAAGAAAAATTTTTTTTAACTTAAAACTTCAAAATCCAAGTTCAAATATATAGAGAAAAGACTGCTGGTTGCCAGAGTGGGGATGCGAGAAATGGGTGAACTGTTTTTGTTTTTGTTTTTTAAATAAATTGAGCTTAAAAACAGAGGTGGTAGTGGTAATAGCAGTAGTAATAGTAGTAGTAGTAATTAATTCACATAACAGTACAGAAGAAAACCATTGCTGAGTCATAACAAAAAATGGAGAGAGATATAAAGCACAATTTCCAATTTTAAGAGAGAGAAGAAAGGCATTCACAAATTTCATACAGTATCTGTAAGTGCTGACCAAAAGATTAAAATTATGTGACAAGTATATGACTCATAGAAGAGCAATCCCCCCAGCACTGATGAATGCAGATCTAAAGATACAGTAAAAACCTCCTACTATACCACACCACACTCACATACTCAGCTCCATCAAAGTAGAAGATTCCTGAGCTCCCTTTCATCCTGAGACTCACCATCTGAAGCCCAGTTCTGAGACAAAGTGCAGGGGTTCTTCATGTGTCTTGCTGCAGATGAGGGGTCGTGCGTGTACACACACACACAAAATACCTAGTAGTATTTATTCATTCATTCAAGAAATATAGATTGACCACTTACTATATGCCAGACACTGTTATAGGCACCAGGGATATAATATTGAACAAAACTGTCAAAACTCCTGCTCTCATGGAGCTTATTTTTAATTGAGGAAAACGGACAATAAATAAAATAAGTAAAATATACAGTACTTTACGGAAGTGATAAGAGCTGTGGAGAAAAATCAAACAGGGAAGGAAGATAATGGGTTTTAGAGATGAACTTAAAATTTTGGGGAGGGGAGTCAGGGAAGCTCTCACTGAGAAGGTGAACTAGAGTCAAAACCTAAAAGAGGGGTGGGAACCATGGGAATGGCAAGTGTGTTCATATTAAGTAATAAACTTTATCTTCCTATCCACCCATAAAAAGAAATAAAGCATACTATTTTACCTTAAAAAAACCAAACTCTTTTAGCCTAGAGAGAGGTAAACCATGTACTGGTCATGACTGTGCGCCAGGCATCAGGCTAGGCACCGTGAAGGATGCAGAGATGAAAGGTAGAGTCCCTGCCCTCATCAAGCTTGGGTTGTCAGGGAGAAAAACACGTGAGAGATGGTTGTATATAAGAAAGGGGGCAATACATTTTTAAAGAGAGGAACAACAGTTCTATAGAGGGGATGATTAAGTCAGGTTAGAACGGTACTGGGGGTGAGGGAGGTAGGCCTTAGAGCTGAGATGGGCTCACAGGTTGAAGAAACAAAGGAGACAGCGTGTACAGAGGTACAGCCATGGGGAACAAAGGCTGTGGGAGGACGCTGGTCGTGATGCTGCCAGTAGATCGGGGGAGGGCGGGGAGGAGGTCGTTCTAGAGCAGATCGGTCAGGAAGGTAAGGGGAGGTAAAATTTTAACCAATTTCGTTATTTCTTGTCATGAAAACAAAGAAATCAAATTATTTGGATTAATTAGCTTATGTGATTAGGTGGCTTCATGCAATAAAAAATAATTGCAAATCCGTAGAGGAATGATGTGAGCTACAAATAAGTAAATAAGTACGTTTTGCACCAGCTGATTGAAGAAGACAAATCTTCTGTGGCCACAAAAACTGCTCCACTGTCCGCACATCTGAGCTGAGTCTACATCAACTGTGAAAGCCTGTCAGGCTGTCAGAGCTGTGGGACACGGTCTTCAGGTCAGATGGCCTGAACTGTGTGACATCTGGGATGCTGCTTCCCTAGCTGGACAACGCGGGTGATCCCTACAGAGCCTGCTTTTCAGAACCACGTGCGGATTCAGGGCCGCCTGAGACGTGGAGAGTACTTTGTAAGCTCTGAAGCACTGAGCCTATACCATCAACCTTCACTGTCAGCACTCACATTCAACTCTGCCTTTCCCTGTGGGATTTAAGTGACAAAAAACCAAGAGAGTTAGAGACTGAAGGGAAGCCCCTCTCTCTACCTGTATTTAGCTGTATGGCTTTTGTCATCTATAAGATGGGGCCTAATAATATCACACAGGTTGTGATATGGTGTGAATAAAATCATCAGCTGGCATACTATGGTGCTCAATAAATGCGTATTTCTGTCTGTTTACTTTTTGAGGGCCTTTAGAAAAGCTCCAAAGGTGCTGCATGTATTTCCCCCCCAAAGCAGGGATGTGGGTACAATCTATAAGACTGCATTCTATTTGGAGCAAGGCAGGGGTAAAGGCCTGCTCATAAGATGCTCTGAAAGCTTATACCAACCAGCTTGAAGGAAGCTGCAGTCTACACAATTCCTTGCTCCCCAGCCACACGCTGCAGTGACCCTTGTCTGCAACCTTTGGAGACCCCGACCCTTATTCAAGTCAGCTCAAATAAACTTTACTGGGTATCTACTAAGTTCTAGTCACCATGTAGGTGCTAAGATAATGGAGAAAGTTAAAATCTAGAGGGTCTCTTGATATAGTTGCAGTGTGATAAGTGCAGGGTTCTGGGGACCCAGTGGAGAGCCTCATAATCCAGCTTGAGGGATCCTGAAAGAGATTTCAGAAGAGCTGAAACCAGTGCCAAATCTTTGGACTATGCCAGGTCAAGAAGAGGAGGTTAAATAAAGAATTGCTTGAGCAGAAGTAAGGAGTGTTAAAAGAGCAGGTGTGTGTGCATGTGTGTTGTGTGTGTGTGTGTTGTGAGTGTGTGTGTGTGTGGTATATGAGTGAGATCAGTAACAGTTGAGGGATGAGTATCACTCATCAGATGAGTATCACTCAGTTGGGGAAGACTGACTTTTAAAAATTTCCGTGAAACTTCTAAGCCCCATCCCCTCTCCCTCCTCCAAAGTTTGTGCAGGCCCCTGTTCTAGGAGCCACTCTTCTTATGACTTTCTGTTGTTTGGGGGAAGTCAATAACTTGAACCTGACCTTGCAAGAGAACAGTTCTCAGCCAAATTGTGATTCACTCCTCCAGGCCCCAGCTGACATCTTGTGATCATGCCAAATCCCAATCACTTCACAATGGGTCAACTCACTCTCACGGGGTCACCCCAATTCATGGGCTGGCAAACTCTTTACAATCAGACATACAAAGTAGTTAACAAAGTTGCCTTTTACAGAGGTCTGGAAAAAAAGATTCCTTTTTCTCTTCATACTCTCTGATGCCAAGTTTCTAGTTTTATAGGCAAGTTGTGAATCTCCCTGAAAATAAAATAAATTCCCATAAAGGAACTTATGGCTTTATTGCAATGGCATTTTCAGGTACAGGTACACAAATGTCTTGTATAATCTAAACGATCCAGAGGTTTATGAGAATAAGAATATTTTAGTATACTGAGCATTAGCTAGGCAGTGACCTCGTGCCTCTATTTATTTTATCTCATTCTGTTCTCACATCTCCCTATGAATTAGAAATACTTTTCCATTGTACAATAAAGGAAACTGAAGCTTGGAGAGGTTAATTTTCCCATTCTACAGCTAAAAAAGGGAAGAACTGCAGATTAAATCCAGGTCTATTACTCTGGTCTACGCTCTCTCAGAGTCTTAGTCTTTCCACATATATGCAGTTTCCAGACATTCAGCAAATTTCAAAGCTTTCATACTAGTTTTGAGTATTCTGAATAAAATCTTTGTAAATCATATCATACCCTTTCTTATGTTCCTATATCGGCAAAGCTGTACCTAAATTAACTTTGTCCTAATTTTTTTTGCAGAAAACAAATTTTGGCATCTACTCTGAAATCACTATGCCTCTTGCCTTGTTTGGCTACCTTATAAATGATCAATGGCTTTTCCATGCAGTTGTATTGCTAGCTGTTTCTGACTCTTGCAATCCTCCCACTCTCTTTACATTTGCTGTTTCTAAACTGTTTTAGGCTACTAACTAAAATAGCTATGCTTATTTGAGTATGCCTAAAACGAGGTAAATAGGGCTGAATGGTAATTGGAGTGTTTGGACTATGTGGAGAGTATGGTAATTTTAATGCATATGTCTGCGATGGTGTTTATAAAGTATTTAACATGACACAGGAAATGTCATGGTGATCACAGTTCTGTCTCTTTTTCATATCATGACCTAATAAGGAATTGACTCTTCCTGTTGAAGGCTCAAAAGCAAACTCTCCTCTCATTTCTACCTCAATAGCAGTGACGGAAAGTTAAGACCATTGGCTGCAGCCTGCTCAGATTCAAGACAAAGAGCTTCAGGCCTTATAAATACATACAAGGAGAAACCATTTCCCCTGAAATGGTTCATCAGCACTGGGGATTTTGTAGAGCATCCTGAAGAAATGTAAACCTTTCTCAGGAACACCATTGTTAAAGACTACAATTAAAGTGAATTTCAAGTAAAGGTATAAGCAGGGACTAAATATTTTCCTCATATAATAAGGCTCCTATTACTAGAAAGTCATCTTGCAATACCAACTTACTAGGGACAAAAACACCAGCACATGAAAGAGAGGGAGATGGCAAGGCATGTGCAGTACAGTACAAAGAGAAATACAGAACATACGAAATACATACCATTCTTTAACGCGTGGCCACAGGTTTCCATAAATTTCTTATTGAGAGAGAATTGAAATCTTATACCAGAACTCTACTAAATGCCTTGGGATATGTTTATGTTCAGGTTTCCAATATGGCCACCTGTACACATTTCTCATTCCATGTGGTATATTCATTCTAAGTCCGCTTCCTTTTCCATAAAACCTAATTTTGAAACTCTCTCCCAGTATTGTGACAAAAGTTTGAACTTGATGGACCCTATCTGACTATTGCTATCAAACCTTTAGTTCCTAGACTGGCACAAAGGAAGTAAATAGACCCAATTTTCCCTAGTTAATCCTTAATAAACCTTAATTTTGTCTCAATGTGTGACATAATAAATAGAGATCTTGTGACATCTCCCAAAAGGGCTTTAGTTTTCTGAATTCCACATAGATGAGGCTGCCCAACAGGCAACCTGGCTGTGTGAAGCAGATAGCAGATACTCACTAAATACCATTGCTCTCATTTGAAGTCAAATGCAACCATAATGTTCAAGAACTAAAAGAAATTCACTGAACATTATTATTTATCAGGACTAGCTCTTTAAAATGATCCTACTAAAATAATTAAAACTTATTTTTAGTTGGGGCTGAAAGGAAAGAAAGTTATTTTTCAGCAATAGGGCCCTGCAGTTCTCATTGAAGATTTCTGATGTGGTAGATTCTCTAAGAGACATTTTAAGAGGCTCCCTAGCTCCTAAAAAGAAGACAGTCTTTCCACATCACCCAGATGCAGAAAAATATGCAGACCCCCAAGAGCTTAAGAAAAACATTCACTAAGATAGACTGTCAAAACCATCAGTTCACAACCAAATTTAGGAATTTCACAAACAAGTCATTGGGTGACAGAAGCAAGAGAAAGAATGACAGTTCTGACAGGCATTTTTTCCTTCAGTAAATTGCCCGTGGGTGCCCTGGCCACTGGCTTCAGTGCTGAGGCACTCCCCAGGGAATGGCATTCCAGAGAGGAGAGGAGGTGGCCATAATTGCTGCTTGTCATTAAAGTCTTTTTACCAAATAGACTTGTCCATATGGCAGTTCTTTTTTGTTGTGGGCTATTTATATCCCTTCCGATCTTTACTACCAAAGCTAATCTATACCACATCAGTAGAACATTCCTAGGCCTTTGAGTTTCCTTCATTCATTTCCAGGAGGCAGGGTTGCTAACAGAGCAGAAAGCTGAGTCAGCGCAGCCATGGTTGTAGCTTTGTCAGCTAATATTAAACAGGATCCTTGGATGTTTCTGGACAGAATTGCATGTGCATGTGTGTGTGTGTGTGTGTGTGTGTGTGTGTGTGTGTGTAACAGTTTTGTGAGATCCTTTACAAAAAAACCTGTTTCTGAGCCCATCAAGCTCATTCACCTTGCTTTTTAAAAAGTTTTGTTCTCCCATTTACCGTCTCATTTGACAACTGTTTTTTTTGTCTTGTTTCTTCTAGCTTTATTGAGATGTAATTGACACATAGCATTATGTAAGTTTAAGGCCTACAACAACAGTATTGATTTATCACATTTATATATTGCAGAATGATTACCTTACCACCAAAGCATTAGCTACCACCTTCATCCCACCACATAGTTACCATTTCTTTTTTTGTGGTGAAAACATTTAGATCTACTTTCTTAGCAACAGTGAAATAAATGATACAGTATTATTAGCTATAATCACCATGCTGTACATTAGATCTCCAAACTTGTTAATCTTGTTTGATAACTGTGGATGAGTTCCTACTTTGTGCCAGGTCCTGCACTAGGCATTGGAACTAAATGAAGAATAGGACACAGCTCCTACCCCTGAGGAGTTCTAGCTCCTCCACTAGCTGGCTGGGTGAACTTGCTTAAGATTTTTAACCTCTCTGTGTCCTTGTCTATAAATTGGAAATAAAAAGTACCAACTTATATGTTATTGGAGGAAATAAATGAGATATTACATGTAAGGTATTTAAGATAATGCCTAACATACAGAGTACTTACTATCATCCAAATTATTATAGTTACTATTTTATGAAAGGCTGGCTCCAATGTCATCTCCATTGAAATACCTTCACCTATCTTGCCAATCAAAAGTACTTTCTCCTTTTCTTTTTCTTGGTACTTTGCACTGAGTTACCACTTACTCTATTCCCCTTCTGTTATAGATGATTGTACTTATGCCTCCATCTCCACTAAACTGAGCTGCTTGGGGGCAGAGACCACTTCTTATTTCCATTTATTCATTATTCATCATTCATTCATTTATTCTTTCATTCACTCATTTGACAAGTATATACTAGGCATCAATTATATGCCAGCCACTATGCTAGCCACTGGAAATATAGCAAAGAACAAAATAACCATGGTCCATCCTTACTATCAAGTTTGGTGGTAGAGACAGATAAGTAGGTAAATACTGACAAGCCTGTGAAAGGAGTAGGCACAGGAAACTATTAGAATAAACAGAAAGGGAAATAAATTCAGACTAAGGGGGTCATAGAAAGTGCCCTAGAGGAAGCGGCATGTAAACTTAACTCTGAAGGGCAAGTGGGAGTTGGCTAGGACAGGATGAAAGGGGCAAAGCAAAGTGTTCCTGACAAGAGAAAGACCCAGAGATAAGAGAAAGCAAGGTGCATTCAGGGAACTAAAAAGTTCTGTATAGCTACAGGAGGAACTGTAAAGAGAATAGAGGAGTGAGATGAGCTAGAAAGAGGGGCAAACACCAGATCATGCCAGATCTTGTATGCCAAGCTTAAAAGTTTTGTCTTTAATAATATGGGAAGTTCCAGAGGGTTTTAAGCAGAAGAGTGACATGGTGGTCATGTAAAGTAGAGAAGTAGGGGGAAGAGGACACTTTTGGAAGATCAGAGCCAGTAGGACTGAGTGACTGAGTCCTGCTGCTGTTGAGGGTGAAGGGTGGGAGGAGTCAGTCACAGATTACTTGAGGGTTTCTGGCTCTGGAAACTGGAGTAAATGGCCATAGAAGCATCTGAGCTGGCACAAATAAGAGGAAGGGTTGCTTCTGAATTTGGACAGAGATAATGAGCTCTGTTTTAAAGCACAGTTGACATGCCTATGGGATATCATAGTAGAAATGTTAAGTGGGAAGTTGGATAGAAAGGTTTGGAGCTCTAGAGAAAACAAAGGACTGAAGCACAGATTTGGATGTCTGCCGCAGAGAGATGATAATTGAAGCCATGAGAGGGGATAAGCTCATGCAGGGAGGCTGTTTAGAATGAAAAGAGAAGGCAGACTAGGACAGAGCCTCGATAAATTCCAGCACCTGAACAATAGTTACGGTTGCTAGAAAAGGCAACTGGAAAGGTATGGCCAAGGAGATAGAACGGCACTAAGCAGAGTGCTATGTCACAGAAGCTCATGAAAAATATTGTTTCCAGAAGAAGGGAATGGTCAGCAGAGTCATAATAAAAATCAGAACAGCATTTGATGACGTTGGTCAGAGCAACTTCAGTAGAGTAGAGAGGAGCAGAAGCCAGACTGTGAAGGACTGATAAATGAGTGGGAAATGAGGAAGTAGAGATAGCAAGGTTAGTAAATACTCTTAACAAACTTTGGCTGTAAAGAGGAGGGAGAGGGAGAGAGAGAACCTGGAGAAGACATGGGGTTGAGGAAGCTATTCTTTTGTTTTGTTTTGTTTTGCCTTAAGATGGAAGAGACTTTACTATGTTTAAATGCTGATATGAAAGTGGTTCTCCCTCACAGAATATGAATAATTAATTATTTGATTATAAAATATTCTTTTGTTCATTCTTTCATGTCCAAGCAGCCTTGCAAGGTGGGTACAGGAGGGGCTATGAACCACTTTTTGTTGTTGTTGTTGTGTTGATGTTGTTTAACTGATGAGGAAAGTCAAGTACTAATGAGAGAAAGAGACTTTGCTTATATCCACAAAGTAGGTTAGTGTAGAGCCAGACTGGAAACCCAGTTATGTATCTAGGTGGAAACGTGACCAACAGTGAACTGTGACACCAGTTCACTGTTGCCAAATGCCAAATGCCCTAGATTCTCTGAGACAGTCAATCATTTCTTTGGTATGGCTTCTCTTCTTTATCTAAATCTCTTTTATTGAACCTATCACACTGCAGAGCAGTGATTTCTTGCCTTGTCTATCTTCCTCATGAACCTGGAAGCAACTTGAAAACAGGGGTATGTCTGACCTTTTTATCCCCAGTGCCCAACAGAGTCTGGCACATAAGGAAAAGAAGGTCAGGGTTCCTCAGAAAATTCCAGGCACTGAGCCAGGCACTTTCATATATCTCAGTTCTTAACCCATGGTGCACATTACAATCACCTGGGGAGTTTAAAAAACTATGGAAGCTCTGACCCCACACCAAACCAACTAAATTTGACCCTAGGGGAAGGGGTATGTTTTAAAACCTTCCCAGGTGGTACAAAGGCACAGCTAAGGGCGAGAACCACTGTTTTTCATTATTTAATTTAATCTTATTAATAGTCATTGGGGGTAGCTAACATTATTCCCAATCAAGCAGTAAGGAAACAGGCTTACAGAGGGTAATGAAACATAAAACCATGTGGTAAGACCAAGATTCAAATGCTGGTCTGAATATTTTTCTAACAGATGCATAATAAATATCTGTTTAACTCAACCAAATGGATTCCAAACTCTGTGATACATTGCTTGTCTCAGCATATTTATCTGTGTCCATATGTGCCCTGTCTATTGATTCAGAAAAAAAAGTCTACGTACCTTGGGAATTATTCTATGAAAATACATTTAGGAATTCTAGGGATCAAACTGGTAGAAGTCCAGCATTTTACACCCCCACATCAATAGGAATTTGGTGTCAATAAATCACAATCGATGCAATGACTAGAGCAAACATTCACCCCAGAATTTCTCGAATGTTTCCAATTTAATATACTCTGACCTGTTATCTTATTTATGACAGCAAAATCCTAAAATTTTCAATGTTTTATACATAGTACATGAATGTACTGTCAGTGGGTATACAATAAATA